>NC_080800.1:16002564-16310398 GCF_028018385.1 Neofelis nebulosa | reverse complement strand
CAGAGCGTCTTTAATGGATATGAATTTCATTTTGAAGAAAAATCAGGTTGCCAAACAAGAATCTTCTTTACCTGTTAGTACTGTTGGCTTTCATCATAATCCACTGCAGAAAGCAGTCATCTCAAAGTATGGGTGGATGCTGACAAGGTCTACTGAGAATTGAGATTTAGTTCCACATTAAACGAAATTTAATTTGAAAATTTAGTGACCCTCTGGCATTGTAATTATTTTTGAGATTTTAATTGAAAAATATGAGTCAGGAATATGTGATACTTTCTGAACAAAAACACTACCCTCATGCAAAGATGAAAAAGGTTCTAGATCCTGTCCAGTTTTCAGTGTAGACTGGTAGGATTGAAGTTCAATGAAATTTCAGGCTTTATTATTTTCTAGAGCATTTTTGCATATACCATTACCCCTTCCTGGAATTTTCACCTTCCTGCCCTTCATTGATTTGAATCTGATCCTACCTTTTCTCCCCAAGGAGTGCAGCACAGTCTAGGAAAATTCACAGTGGATTAAGGGTCAGAGAAATAATGAGAATCCTCCTACTTAATAGGACAGTGGGTGGGTCTCTTGACTTAATTTTGAGTCTCCATATCTTTAATCTCCAAATATAACCCCCCTAAAAATAATAGCCACTAACATTTCATGAGCATTTAGCATAATGGAAAGTTTTTCACATATATCATTTCATATAATTATAACTATTTACCATAACACATTTATCATTTATTCACATTTTTTCATCTCCTCCCCCTTTAAACAAACAGTAGCAGACATGGGGCACCTGAGTGGCTCAGTTGGTCAGAGTGGCGTCTGACTCTTGATTTCAACTCTGGTCATGGTCCCAGGGTCCTAGGATCAAACCCTGTGTTGGGCTCCATGCTGAGAGTGGAGCCTGCTTAGGATTCTCCCTCTCTCCCCCTGTGCCCCTCTCCCCTGCTTGTGCTCACTTGCTTGATTGCTCTCTCTAAAAAAATTAAATGAATACATTTTTAAAAGTTAAAAATATTTAAACAAGGGTGCCTGGGTGGCTCAGTTGGTTAGGCATCTGACTTTGGCTCAGGTCATGATCTCATGGTTTGTGGGTTCGAGCCCTGTGTCAGGTTCTGTGCTGACAGCTCAGAGCCTGGAGCCTGCTTCAGATTCTGTGTCTCCCTCTCTCTCTGTCCCTGTCGCACTTGCACTCTGTCTCTTCCTCTGTCTCAAAAATAAATAAACATTAAAAATATATATTTAAACAGAAAGCAGACTTATTTCTCTTTCTTTAAACTTGGAAACAATCATTTTTGCTCCCCATTTTATACAATATAAGAAAGATCTTGAGATTGTGTGGCAGATACATACATATATATATATATGATTTTTACATGCTCAAATGAGCCACATGCATTCTTGTTCTATGAAAAATGTTTTGTTGGAACAAGATATATCATTTAGATACTTGAGAGGAAAAAGTAAAACCAGTAAGTTGGGACACTTGAAGGCCACAGATGAGATTAACTAGGCCATGGATTTTAACGTTTATTTATTTTTTGGGGAGAGACAGCATGAGCTGGGGAGGGGACAGAGAGAGAGGAAGTCACAGATTCTGAAGCAGGCTTCAGGCTCTGAGCTGCCAGCACAGAGCCCGACGCGGGGCTCGAAGTCATGAACCACAAGATCATGACCTGAGCCGAAGTCGGATGCTTAACCAACTGAGCCACCTAGGCACCCTACTAGGCCATGGATTTTAAATCTTGTGGAGCCCTCTACAAGGTGGTTTTATATTTTGTTTTCTTTTTCTTTCTTCAGAGTTTAATTATTGCAACATAATTCACATAACAGTTACCATTTTGGAGTATAAACTCCTGTGCCTTTTAGTACATTTACAACGTTGTACAACCATTATTACTGTTTAATACCAGAACATTTTCATCACCCCTAAAAGAAATCCTGCACCCATTAACAGTCCATCAACTCCTTAATTCCTTTTTCATGACTGAATAGTATTCCTTTATATGGAGATACCATGTTTTATTTATCCAGTCAATAGTTGATGGGCATTTAGGTTGTTTCCACTTTGTGGCTGTTATGAATAATGTTGCTATGAACATTCATGTACAGGTTCCAGTCCTCTTTTACACCTACCAGCACTTTATTGAAGGGTATGCTCCCTGGGAACTGACAATGAGGGGAAAGGTATTTGAGCCCGGGAAGGAAGGAGAGGAAATAAAAGTTGCTGCATCATCAAGCTGACCACCGCCTTGCAACCTAACACAGCTAGTGGTGCTTGGACCCACAGGCCATGTCCAGGGAGGTTATGAATCCCGGTGACTCAGCAGTTCGCTGGTCGAAAGAAGGGCAACCAATTCATCCGTTTTCACTTCCTGTCTCAGTCAGAGTGCATGCCACAGGGCCTTAATCCCTTTGTCCTCTGGGTCATGTTTCTTGGCCTCTGTGGGAAGTCTCTGTAGGACTGGCCTAGTCAATATCAAGATGTTTATGTTACTCCTTTTGAGCTGGTGCCATGCATAGGGGCTCCTCTGTTGGGGGCAGTGGCAGGAGCAGTTTCCAGGGCATGGTGAGGGAACTACATGAACCATCACTGGAACAATTAAGGCTGAGAAGTGTAACAAGTGGCCAAGGTCCAGGGTTGGTGAGGCCATGAGACTGAGCATTCTAGGGTGGTGCATAATCTGGGTCCTGTATGCTGAGGGATCAGAAAGTGTTGCTTGTTTGCTCTTGGTTGGTCGGTGGACTGGTTTTCTGGTTATAGTGCTGTGTAACAAACTACACTAAGACTGAGCAGTTTGTATTGCTGCCTTCTTTCTCAGGGTTCTGTGTATTGCCTGGGCTTGGCTGGGAGGTTTTCACTTGAGATATTTACTGAGGGACACCTGGAGGGCCAAGGTGACACACTCAGAGGCTGGCAGTTGGCGGTAGCTATTGGCTCTGTTGATTGGAGCACTTCCCTGAGACCTGCTGTTTGATTTTAGCCTTCTCAGAGCATGGTGATGTGTTCCAAGAGGGTGAGACCCCAGAACTGGCATTCCATGTCCCTTTTAAGTATGGGAAACTGAGTCTTCTAAAGTTATATGAGTGGGTCAGGTCATACAGAAGCCACAGGAATGATGTCCTTGTCCTGATGCTGTCAGAGGATCATAGGAAATAAGGAAATGTGTGTCTTAATATCCCCTCCAGGCCTGGCACATAGTAGGTGCTTGTGAACTCAGTATTTATTGAGTGCTTAATGTGTACAGAATATTATGCTAGGCCATCAGGGCTACAGGAAGAAATGGAACTTGGGCCTTTCCCTTAAGCTTATCAGGGGGCGCCTGGGTGGCTCACTTGGTTAAGTGTCGACACTTGATTGTGGCTCAGGTCATGATTTCACAGATTGTGAGTTCAAACCCCACGTCGGGCTGTGTGCTGGTAGTGCTGATAGCCTGCTTGGGATTCTCTCTCTGTCCCTCTGTCTCTTCTCTCTCACAATAAAATAAACTTTAGGGGCGCCTGGGTGGCGCAGTCGGTTAAGCGTCCGACTTCAGCCAGGTCACGATCTCGCGGTCCGTGAGTTCGAGCCCCGCGTCAGGCTCTGGGCCGATGGCTCGGAGCCTGGAGCCTGTTTCCGGTTCTGTGTCTCCCTCTCTCTCTGCCCCTCCCCCGTTCATGCTCTGTCTCTCTCTGTCCCAAAAATAAATAAAAAACGTTGAAAAAAAAATTAAAAAAAAAAAAAAAACTTTAAAAATCTTTTTAAAAAGAAGCTTATATTGGGGTGCCTTGCTGGTTTAGTTGGTAGAACATGTGACTCTTGATCTCAGTTATGAGTTCAAGCCCCACATTAGGTGTAGAGATTACTTAAAATCTAAACAAACAAACAAACAAAAAAACCCAGAAGTCTATATATCCTAATAGATGGATTGAAAAGGGGGACAATGAGAGAGGGCCTGTGGAGGGTGGAGCTTCTTGTGCTTGAGAACCACAAATGAAAGAGAGAGGGACCCAAATTTGGATTAAAGAGGGAAAATGGCTGAGAGAGGAACAGCACTGATGGAATTTAGAGGGAAGATTCATTTTAGAGGCAAGAGGCGTAGTGGGAAAAGCTGTTTCCTTTATTTACCTTTGTACTCCTTGCCTAATTCCAGCAGGATAACAGGTACAAAGATGCTTAAAAATGTTAGTTGTTTTTATAGACATTACTGATAGAATGTTGAAATGATCTACAAATGGGGAGGTTTTGGTCAGTGGGACATAATATTCATGGTCTGTTCATTCAGTAAGTATTTGAGTACCATGTGTAAGGCACTGGGGATTCAGAGGTAAGACAAGAGCTTAGAGGGCAAGGGGTAAATGAACAGGCCCAGACTGTAGCATGTGGGGCAGTAACAACTGTGGCAAAGGGAAATGCTGTGTTGGGAGGGGGGTGATGCAGGTAAGTGATGGATCATCTCTCTGCATTCCTTCCTTCCCACTTCGAGTCCCACATTCTGCTGGTTTCTGCACATCCACAGAGGAGCTACAGGCAGGGCCTTGCCCTGTAGATCAGCATAGTCTAGAACAGCAATTCTCAAGATGTGGGCCCTGGACCAGTAGCCTTACCTGGGAACTTGTTAGAAAGGCAGATTCTCTGGCTCACCCCAGGACCACTCCATCACAAGCTCTGAGGGTGCCATCCCTCAGTCAGAGTTCATAAGCCCTCCAACTGGTTCTGATGCATACCTCAGTGGGAGGAATAGTGGGCTAGGACAATTCTCAGTCCTCCTGCTGCATGTTAGAATCATATGTAAGCTTTTAAAGCACCACTACCCTGGCTACACCTGAGATAGTAGGTCAGCTTCTGGGAGGGAGATGCATGCATCTGTCCTTTTTTAAAAGCTCTGTGGGGAACCTGGTTGGGTCATTCATTTGAGGGTCCAACTCTTGATTTTGGCTCAGGTTATGATCCCAGGGTCATGGGATTGAGCCCCATATCAGGTTTCTCACAGAGTATGGAGCCTGCTTAAGATTTTCTCTCTCCTTCTGCCCCTTCTCTTGCTTGTGTGCACTCTCTCTCTCTCTCTCTCTCTCAAATTAAATAAGTAAGTAAGCAAGTAATTAAGTGAAAGCTATCAAGGTGATTCCACTGCATAGCCATAGTTGAGAACCACTGGTCTTCATGTACTTAGATGAGTCACCACAGATGTGAATGCATCCATGCCTGCCAGTCTACAGAGGGGAGAGCCCCCACAGGAGGGGGCTGGCTGGCATTGGACTTCCCATTTGATAAGCTCTTCATTCCTGGTTCCCTTTCTTTTTTCTGGACACTGACTCAGTTGCACTGATATGAGTATGATTGGGAAGGTTTCTTTAAAATTCATTTATTCTTTTAAAAGCTTATTTTTATTTATTTTGAGAGAGAGAGCACGTGCACAAGTGGGGGAGGGGCAGAGAGTGAGGGAAGAGAGAATCCCAAGCAGGCTCTGCACTGTCAGCACAGAGCCCATTGCAGGGCTCGAATCCATAAAATGTGAGATCATGACCTGTGCTAAAATCAAGAGTTGGACACTTAACTGACTGAGCCAACAAGAGGACCCTAAAATTCATTTAATGCAATTAATTTTTAAAAGTCGAACACAGCTGGCCTCCCCTGAAAACTTTGTATTTTGATAATGGTTATTACCAGTACCATGAATAATTGATAACAGTTCATTAATATTCTAGTGAGAGAGTGCTCAGGCTAATAAAATTCATTCATTTTAAAATTAGTTTTTAAAAATGTGTTGCTGCAGGGGTACCTGGATGGCTCAGTCGGTTAAGCGTTCGTCTTCAGCTCAGGTCATGATCTCACGGTTCATGGGTTCAAGCCCCACGTCAGGCTCTGTGATGATAGCTCAGAGCCTGGAGCCTGCTTTGGATTCTGTGTCTCCCTCTCTGTCTGCCTGTGCCCTGCTCACACTCTTTCTCCCTGTCTCTTAAAAATAAATAAACATTAAAAAAAATTTAATAAAAAAAATGTGTTGCTGCAGCCCAAGGATAATGGGAAATTACTCCAAGCAAGAGCACATCAGTGAAGCATGAAATTTTATGCTATTCTGTTAACATGAAATAGTTGTTTAGCTGCTCAGTATCCCCGTTTCATTCGCACTTCCATAGGGATGAATTGCCCAGGAAAAGGCCTCCACTTTAATGGTGCCCATTACCTCAACACTCTTGTCCTGGGAAACATTACTGCATCAGGAATGGGGCAGGTGTGGCTCTGACATGGGCACTCCTTGTCCTTTTCCTAGGTGGGGCACCTGGAGGAAGGTGTCCTCTGCTCCTCTTTGTTTTGGGTTTCCTTAAGACCTTCACTCTCGGGCCAGATTCTTTTAAATTAAACTTTCTGTTTTGAAGTTACTGTAGATTCACATGCAGTTATAAGTGATACTACAGAGAGATCCCAGGTACCCTTTACCCACTTTCCCCCAATGGCACTAACTTGCAACACTGCAGTATACTATCCCAACAAGGGCAGTAACACTGGTACAGTTAAGAATAGAGGACATTTCCATTACCACAAGGATCCTTCATGCTGCCCTTTTGTAGCCACCTACTTCCTCCCTTCTGCCCCTCTTCCCTACCCCCTGGCAAGTTCTATTCTCCATCTGTTCTCATGGGGTTCAGAGATAAAATTGGGTCTCTGGTTTAATAAAAGAGAGACAAGGATATGCATATAGTACAAAGTACAACGGACAAAGGATGATTGATTAAGAAAACTATAAACACTTTAAGGTTTCAGGCCATACAGGAAGAAGGCTACTTTTAGGAACCAAATTCAGCATTAACCTATAAGTATACCATGACTTTAGAGGAGGTCTCTTGGTATTGTTAATGTTCATGTATTAATTGCCTTTGCTGTGTTAATCATGATCTGCCTTGATTCCTCTGACTGTGTTGCACTAATGGTAATAACTGGTTAAGTCCATGGCCCCTAACAAAAAGGGGCTGTGTGGTTCATGCTCTACCCCAGGATAAGCCTGCAGCCTCTCAGCCGGGGCTCCTGCAGAGTCATGGAAAGTTACAAGATAGAAGATGGAGATATGAGTTAATTATGTGGCTTCTCTTCAAATGAATGTTCTAGAAATGATTGCTTGACAGTTCTTGTAATCAGGAGAGGCTGATGCTGTGTGGAGGAATGAGGCCCTAACCCAGTCTCACTTATTCAGCAAAGCTCAACCCTGATAGAACTATGAGATCTTCCTTATCCATGTGTCCCAGAGTAGCTAAGTGTTAAGGGAGAGAATCACAGGAAGGAGCTGCCAGACTTCTCTTTTAAGTGCTGTCCAGTATGATAGCTACTAGCCTCATGTGGCTAGTGAGTACCTGAAATGTGGCCAGTGTGCTGAGAAACTAAACTTTTAACTGCATTTAATTTTTTTAAGTTTATTTATTTAAGTAATTTCTACACCCACCATGGGGCTTGAACTCACAACCTCAAAATCAAGAGTCACATGCTCTTCTGACTCAGCCAGGAGCCCCTAATTGCATTTAATTTTGATTATTTTAGTTATGTAAAAATTTTTTTAATGTTGATTTTTTGAGAGAGAGACAGAGACAGAGTGCAAGGGTGGGGAGGGGCGGAGAGAGAGGGGGACACAGAATCCAAAGCAGGCTCCAGGCTCTGAGCTGTCAACACAGAGCCCAACGCAAGGGCTCAAACTCACAAACTGTGAGATCATGACCTGAGCTGAAGTCAGACATTTAACTGACTGAGCCACCCAGGCACCCCTAACTTCGATTATTTTAAATTGAAGTAGTCATATGTGGCTTGTGGCTGCCGTGTGACTGTACAGAGACTCTAGTTTACCCATTTGGACTGTTTGAGTCACTTCACCCTCCTCAGGCCAAAGGAGAATTGCTTTTCATAGTTGTCTCCAGGATTCTCTGGCTACTCCCTTTACCCACCCAGCATCAGCCTCTCTAAAACATTTCCAAACCTTTAGTTTGAAGAGGAAGCAAATAATTAGTCTGCTTGAGCAGTGGCCAGATCTGCGCCCAGCCGGTCAGTGCTTGGCTCACAGCAGTGCTTACTTGATACTTCTCTGATGAGTTAGATTTATACCTCTCTCCACATTTGCAGGCTTATTCCTGGGACAAGGATGAGATTTTTTTTTCCCTGTGTGTGATACTGGGTCACAGCTTTCATTCATGGGCATGGAGATCAAGTTGTTACATTTCTTCCTTAGCAGTAAAGCAGTAATTAAGAGTGTGAGTCCTGGAGTCAGATTCTTCGGTTGGGATCTGGCTTCTCCACTTTCTGATGGTGTGACTTCAGACATGTTAATTGACCTCTTTGTGCCTCCATTTCTGAGCCTATGAGGGTTGAAATAGAGTACCTCCATTATAGGGTGATTGAGCCAAGTAAATCCAAGAAGTGCATAGGAACTGCGTCACCTCCTACTCTGAAGCACATGATGATGACTATGAGCATAATGAAGATTTTCTGGAAAGGAAATGATTTGTAGCTGTGACTCTTACAAGTGGCCACAAGGGGGCAGCCTAAAATCATGCATATCCCAGGAACAGTGACTTCTGTTTGTAAAGCCTCTGGGTAATGTGGCCAGTTCCAAATGTGCTTGGCCATTTTAAACCTTCAGGTTTTTTTCTTCTTTTTGAAGAACATTTTCAGTGTTTCTTTGGCTGTACCTCAGATAGAGGGCAGGCCCATAAACATCTGAAAGGTGGCATGGACAATAAAGTTAGGTCCCTCTAGGATGGACAGGTTGATATAGGTGCTGACAGAAACAAGCATCTGTTCAGGGGTCCTAAGCTTCTCTTTGTAACTTTTCACACAGAAAAATTCTTATTAATTAAACTCTTGAGGGAGATATTAGAGCCTGAAAGTGCCAGAGAAAAGAGAAACCTGGTTTTGTTTCCCTTTCACTAACTACATACCTACCTTTGAGCATTGTATGTACACCTCAGGGGCACTATTGGGGGACAGTGCCCTGAGCTGAGGTGACCCAGAAATACATAAGCCACCCTTGCCTCCGTAGCCTCTCCCTCCTTCCAAGGAGACTGAGTCAGAGGAGAACTCTGCAGCCAAGAAGAATGAAATGAGGGTTCTGCCAACTGTATGGGAGCACAGAGCATCATGGGGTCTGGGGAACTGTGGGATCTTGAAGGTGGGTGGGGTTTTAATAGGTACAAGGAGGATGTGAGAGAAAGAGTGTTTTGAGCTAGAAGGTGTGTGGAAGAAAGGGCCAGTGCTAAGGTCAAGTTGGGAAGAGAGTTTGAGATCAGACTGTGGGGAGCCAGCAATGATGATCTAAGAAATTGGATCTTCTTTTTAGATTAGTGTCCTCAATTTATTTTATTTTTATTTTTTATTTATCATCAAGTTAGCTAACATACAGTGTAGTCTTGGCTTCAGGAGTAGATTCCCATGATTCATCACTTACATGCAACACCTAGTGCTCATCCCAATAAGTGCCCTCCTCAATGCCCATCACCCATTTCCCCAACCCCCCACTCCCATCAACCCTCAGTTTGTTCTCTGTAGGGCCTTCAGATTCTTGATGATGATCATGTTGTTGGTAGCATCATAATTATTAAGAGTTGACTAAATAAAAACATGGGGCACCTGGGTGGCTCAGTCGATGGAGTGCCTGACTTCGGCTCAGGTCATGTCCTCACGGTTCAGGTTCAGGCCCTGCATCGGGCTCTGTGCTGACAGCTCAGAGCCTGGAGCCTGCTTTGGATTCTGTGTCTCCTTCTCTCTCTACCCCTCCCCTGCTTATGCTCTGTCTCTCAAAAATAAATAAAACATTAAAAAAAAAGTTGACTAAAAACAGACATGGGTAATGGTACTTATAGTCCACGTTGATTTTCTAGCATTTCAGTCTTGAGCTTCAGTATGCCTGATACATAATCCAGGTTGCAAAATCAGATGCTCATGGGAAGTTGTGACAATCTGGTGTTTATCACATCCATCCCTGTCTGTATTCCTCCTACCTACACTGAGTCCAAGTCTCCAGGTCTTTCCCCTGGACAGTCACAGGAACCTCTCCAAAAGGGGTGCAGTAACTGTGGCAGCAAGGCACACAATAAAGTCAGCATATGATATTACCAGAAAGGAGGGTCTAGGCACCATGAAAGTGAATCTGGTTGTACTAACACAGAAGCTGATTTCTCTAAGATGTTGTGCCTGAACATTATATAAGTAATGCTCCTGAATGATTGATTGTGACTGAGTGCAGTAAATTATTTGTAATCCTAAAATGACCATAAAGATCATTTGGTCTTTGATTCAAAAAGCTCTTTATGATCCTGTAGAAGATGGGTAGAGATGTGGAGCTCCTAGGTTGTTTCCTGGACATTTTGTGTCAGGGGGTGTGGAGGGGGGCTGTCCTCTATTCCATTTTATTTGTTGTAGGTATTTAAATGACAAACAGGAGCACATTATATTTCTTTTTTCTGATTCTAAAATACTAAGATTGAGGGGCACCTGGATGGCTCGCTCAGTTAAGCATGTGACTTCAGCTCAGGTCAAGATCTCACAGTTCAAGAGTTTGAGCCCTGCATCAGGCTCTGTGCTGACAGCTCAGAGCTTGGAGCCTGCTTCAGATTCTGTGTCTCCCTGTCTCTCTCTGCTCCTCCTCCACTCATATTCATTCATTCATTCATTCATTCATTCTCTCTCTCTCTCTCTCTCTCTCTCTCACACACACACACACACACACACACACACATACACACACATAAATAAGTGTTTTAAAAAATGTAAAAAAAATAAAATACTAAGATTGACATTGAAGCATATTTAACAGAACCCAAAGTCAAAATTCAATGTTGTATTTCTCAGTGCTTACTCAAGGAGCTTGTACATGTCCCTCAGCAGTTGGCTCCCTTCAGAAAATAGAATGTTCACTATCTGTGTAATAGTTGTGTCCACTTTTGTGCTTCTCATCTCCCCGGGAGCCAGGCTCAGGGAGGCCCGGTGTGCTTTTCTGCACACTGCCAGACCTTCTTGGCACTTAACTGCACTTTCTGACTCCCTCCAGGGCCAGTCCTGGGGACAGAGGACTAGGGAAAGAGCGTGGTTCTCCAGGATTGGTATTGGGGCCACTATAGCAGTTTGATGGGTGAGTGTGAAGCTGTGACTGTCACCCCTCAGCTCTCAGGGCCTGGCCGTGTGTGTGTGTGTGTGTGTGTGTGTGTGTGTGTGTGTGTGTGGTGGGGAATGGTGGATTGGGCCCCCATGTGATGGTGATGGTGATGGATGATGTATGTGTATGGCCAGACCCAGGGTGTGGGACCAGTGGCCCCTCACCCTCACCAGATAGGGAAAGAGGGAAAAATAATTTCATCATGTTATATTTTTTATAGGCATGGATGGATTTTTAAGATCTGATGAGAGACAAAGACTAGCTAAAGAAAGACGAGAAGAGAGAGAAAAATGTCTTGGTAAGTTGTGCCCTTTGGCTATTTAGGTACAAAGGCATGAAGATGTGGTGGTGTGTTTTCTGAAGATCCTTAGGAGTTTATGACTGAATGGGAAGAGAGCTAGGACAATTGCTAGATGAACATGAAGAACTGGGGGGTAAATCTACACTTACTTAGCAAACATTGAACTTCTGCTGTGTTCTAGACACTCTGCTAGAGACTGTGGATAAGATGGTAAAGAATGAGAAACAATCACTGACCCCGCCCCCTCAGGCATCCATTATGTGCCCTCACTTATGCTCTCTCTAGGGCATCTAGAAAGGCCATCATCAGAACTGAGAAAATAAGCAGTTAAGACATTTTCTGTGTTAGAATGGGAACCCTTTTGAGAAAAGCTGTCTTACCTCTTGCAAACTATAGACAGAAGGGTATGATGTATTCCCCACAGGGTACTGGGAGGTAGGTAAATAGTGGTTTCCCCACTGAATTGAGACAAATGAGCTTTCAAATTCCCGATTGCCTCCTGGTGGTTGGTTCACACAATGCGTCTCCCAGGGAACCCTTCCCTGACACAGCCAGGTAGATAGTTTTAGGAAATGTCTTGAGAGAGGAGTGTCTTGAGTTTATACCCCCTTGCCTAGCTCAATGTCTTAATTATGAGAAATGCATAGTTAACATGTTTTTTAGTGTATGTACCCTTAGAACTCATTTCTCAACCTAGTGTATGGCTTGCCCATTGTGGCAAGTCTCACTTAATGATAGCAATAATAGTTGTAGCTTCCATGTGTAGGGCAGTTACTGTGCACTTTCCGTGCATTGCCTCATTTAATCTTCACAACATTGTGATTTTGCAGACATGATGGTCTCCACTTCACAGAAGAGGATTATGTGGTTAGCATGCTCAGGGTCACCCAGCTAGTGGCAGACATGCCAGAACCCTTCATCTCAGTCACTGTAGCCTAGAATCCCACTGGGCTCCTTTTTTGGTCTCAGTCTTGTATCTACATTTTGGTCTTAATCCAAACAGCATGGGGTGCTCTGGTAATGACACCTCTCTTCTGCTTTCCTTCCCCCAGCTGCCCGGGAGCAGCAAATCCTAGAGAAACAGAAAAGAGCTAAGCTCCAGTATGAAAAGCAAATCGAAGAGCGATGGCGGAAACTGGAAGAGCAGCGGCAGCGGGAGGATCAGAAGAGGGCTGCTGTGGAAGAGAAGAGGAAGCAGAAACTCCGGGAGGAGGAGGTAAGGTCCAAGGACCTCCAAGCCTCTCAGTGGCTCACACAGGGCTTGGTGCTCAAGGGCATCTGAGTGTCCTGCCCAGCTCTAGGGTACAGAAAACATCTCATACCATGTCTTCTCTCAGCAGCAAGACATGGTATAGTGAAAGCAACAATGGAGTAAGAATGAAGAGACTTACTCATTCAACTCAGGTGTTAATTTGCTCTGTGACCTTGGACAAGCCAATTGGCCTGTCTGGATATTTGCTTATCTCTGAAGTGAGGGGTTGGATTTAGCAGTCTCCGAGGCCTCTTCCGGACCTAATGTTCTCTGAGTTTGAGACTCAGAAGGAATTATGGATAGGGACCTGCTAATATAGCCCTGGGGGTTGTGCTGTGAGCCTGTGCCTCTTGGATGGACATGAGGCTAGAGGAAGGGACCTGAAGGCAGAGGAGAGGGTGAGGGCAGAGGGTGATGGTCCTCATATTTCATAGCTGGAAAAGCAAATAGTTTGCCTTTAACTACAAAGATGCTAGTATATTTAAATTTTAATGTGGTTCCTTGCTTTAATCATCCTTTCTCTCGAGTTACCTTTTTAAAAAGAAATGGAATGTAATTACCTCTGCAGAGTCCTTTGTTACTAAACTTTGAAAATATATTTAGAAAGCATAGTTGGGGTATAGATTTTCTTAACTATATTTTAAGGATGTAATCATAGCCTTGTATCAGGTGATGATCATTTTTTATTCATAAGATATAATGACTCATCGTTTAGTATGAACAATATAGAGGCTTGTTAATCGCTAGCACTATAGGATTCAGAGACATTTGAATAAATTTGGTATCTTTTTAAATTGCTGAATGGTTTATCACTATACATCTTTGCCCCTTCCTCTTTTTTAAATTAAAAAAAAAACATGAACATGTGCACATGGACACATACACACACAGTTAGACCCATCTTTGCCTATACACCCCTTATTTAAATAGTGATTTCTGGGGTGCCTGGATGGCTCTGTCATTTGAGCATCCAACTCTTGATTTCGGCTCAGGTCATGATCCCAGGGTTGTGGGACTGAGCCCTGCGTCGGGCTTCACCCTGAGTGTGGAGCCTGCTTGGGATTCTCTCTATCCCTTTGCCCCTCTCCCCTGCCCACACACTCTCTAAAATACAATACGATACCATACGATATGATAACGATAACGATTTCTTTGTTCCTCTTAGCAAAGGGAAGTCATTGCAAGGGTCTTAGCCCTACTTTGCCATTTCTGGCTGTGGCCTGATAGCTACATGGCTTCATCTGTTCCCTGTGCAAATCCCAGCTCCACTACTAGGAAACTGGTAGCTGGGGGCGAGTCACATAGCTGCTCATAACCCTCTAACTTACTCTCCTCAGCCCAAAACAGAGGTGGTCACAAATGACTTTTTTTTATAATTTTTTTTTAATGTTTATTTTTGAGAAAGAGAGACCGAGCACAAGTGGGGAGGGGCAGAGAGAGAGGGAGACACAGAATCCGAAGCAGGTTCCACACTCTGAGCTGTCAGCACAGAGCCTGATGTGGGGCTCGAACCCACGAGCCACGAGATCATGACCTGAGCTGAAGTTGCATGCCCAGCCAACTGAGCCACCCAGGTGCCCGAAGGAAATGACATTTGTGAAAGTGCCCAGCAAAGCACCTTGTACAGAGTAATGTTCGGAAATGTTAGACTCCCTTCAGTGACTTCAGCTGAATCTTTAGCAATTGCACTTCCAGATAATTTTCTATTTGCCTTGTGTGTTTCCTTTCACCCCTAAGATGGGTGATGGTGGGGAGTGGAGGATGCTGCCTGACCTTTGTCATAACACATACAAGCTGAGCTTGCTTCCCTCTTCTCCCCGGACACAGAAGGGCAAGGCTGAGAGCCTGGGCCTCCCATGGTTGTGTAGCAACACAAGGAAACAGCAGCCGTCCTCTGCCACTGCTCCCACCCTCAGGGCCCCCAGAGTCCCAGGTGGAGCTTAGGGACTTTCCACATACAGGCCGGCCTGGTAACCACAGCAGCGTCAGCAGTCTGCTGGTACCGAGATCTGTTTGGCATTCTTGTGGGTGATCTTTGGAGAGGATGGATAGGTCTGCACTTCAGGAGCCCCTTTCCAGAGGAAACCCTGTGCATTTGCCTTCATGGTTCGATGGAGATCTTCAGCAGTGCTGCTGCCTGCTTGGCACATGGCTGTGGAGATTCTCCAATCTTTTCTTCTTCTTATCATGTTCTGTCTCTGTCAACCAGGGAAAAGTCTCTATAGGAATGGTTCATTCCATTGCAGCCCATTTTGCTACTGTAGCTTATTAGTAAGTATTCAGGTTGCCCACCAAGTCCTACATCTCTGGGTCTGGTATTAGGAGCTTATAAAAGACCTGTTGACTCCACCCCTCCCTCCTAGCCCTGGTCTGGTTCCATGTCCATAGAGTTGCCATGATGTTACTTTTGGTAACTCCTCATGTCTGTGTGGGTGAGCCCCAGACTTGGCCAGGAGGCTTCCTATCTACTAGTACCGAAGTGGGCACCACAAACAGCCTGGCTTCCTGGGCTTTTGAGGACTGGAAGGGCTGGAGGCTGGTCAGGCCTGTCCTGGGGAAGGGGGTGTCCAGTATCCACTTGAGATACTGAGCTTGAGCTCATTCCCTCACTGAAGGCTGCTTTCTCCTCAAATTGGGTTCTTCTAATCCTTACATGCCACACAGCTCCCAAGACTGAGGCTTCTGGACCAAACCCTTGTCACCTACTTGGGTTAAGACTGACAACACAGTATACTCACCCATTCTCCACTTGGCGAAGTATGGTTTCCTGACTAGAGCCCCTGAGAAATGGGGTTTGGTGAAGCCAACTCCATGGTCCTCATGTTAAATAGATAACCAGGAAAGCCCTCTTTCAAAGAGTAGCTTCATCTCTGTGGGATTTTTTGACACATCACAACTTCTCATACTCTTACTGCTTGATACCTAGCAAAATCCACCAAGCTGACTGTAAAAACGAAAATTTCATTAAACTGAGAGCTAGCCACTCTCCGAGGGCATTGGCTGGCATGGGGCCATGGCGACTACATGGCCTTCTGGCCAGATGAGACATCTGTTTGTAAAGAGAAAGACCTTCTGCAGAGCCCTACTGATAACCTCTTGGAGGCTTGTCCACACACTGTTCCCCAGAACACATGTAGTAAGGGCAGTGGAAAAGGCACAGCCAGCTCTCCACTCCTGCTAGAGATGGCTGTCTGGGTCATCGACACTGCCTGGGCAGTGTCCTGCTGGAGGCCTTTTACACTCCTCAGCCAACTCTGTGGCTCACCTTGGTCTTGGTTCTCCTCCGAGTTCATCCAGGCAGACCTAAGGCCAGAGTTAAAGGGGTCAAGGGTGAGGTCCCCTCATTCCTTCCTTCCACTAAGGCTTACCCAGTAGAGGACATTCTCAGGACAAGAATCTACCTTGCCCTTTCCCCATCCTCTGTTGATTATCCAGTGATACTCAGGAGAACGAGAATTTGGCAGGAATTTCAGTATGCATTATGCAGCTATAATATTTATTAATAGTGTTATTCTGGTGTGATTGAACTTCCTTGCATGCTCTGTTATGCTCAGCCTTTCCTCTAACCAGTGGTTCTCACATTGAGGTCCCAGGACCAGCAGCATCTGCATCACCTGAGAACTTGTTAGAAATGCAAATTCTTAGGGGTGCCTGGGTGGCTCAGTCGGTTAAGTGTCCGACTTTGACTTCAGCTCAGGTCATGATCTCATGGTTCGTGGGTTCAAGCCCCACATCAGGCTGTGTGCTGATAGCTCAGAGCCTGGAGCCTGCTTCACATTCTGTTTTCCTCTCTCTGCCCCTCCCCCACTTGAGCGCACGTGTGCTCTCTCTCTCCCTTTCTCTCTCTCTTTCTCTCTCTCTCTCTCTCTCAATAATAAATGAACATTTTTAAAAAATAATAATAATTTTTCCTCTTCAAATCTGGATTCAGCTAGTGTTGGTTAAGGACATATTATGCTAGTTATTGTCTCATAGACTTGAGTGATCTGGTGATATGGGTACTGTTATCCCCACTTTTTTTAACGTGAGGAAAAAACTTTAGGTAAGTATACATGGGAGTTTACAAAAATATCAATATCATCCCCATTTATAGATAGAAAACTTATGCCCAAGGATGTTAAATTATTAACTCAAGGTCATAGGGCTAGAAAGTGGCAGGCAGAGGTGCGATTTGAAGCCATATTTCCTGACTCCAAATCTAGGATTATTTCCATTCCATCCAATGAAGGAATAGAAAAATCTCTCTCTCCCTCTCCCTCCCTCCTTTCATCTCTCTTTCTCTCTCTCTCCCTCTCTCCCTCTCTCTCTGTCTCTCTGTCTCTCTCTCTCTCTCTCTCTCTCACACACACACACACACACACACACACACACACACACACGATAATACAATATAGGACTAACCTCTAACAAGAGTGAAGTGGACCAGTGCTTTGACATATTTGAATTATCCCATTCTGATGACTTTGAGTTCCATAAGTCTCATACTATAGAGTTTGATTACCACCTGTTTTTCATCATCTCTGCAAAAGTGTGTGACACACAGTAATTGTGTCTTCTCTTAAGGATAGCTTCATTTTCATAAACCTGCTTATGATTCAAAGGAATGTATCTCTAACAGTGGAATTTGCACCAACTCAGCGGGTAGGGGGTGGATGGCAGAGGTTTTTTTTTTTTTTTCTTTAAGGTAACGGAACAGTCCAGGAGTAGGTATAGCTTTGGGTGAACATTCTCTTGTAATTATACCCCTATGTAGCTGCTCAGTTTGGCTGACAAGTCTTGGTGTTCTTAGTTGTCATTGATCTCCTAGTAAATGAAGGAGTGTCTTGTGAGATCCTTCTGGCATGTAGGAAATCTCCCATAACCCACTCAATACTAAATTCACTCGAGGTAAAAGGTTTCAACACTTGTATTAGGTCACTGGTTAAATATTTCATGTTAAATCCATATAATGAAATAATTTTCAGTCCTGGTCTCAAGCGACCGTACTTCAAGTGTCAAATAGTCAAGACGTTCTAGTCCCTCTAAACCCCCAACTTTTCTTGGGGTAGGCCCTGAGGTTTGGCTGTCAGAATTTAATGGGCCAGGGTCATGAGGACAGGACTTTGCTAGGAAATGCACACTCATAATTGTAGAGTCTCAGCCAAAAGCTAGAGCAAATAAAAATCTGAGATTTACAGGAGAAAAAAAATCCCCTTTCTACTCAGAGGTCCCTGGAGAGACCATGTCTTAGCAAAGTGCTATTCAGAGAAAAATTATGCAGAGGAAGCTGAGATGTAGATAATGCACATCCCATCTCTCTGGTATAGACAGAAGGGATAGATCCAGACACCTCATAAGCGACCTTTCTGTGTTTCTAGTAAGTAAAATAAGGGAGGAGCCTTTCCCTGATTTTCAAGTCATGGTTACTCAATTGGTGCTTCCCTGAATTAATTTTGCTTGCTTTTTATTCAAGCCATGAGAAAATAGTTATCTTTTTGTTTTAGATTGGGCTAGGATTCCTAAAGCGTCTCAGGGTTGGCTTTTATGAAGGCAAAAGGGCATCAGCATGTACCTGTTTTCCTTGCTTCAGGCTTTCTGTAGTAGAGTCAGGGAGAGGATTTGGTATTTGCAGTGTCATTGGGGTGGTGGAGAATGCAAAATTAGAACAGCTTCACTCCAGTGCTGAGGAAATATTTGCCAGCTGTCAGACCCAAGTTTATGAATATAACACTTTGGTAACACAGGAGAGTGCTTTTTAATAAATGCTCTGGTAAGAGAAAAGCCTGTTTTGTTTTGTTGTTGTTTTTTCTCTTCTGGCTAGAAACCGTCTAGTTCTTCTCCTCACCACCCCCCCCACCCCCTGTCTAACTGTTGAGAATGCATCGATGCTTTGTTTTGTGGCCAGAAGGTTCCCTACTCTTGTCTCTTTTAAATTTTGAAATATGCAGCATTATGCCCAGAATACTATGTAGCAGGAAAATGTTACAATGTAGAAAACGATTGATTCCCCTTTAAGAAGTTCTAAGATGAAAATGGGTCTTGGTAAAATAGATCTCAAAGCCATGTATGTATACTCCAGAAAGTTACGTTTAAGGCTACAAAAATTCAAATTATATTTTAATTTAAATTTTCTCAAATGAGAATGCTTTATGCTTTTCTACTAGAGAGAATGCACTTGGTTCCAGAGCACAATTCTAGTTCTAGTAGATAGGGCAAAATGGGACGTGAGACAGGCCTGAAGGAGTTAATGCTTGTCTGGCATTATTCTTAAACAAATCGAGGCCTGGCTGCCGCAGCAGCCTGTCCCCTGGGGCTGGGAGCCAGCACTAGCTGCATTGTTTACTCTCCACCCACTAAGATCTCGCTGGTGTGATGTAGAGCACACGTGTGCCTAGGTTTTGGATGCTTAACACAGAGAGACCCATTTGGTGACTCACCCTGAGCACCGCTCGGCAGCACAGTGGGGCTGGGTGGTTAATGTTGCTCTTCCTTATGTGAACTGGGCAGGAGCGGCTGGAGGCGATGATGCGTCGGTCCCTGGAGCGCACACAGCAACTGGAGATGAAGAAGAAGTGCTCATGGGGAGCTTCACTGGCCACAGGGCCTGGAGGACGTGATGGTGAGTGTAGGGCTATCCCTGCATTGCAGGGCCCAGGTGGGAGATCATGGGTCAGGCAGAAGATCGTGGGCACAGGCTGGTGCCCACGGGATCTGGGGCATGCTTTGTAGTTATCTGCAGGTACCTTTATCAGCTGTGATGCCAACCTTCCTGTATATGTATTTCTCATGAAGGGGGTCTGTGCATTATTTTTGCTAGCAAACAGCAGTTGATACAGTAACTGGGCTTTTTGAGGTAAAACAAAAGAAAAGCAAAGAAAATGAATGCAGAGCCTGGTTAAACAGATGCACATGGCAAGCCTAGGTATACTCTGATTTCAGGGAAGGTCAAATGGCAGTAGCCTAAGTCACTACTGCAGTGTGACCCAGAAAGGCTGAGCAGCGGTTACCCTCCAAAAGGGGCTGGGGCTTTTCCCTCCTCATTATTAATTTTTGTTGCTCTTCCCATTTTGTTTCAAGGTGACTTATTTATTTCATTTTCCAGTTCATGCTCATCTTTAAATTTTCAAGTGCTTAATGTAATGTGTGGATTGTTACTAGTCTCTGGGTAGCTTTTCCCTCTCCAGTGCCTTCTTTACTGTGATTTTGTCATTCTGTTACACAGGAGTTGTATATTAGCTTTTTCTGAAAACAGATGGATTCCATTTGTAGTACAGTTTCTTGACTTCGCTGTATTGTGCTTTTACCCTCTGTCAGTGAATATACTTTATTTTCTTTTGGAGAAGTCAATAACCTATTTCAGTTACTTTTTCTGATTTCCTAGTTAGAAACTAAACTCAACCAGAAATTGGGACTTTTTTCTTTTACCTCTCTTTGCTCTGATTTTTTGCTGTGTAGGTGAATCAGAAAATACCCCACCCCCTCCTCTAGGTTTAGCATCCAGCACCCTTCCTCCGGACCCAGGGACCAGTGCCACCGCTGCCGAGTCCACCAACGGTATATCTGAGCTTCACCGCACCGTGGCGTTTTGTGATGACTGTACTGATCATCCTCCTCCATCACCGTGTTTGTCTCAAGCACTCTTAGTTGATTTCTTAGACTGACCCCTTAGAACTTTTTTTCTAGAACTGTGAATGACATGCCCATGTTTCTTTGTTCCTCTGTCATCGTGGAGCTGTGCATGCCTTACACCCTAGTGCCCTGGAGACATTTCATCCTTAGCTCACCAACTGCTGCTTGAAAATCTTGTCAGTGTTTGACTTATGTGCATTTAGATCTTTAATACTCTCACTAATTACTGGTTTTAGGCATGAAGTAGTAAGGTGTTTCAGTCACTTCTGGTTACCAAAACCTGTGCCCTTAGAGAGTTCTGTGTGTTAATATGATAGATTCCTGGAAGAGGTGTTTGAGACAGAGTGGTAGTGAGGTTATCGGTACCAGCACTGGAAATCTAAAGGAGATAAGTTTGCTTTGTTTTTGATTTACTCTATCTAATAGGCTCTCTGTTTTTGGATACAGGCCTGGGAAATTCTTAGTGCCTAGAACAAGAGCAGAATTAGTAAAATTTTGCTTCCATTTAATAAAGACTTTAGAAATTTAATCCATCTTTGACTGGCAAAGAAAAACAAGATGTAAACAGGATGCAGTATTTATCAGCAATACGGAAGGTCAAGTTACAGCAGTAGGAATAAATATCCTTGGCTTCCAGCATTCCTTTGACAAAGAAAAATCCTTACTGGTGTTGCTGAGTAGCAGACACTTTGCTGCATGGGCCAAGTTAACTCTAATGTGGCACTGGTCTTCCCTTAACAGAGAGGGGCAGTAGGTAGGAGTTGATAATTACCCCTTGGGAATCACACACAGGGCTCGGGCCAGGGCGAGGCAAGCACAATATGTGACTTGGACACACAATTTAAAGCATTACCAAAGATCTCAGTTATCGAGATGAATTAATATTTGAATAAATCTAAATGAATGCGTAATAATCCATGATGAACAAAATATCCAATTTCTAAAGGCGAGTACCATACTGAGTCAGCCATAACGGAGCCTACAGCAAAAGGGGAAATGTGTACCCTTTTACACTTGGTTTTATGTAATTTCTACTGGTTAATTTTTTTTTCAGAACATTGAAGTACTCAGAAAAAATGCTGAAAAATTGAGTAGGTCTACTAAAACTCACATCATTTTTTTAAAAAAAATTTAATATTTTTATTTATTTTTGAGAGACAGAGCATGAGTAGGGGAAGTGAAGAGAGAGAGAGAGGAAGACACAGAATCTGAAGGAGGCTTGAGCCTTTGAACTGTCAGCACAGAGCTCATCCCAGGGCTTGAACTCATGAACCGCAAGATCGTTACCTGAGCCAAAGTCGGACATTTAACTGACTCAGCCACCCAGGCGCACCAAATCTCACATCATTTTAAATTTAAATATTTTATTTATACCAAAATAGAATTTATTATAATTTCACTCCAGCTTAAGACAATTAAAAATTACTTAAGATTGTCATTTGATGACACATTGTAAAACATGGCAATTTTCACATTTGAAAACAGTATGAGGAGAGGAGTAGATTTTGAAAATATTATTAATGAGTTTGCTTCCTTTAAAGCCAAGGGCATACATCTTTCCTTTTGCCTCAGGCTTTGATAGGGCGTGGCACGGCACTATCAGCACCTCTTCATTTGCTATAATGGTTTAATTTAGAAACCAGTCTAAAATAAAATAACGGCTGCAAGTTAAGAACACCAGATCCCAGATCATGTGTTAAAATCCTAACCATAAATAGTCACAGCACTAGAGAAAGGGCCATTGTGATCTCATCTCTTGAGAAGAGGAAGAAACCAGCTGCTAAAGGTGGTTCTGCTTTAAATACAGCTTCTTGCAGTACACATTACTTCTCTCTCCAACCTGAGCCTATAGATAACTGTCAGAAAGTCTGGTTTCAGCTCAGTCTCAGACCATAGAACATTTTCCAGTGGTGATTTGTCTCTGTGTCTAGACTGGTTTTGTTTTTGTGTAGTCTGAATGTGCTTAAAAGTCCCTGGACACAAGGAGTTGATTTGCTGGTGGGATTAGTGTGGCTTTAGTTGAACAGTTGAGTGAGGTTGAACGTTTGAAATTGAAGAGAAGATCCTGCTTCAGACTGATGACTGCCGTGGCCTGGGCATTTCCAGATAGGCTAAGTATGTAGCAGGATGATGGAAGAAGTGTGCTGTGCCACAGCAGTTTAGGAAACGTGTGGATGAGGACAGGAAGAACACTTTGGGATATGTGTTTCTCGATCTACAATGGTGTGAATACCAATGTCTTTAATGCGTTTCTCTGCAGCATGTGACAAACTTTCAACATCAGCCATGAATTTGCCAAAGCAGACGGAGCCTCCCATGAGTAAGCGCCTGTCTTCATCCACCGTGGCAATATCCTATTCCCCAGACCGAGGCAAGTGAACATGTAGACCTGGTCTCTGTAGTTTTCCTCTTTTCTAGTGTGAGTGTCTTAACATCGGCCTTTGTGAGAACCCCTTGAGCCTCCTGCAAATACCTCCATTATCCTAGCCTTGTGTGGGAGCCTCAGGACCTCACTTAATGGGACTTTGGAAAGTGGCATCACTCTTTAGAGTCAGATCGTTGTTGAATAGGTGCAGGAATTAATGATATTCTTTCAGTCTGAAAGAGACTATTCCATTTTCTACAGTGCATGTAGGAGTTATCCTGCCCTAGAATTAATTGACCAGTGGGCAGAGAAGACTGTTAAAAAAGTAACTGCCTGGTTATTGATTGATGTGATCTAGTTGATTAGCCAGAAACAGCAGAAGTCATCAGGCTGAGGTTCATGGAAAACTTACAGGTATGAAAAAAAATGGGGCTATGCTATTGTCTGTGGTTTGTAGGCCTGCCCATTTCTGTTTGAAAACAAGTTCAGAACTAATATGAAGGCTTTAAAAGGAGAAAAGAATGGGTGGCCTGTTCTGGCACTCATTTTGAGGTGGAAGATGGCATGTGTAGGACGTGTGCCGGTTCCAGAAACTGAATAGATTTAAAACTGCTCGTGTTCTAATTGAGGCTCAGATAAGTCACTAAAAGCAGGAACTTACACCTTCCAGAGTATATAGGTTAGGGAAGAGAATGATGCTCTCCATGCATTAAATGTGTATTTTATTTATTTATTTAAAAAAATTTTTTTAATGTTTGTTTATTTTTGAGAGAGAGAGCGTGCATGGGGGAGGGGCAGAGAGAGGGAGACACAGAATCTGAAGCAGGCTCCAGGCTCTGAGCTGTCAGCACAGAGCCCAACGCGGGGCTTGAACTCACAAACCGTGAGATCACGACCTGAGCCAAAGTCGGTCACTTAACCGACTGAGCCACCCAGGCGCCCCTAAACACGTATTTTAAAGCATTATTGGAGAAGAGTCAGGTGCCAGTGAAGTATTTAACAGGTCAGGCATTACCAAAGAGCAAGCAGGAAACGGGTTTTGACTTTGAATAGGCCAGTGTGCCTTTCTGGTTGTTTTTCACTGGCATTGATCTTGCACCTTCAGCACAGAGGCTGTCAGGTCAGAAACCCTGTAAGTGTCAGTGTTGCTGATCCCTGATGCAGTTCATGGGTGAACTGAATGCTGGAAACCTTGAATTAACTGCGAGGTGAATGAGAAAACATCTACTTGCTCTTAACTCTGTATAGCTGTTCCATAGTGAGTGTATTCCATATGTTTTCATTAATTCACAGGGTTACATATTGGTGTTAAATTCATATTTGCAATGATTACTATGTAAAGATATCAGTATGTTAGTACATATTCTTGGCAACTGAATTATCTGCTTGTGGATTATAAATTGAAAAATTTCAATTCCCAAACCATTTACTGGCTAATGGGTACCCCAAAATTCAAAGTAATGGAATAGTTAATTCATTACCATATAATATATTCCAAAGCCATCCAAAATGACATTTTGGTTACTGAATTTTAAATTATGACTACTACTACTTCCATTTAAGCTGATAAGTTGGCTATTTTTATTTTTGTAGTTCTTATTTATTTTTTGCCCTTATTTACATGGAAAACGTATGAACAGATGCATATTTATACATTAACAAAATCGGTGTATAATGAAATGTTTTTTAACAGAGAACCTAAAGTGTTTCGTAGGAGTAATCTTTTTTTCAATGTTAGATCTACTAGGTGAGTAAATGGTTTCTTGAGTCCATATTACATCTTGGGAGATGGGCTAATTCTCTTCACATGATACAGGTAATATTGTAATACTGTAATAGCATACTGAATGAATTCTGGCACCCTAAAAGAATTACCACACTCTCCCAAACTCCAAATGACATCATTTGTTTTATTTTAGTATAATGAACTCCGAAGCCATCCTTTGCTAGAATATTTTTATTTTCCACATTCTGCCACCCAAAAGTTAATTTGCATCATGCTCTGTGTTGTTTTAAACATTTTATTTTGTTTTAATTTTGCTTTTTAAAATTTTCATTTGATTCCATCCCTCAGCTCATCGCACACACCTTAGTCCCATGGAAACCTTTCTTGTTATGCGACTGTTGACTCCCACACAGGCTTCTTTAGCCAGAAGCAGAAGTACACTCATGCTCTCTGAGCAAACCAGTGACTCAGGTAAAAGAGGCCAAGCTGGTGACACTGAGAAAAGTGCCCAAAGTGATGTTGGTTGATCTATGAACTATTCCTGAATTTTTGTATTTTGTTTCCCATTTGCTTACTTTGTGAAATGTCTTCAGTGGTTAATCACATTTTCTACACACCAGTGTTTTGCTGTTGCTATGGTTGTTTTTCTTTTAAGTGTCACAGAGGTAAGTAAATTATTTTATGATTGAGGGCATGTGGATTAGGGGGGAAAAAAAATCTATTTCATGAGCTATGGAGGTGAGTACACTTTTTTAAAGAGTGATTTGGCAACGTAGCCTATAAACCACAATGTCTGGAATACCATAACCAGATTTACCACTTACTAGCTCTTTCCACTTTGGGTAAATTCATTAACCTCTCTAAGGCTCAGTTTCCTTATCTATAAAATTGAATTACTTTAAACTGTCATGAGAATTAAATGAGATAGGACAATGTTTACAATAGTAAGAGCTCAAATGTCTAGAGCCTTGTTACTCAAAGGGTGGCCCATGGACCATCAACATGAGTATCACCTGGGAGCTTGTAAGGAAGACAGATACACTGAAGTCTGAGAAATTCCAGGCCACCCTATGAAAACCTTTTCTTGACCAAATCGGATCAAATTGTCATAGCAAGATTAATGAGGGCTGGCATTCTCTGTTTGCAGATTAGCAACATTGTGTCCACATTAGGGCAGGTGTGGTCTTAGTTCCCAAGATAGTGTATTTAGTTAGATGACATAGACATGACATATAATCCTTTATCTACTTCTGATTTCTAGAAGCAACCTACTAGTTTCTGAGTAATTGTGCTATTTCTCCAAAGAAGATAAAGAAATGGCCAATAAGCATATGATAAGATGCTCAACATCATTAGACATTATGGAAATATATGTCAAAACCACAATGAGATACCACTTCACACTTACTAGGATGGCTAAAATTCAAAGAAAAAAGGAAAAATAGTAAGTGTTGACAAAGATATGGAGAAACTGTAACCTTCATAAATTGCTGGTGGGAATGTAAAATGATGTACTTGTTTTGGAAAACAGTCTGGCAAGTTCCTCAAAAAGTTAAACATAGAGTTACCATGTGACCTAGCAACTGGACTCTTAGCTACAGGCCCACGAAAATTGAAAACACACAAAAACTTGTACCTGAGTAGTTCTTAGCAGCATTATTCATATTAGCCACAAAGTGGAAACGGCCCAAATGTCCAAAAGATGAATGGGTAAACAAAATGTGGTATATCCATAAAATGGAATATTACTCAGCTATTAAAAGAAACGAAGTACTGATACATGCTATGTGATGAACCTTGAAAACATTATGCTCGGTGAAAGAAGCCAAACACAAATGCTACAAATTCTGTGATTCCATTTATATGAATTGTCCAGAATAAGCAAATCCAGAAAGACAGTAAATTAGTGGTTGCTAGGGACTGAGGGAATGGGGAAGGGGAATGAATGCTTAATGGGTACAGGGTTTGTTTTGGGGGTAATGTTCTGGAATTTAACTGTAGTTATAATTGCACAACTTGTGAATATACTAAATACCACTAAATCGTGAACTTTTTAAATTTTTTTTTTTCAACATTTTTTATTTATTTTTGGGACAGAGAGAGACAGAGCATGAACGGGGGAGGGGCAGAGAGAGAGGGAGACACAGAATCGGAAACAGGCTCCAGGCTCCGAGCCATCAGCCCAGAGCCTGACGCGGGGCTCGAACTCACGGACCGCGAGATCGTGACCTGGCTGAAGTCGGACGCTTAACCGACTGCGCCACCCAGGCGCCCCAATCGTGAACTTTTTAAAGGATAATTTTGTGGTACATGAATTATCTCTTAAAGGGAAAAAATGCCTGAGAAGTAGGAAGGTCTCCCTTTTGAGAACAAGGAATGTGTCAGGAAGTCCTCAAGACCACTTGAAGGGTCAGTGATTCTCTAGGAGTACTCCCAACTATGATTTATAACAGTGCAAGGCTACAGAACAAAATCAGCAAAAGGAAAAGGCCATAGGATGAAGTCTGGGAAAGACCAGGAACAAGCTTCCAGAGTCCTCTTCCTCTGGAGCCACATAGGGCACATTCCCTCAGCAATGAGTTGTGACATGTATGAAGTGTTACCTACAAGGAAGCTTATTAGAGACTCACTGCCCAGAGTTTTTATTGGAGGATGGTCACGTAGCTACCCCCTGCCTGGTACATACCCAAATTCCAGCCTGTCAGAAGGAAAGCAAGTGTTCAGGATAAATCATGCTATTTGTACAAACAGCTTTGGCACAGTGAGCTAGTTACTTTTACCGGTTAATGGTGGGAACCCTCCTGAAATCCAGATTCCCTGATGCCCGGGCCAACCTTGTAAGCCAGCCTTTCCAAGGCCAGCAGTCAGATCTGCTTTGTATTTCTTTTCTGCTCAGTCTGTCCCCTTGGTCCTTGGTGAAGGCACCATTACAGCAGAATTGTCATCAGCAGGATTCTATACAGCAGGCTGAGGCCAATCTATGGTATTGACCTCACTTACGCCCTTTAGAGGTTCTGAACTTAGCCAGTTAAAACACAGACCATTAGCCATAAAGGTCTGTCTTAGAAAGCCAGGTAACTTCCTCGTTAAGTTTCTCTATGAACCTTTTTTCTTTTTTTTAACCTGGCCCAAGGCATCAGTTCAGGCCCAGCCCAGCCTGGCCATGACCAGTAAGGTGAAGCTGTCCCAGAGTCTTTCAGGGCTGAGGCAGTATCACAGTAGTCAGAACTTAAGAAATATAATCCCTGAGGGCACACATGTCCCCTGGAGATGGTTTACAGTGTTGGGGAGCCCCCAGCAGGACATACATTGGTTGGCCACCACAGGGCAACCTGTCCCCTTTGTGTCTTTCCCACCAAGGGTCTTCCCGCCCCAGGGTTCTTAGTCTGGCCCAAGGAATTCAGTTGGGTCCTTGTTTTCAGAGGGACTGCCTGAGGTGGCCAGTTCTTTTTACTTTTTCATTTTTTTCATTTTTATTTATTTTTGAGGGGCGGGGAGAGAGAGAGAGAGAGAGCGAGCGAGAGAGAGAGCGCGCATGAGCTGGGGAGGGGCAGAGAGAGAGAGGGAGACACAGAATCTGAAGCAGGCTCCAGGCTCTGAGCTGTCAGTGCAGAGCATGACACAGGGCCTGAACTCATGGAGTGTGAGATCATGACCTGAGCTGAAGTCAGACGCTTAACCGACTGAGCTACCCAGGCGCCCCAGTGAGGTGGCCAGTTCTAAACAGTTCTGTCAACAACACAAGTTCGTTGCCTGCTGAGTGCGGACAGCATGTGGAGGTGTTCTTTAGGGACTTTGCAGGAACTGGCCCACCCTGTGGTTCACATTCCCACTGTCACATGCAACTTGGGCTCAGCAGTCCAGTTGCAATGTGAAGCACTCACAGCAGCTGGCACAGGCAGCATGATTTTTCCTCCAGAAGAAGGGAGAGTTCTCAGGAACAGTTCTGGAAAATAGAAATCACAAATGTCCTTCCCCTCCCTGGCACCATTCCAGGTGCTAGGTTTTGTTGTTGTTGTTGTTGTTGTTGTTGTTGTTGTTTTTATTGTTACCAGTGTGCCCCATTCAGTAATTAAAACTTTACATTTTCTCAGTCGTCTATTTTTAAAATGACCTTTCATAAGGAAAGGTTGAATGTCAGAAGGACAAGAGCATTTTTACAAAAAATTTTAACTTAACCAGAAAGACACTCATGTTCAGGAACAAAATCCTGAATTTTCAAAAAAAAATTTCAAGATAGATTTGCATCAACTGCCATCTCTGTAATCTTATTAATTTATGCAATGAATAGCCTAGAAAAAAAGCAATCCTTCCTTGGGAACAGGTGCATTTAACAAATTGCCTTCCTCAAGTGTGTGTAGCAGGAGAAAGGGAAGGGAGGGAAGTAGAGTCAGATTCCCAGTCCATTGTTACAAACTTTCATCCCGGAAAGTCAAATACCAAAAATCTTGTCAGCAGGTGTTGAGTCTAATCATCAGGGCTGGGTGAAGGGGTCATACTCCCTGTGAGTACTCTGTCCCAGCTCACAGCTGTGGCAGGAATCACAAGTTAGGAATATAATTAGGCTCTGCATCAGAAATTAAGAGCTGACCAGCAGTCCTATGTCAGATGGTCCCATCAGAAAACAAGCTCTTTTCCGTGAGCATTTGTCCATGATGCAGATGGTGCAGCCAGTATCCGTGATACTTTCACAGGTTAGGCTCTGTATCTGTATACAGGGTGTTCTGTATCTGTAATAGTCCTGGCTTGATTTTTAAAACTCCTTATGTATCTCTCTGTCTGGAGATTGCTCTCTTGTCATGTCTCCCTTTTTCTAGAGGCTCCATTATACAAAAGTCAGCACAAAAAGAATCAGGTAGGAAGGTTTGTTCTGGTTCCAGTACTTAGAGTTTTAATTTCCAGCCAAACCACCGATGGCAAAGAACAAGGAGGTTGTGCCTCGCTCCCGCTTGAGGGAAAAAACAAAAACCAAAGACATCACCTGGGTTGTATTTTTCCCCTTACTTCCCCTTACTTTAGCCAGTGTGGCGAAAAGCAGCCAGGGGATCCAGCAAGCCAGCTCTTGGAGTTGGATGGGTTATCTTCAAATAGCATAGGTATTTCACCTCTTGCAACACACAACAGCTTGGCTTCTGTGTGATATGGTAGCTGACTCCATAGCCACCAGGCACCAGAAGGTCACCATCCTCCATCCCTTCAGCCTTTGTTTTTCAAACACCACTTTTACCATATGTCAATGAATCAGGGTCAAGCTCACAGTTCCTGCTTCTCGCATCAATTGTATCAGCGTCTCCAAGACCAGCCCCAGGTTTTGTGATTGCTAGGACTCAGCATATGGTGGCACTCACAGCCGTGATGTGTTAGAGTGGAAGGCTGCACAGCACATCAGCAGAAGGAACTGGCACACAGGCAAAGTCCAGAGGACACCAGGTGCAAGTTTCCAAGAGTCCTCTCCCAGTGAGTCACACGGGACGTGCTTAATTCCCGCCCCCCCCCAACTTGGGGCGCCTGGGGGGCTCAGTCGGTTGGGCGGCCGACTTCGGCTCAGGTCATGATCTCGCGGTCCGTGAGTTCGAGCCCCACGTCGGGCTCTGTGCTGACAGCTCAGAGCCTGGAGCCTGCTTCGGATTCTGTGTCTCCCTCTCTCTGACCCTCCCCCATTCATGCGCTGTCTCTCTCTGTCTCAAAAATAAATAAACGTTAAAAAAAAAATTCCCCCAGCGACGAGCTGTGATAACACATGTGAAATGTTGCCGACCAGGAAAGCTCGTTAGAGACTCATTGCCCAGGGTTTTCATTGAGGGCTGGTCACATAGGCACCCTCTGTCAATTATATACCCGAATTTCACAATAAGTCATGTTGTTTGCACAAATAGCAGAGGCACAGTGAGCTACTGGTCAGTTAGGGGGTAAGAGCCCTTCTGAAATCTAAGTTCCCAGGTGTTGATCAGGGGCCAATCTTGTAAGTAGGCCTCTCCAAAGACAGTAGTCAGGCCTGCTGTGTTAACTCTTGAACTGCACAAGGAAATTGATGTTTAGAGAGGTTAAGTAATCTGCCCAAAGTGATCTAGCTGTTTGGTGACAGTGCTAGTTCTGTCTGGTTCCAAAGCCCAGACTTTGAACTCATGAAATTAACTGGGCTCTTGAGCATTAAGTATGGGAGTCTTTCAAGATAGCGTCTATTCTGCATATATACTAGAAAAAGTTTGGTGATATTTGGAGAATGTGGATTGCCCATGTCACATTTTAACAGAAATGTGTTCTTCCCAATTCCCTGCTCCCCCTACTTTTTCCATCTGTGCTCCCTATCTCTTTGTGATATTTTAACTCTCTAGTATCCCATGCCTGTCCTCGTGTAGCTCCTGCTGGCCCTCTTAAATCTTCTTACAAGTCTTCTCCCACTCGGAGTGCTGAGAGGAAGAAGACTACATCTACATCTGGCACAGGAGATTCTGGGAAAGGAGCCCCTGCAGGAGCGGAGGCCTCTCCGGTAGGTTGAAACCCACTCACTCACCTCGGGACTGGCTTATCTAACAGTGTGATTATTCCCTGTGCTTAACCTGGGGTCTCTGTTTCCATCAATCTCCAGAGACTGCTCAAGTGGTGAATTTGGTTTAAAATTTCATCCATCCTTGGAAAACCATTTAACTTTTTGCATCTTCCTAAATCTTAGTGCCTTGGAACAACTTCCTAAAGACCTTGTCCTTATTATAGCCTGCCCTCCGGAGGACAGGAGTCAAAAAGAATGCTCTGAGTGTCCTCTCTCTGCTTTTAAGAATGTCTGATTCTGGGCCACTCTTGCCTCTGCGGGCGACTAGAACTAAGGTTCTAGGTCAGCCTTCAGTCCATAACAGTGGCCTTCAAACATTTTTGACATAATACTGATACCATCAGTAAAACAAGTGTTGAACAGGTACTCCCAATTATGTATATTTATTTAGAAATTATACATACCATACTACTTTTTTTAGTTATCAGTTGTACATAACAAATCACCCCAAATCTTAGCTGCTTAAAACAAATGTTTATTACTGCACTGGTTCTTTGGGTCAAAAATTGAAGATGGCCTAGCTGGGTAATTCTGGTTCAGGGTCTCTCATGAGGGTGTGGTCAGGATGATGGCCAGAGCTGTAGTCATCTGAAAGCTTGGCTGGGGCTCTTACAGAATGGCTCATTCACATGGCTGCTGGTTTCAGTTCCCTATTGTGTGTACCTCTTCATAGAGCTGCTTGAGTGTCCAAATGACATGGCAGCTGCCTTCCTCCAGAGCAGGAAATCTGAGAGAGAGAGAAAGACAAGAGACCGAGCGCACGCGGTGTGTGTGTGCGTGTGTGTGCACGCACAAGGGAAAAGCTGTAGCACCTTTTATGCACTAATCTCACATGTTATATACCATTGTTTTGCCATATGCTGTTCATTAAAAACAGATCACTGAGACCAACCCACACTCACTCAAGGAGCATCGAATGACATGTGGACTTGTCTTAAAAGTACCATATTACTGTACTATTGGGCATTTATTTTATAATACTACATGTATTTTTAAGATTTTTAAAAGATTATTTATTTTGAGAGAGAAAGAGATAATGAGTGGGGGACAGACAGAGAGAAAGGGTGAGAGAGAGAATCCCAAGCAGGCTCCACTCTCCAAGCTGAGCTCAGTGTGGGGCTCATTCTCAGCAACTGTGAGCTCCTGACCTGAGCCGACATCAAGAGTTGGATGCTCAACCAAATGAGCCACCCTGGCGCCCCACCATTTGTATTTTTAAAATCCACTGTGACCCTGAGGTTCTTACATGAGAAGTAAGTGTGTTAGACCCTTGGGTTTTACTAAAAAGTCAATTACTGTGGAAGGGGGTTAACGTGTGTGGGAGCGGGAGGGCCAAATGAGGATTTGTTGTGGAGAAGTGCAATGGGGAGAGAGGGGAACCACCCTTGTGGAGCCCCCACTGCATGCCAGGCACGGAGGCCGTGCCTACTGCCTCTTGCTGACCAGAGACCATGGAGAAGACATAGAGGGACAAGTCTATGGGGTTGCAGTCGCTGTTACACCAGGTACACTGTTAAGAGTCCACAGCTCACTATCCTGAGTGTTAAAAACCACATTTATTTCCACCTGTAGTTTTTTTGAGTGATTATATATTTTTTTACTCTTCCCAGTTTTTTTCTTTTAAAAATGTTTTAAATTCCAGTCCAGACATATAGTGTTATATTAGTTTAACGTGTGTAATATAATGACTCTACAGTTCTCTACCTTACTCAGTGCTCATCACAGTAAGTATACTCTTACTCCCCTTCACCTCTTTGGCCTATCTCCCCCCCTCTCCAGCAACCACTAGTTTGTTCTCTGTATTTGAGAGTCTGTTTTTTGGTTTATCTCTTTTTTTCTTTCTTCATTTGTTTTCTTTCTTAAATTCCACGTATGAGTATTTGTCTTTCTCTGACTGACTTATTTCACTTAGCAAAATACCCTCTAGATCGGTCCATGTTGTTGCATATGGCAAGATTTCATTCTCTTTTATGGCTAATACTCCATTGTATATATATGCCACATATTCTTTCTTTTTTCTTTTTTTTTTTTGGACATTTATGCCACATACTCCATCTATCTGTGGGCATTTGGGCTGCTTCTGTAATTTAGCTGTTGTAAAACTGCAATAAACCTAGGGGTGCATATATCTTTTTTTTTAAGTTTATTTATTTTGAGACAGGATGAGTGTTTGCAAGTGGGGGAAGGGCAGGGAGGGAGAGAGAGCAGGAGAAAGAGAGAAGGAGAATCTCAAGCAGGCTCTGCACTGAAAGCATGGACCCCAACGTAGGGCTCAAGCTCACAAACTGCAAGATGTGACCTGAGCCAAAGTTGGGCACTTAAATGACTGAGCCACCCAGGCACCCCTGGTACATATATATATTTTTTGAGTTAGTGTTTTCGTATTCTTTAGGTAAATACTCATTAGAGGAATTACTGGATTTTTAATTTTTTGAGGAACCTCCATACTGTTTTCCATAGTGGCTGCACCAGTTTGCATTCCTGCCAACAGCACATGAGGATTCCTTTTTCTCCACATCCTTGCGAACACCTGTTGTTTCTTTTGTTTTTGATTTTAGCCATTCTGATGGGTATGAGGTGATAGCTCATGACGGTTTTGATTTGCATTTTCCTGATGATGAGTGATCGAGTTTCTTTTTTTTTTTTTTTTTTTGGTTTATTTCTTTATTTTGAGGTGGGGGAGGGGCAGAGAGAGAGGGAAAGAGAATCTTAAGCTGTCAGTGCAGAGCCCGACTTAGGGCTCTATCCCACGAACTGTGAGATCATGACCTGAGCCGAGCTGAAGACTCGGATGCTTAGCTGACTGAGCCATGCAGCCTCCCCAAGTAATCCAGTTTCTATATGTCCAGAATCATCGCATGGTTATGTTGTCAGCTTTTTGCAAGAGAACAAAGAATAGAAAGTCTTTGCATTTTGGGGCAGAAGTGTTTTTTTTTTTTTTTATTGGATGACCTCACTATGATGATCTCATGGTGCTTCCCTGCAGATATGCCCATTGTGGGAAGCACTGTAGCTTCATGTAGATCTTTCTGAAAGAAAGCTATGCATCACTTTTATCTGAGGTGTTTATAGAAATTGTAGAAGTATTGCCAGTTATGGGCCATGGCTGACCTATTCTGTGTGCCCTTCAGACAGAGAAGATGAAGAGAGGCCCTCGAACAACAGCTTCTGTTCCCAGCGTGGGCCTCGGGTCTCCTCTGAGAAGATGTGAGTTTCCAGGAAGCATTTCTAAGCGGTCATCCTCTCCAGTGACATCCAAGTAAGCATCTTTCTGCTTTGCCACAGTCAGACCATTAAGGCAGTTTGGTGGGGCTCTGTACGGTGCAGCATGTGCTTCCTGCTGCCACGTGAGTCGTGGCCAGTCCAAGAGGCAAGCAGGAGGAATGCTGGACCTTGAGTTATATCATTTACTGTCTGTGTATCTTTGGGATAAATGATGGGCTCTTCAGGGGTTTGTTGCCTGCTAAGTACAAGATTCTGATTTACTGAGATGAATCATTCAGAATTTTCTCCTTTGGTCCATCAGTTCCATTCTGCTTTTCTGACACTCTCTTACACCTGCATCTAGAGTGATTACATTGTGCTTGGGTGCTCAACTTCATGTGTTTGTACACTCACTCTCTTCCTTCCCTCATCTGTGTCTTCAACAGAGAGGCAATAATAACTTGTCAGCCACCATCAGCAGTATGTTGTTTGTTGTTTTTTTTTAAATGAAGCCATTATGTATTTTTTTGTTAAGAATTAGATGAGCTCACCAATGAAACTGTGTAACTGAAAAACAAATTCACACTGTAACCACTCTCTTAAGTCATTAAAATACTTTTCTTACAGTAACCAACAAGAATGACTCAGGAAATAACTCAGTCCAGTAGAATGGAAACATCTTCAGTTGTACTTACTGAGAAAGAAAGAGAACTATGATTTTAATTTTAATTTGGGAAAATGGGAAACTCTTTATATAGAGAGAATCATGTGACACTTGTTTAGTACATCAATTTTTTTCAAAGAGCATAGGATAAAACAAATTTAATGAATGTTTGGGAATTTGTTTAAAATATTTCAGAGTGACATCAGTTTGTATTTCTAATTTGTTGCTTTCTAACAGAGACTTTTTCTCTATTATTATTATTTTGTTCAGAGAACACTATGGTTTTTATAGACTGTTATTGATATATCTTTCTTCTATAATTAAAATCCTTACATAAGGTATTGCTGAGTTAATAGTATCAAGTTTTTGTTTTGTTTTGTTTTAAGTCCATTGCATTCTTTCTGTGCTCCTATTGCCTGTTTTTGGTTGTGATATTACTCTCTTGCAAACCCCATTCACATGTCACTACTCTGGTGTTAGTGTGGGACATTAACAGAGAGAAAAGCCTGTTCGTATGGAGGTTTTTCCAGATTACACCCCTGTCTTTCCTGGATATTGAATCATGGTCCCTGCATGGAGAGTAGCTGGCAAGTTTCATCATCATCATCATTGTAAATTTCACTAAAGTAATCTAAGGGGATTGTTGCCCTCTGTAGAGATGAGAATTCAGTTTTTGGAAGCAAGTTACCAGTGGGCTCTGTGCTCTCTTTGATGTTGAAAATCTTGATTGTGTGTTTCAGGAACTATATTTTTTAATTGAGATATAATTGATAGATAACATTATATTTGTTTCAGGTGGACGAAATAATGATTTGATACTTGTATACATTATGAAGTGATGACCATAAGTCTAGTTATCATCCATCACCATACATAAATATAAATGTTTTTCCTTTTTTTTTTGCAAGGGCTTTTAAGATTTATTCTCTTAGCAACTCTCAAATATGCACTATTTGAATATACAGTATTAACTGTAGTCACCCTCCTGTACATTGCGTTCCCATGGCTTAGTGATTTTATAACTGGTAGTTAGTGCCTTTTGACCCCCTTCACCCATTTCATCCACTCCCCCACCCTCCTCTCCCCTCTGGCAACCACCAGTCTGTTTTCTGGATCTGTGAGCTTGGTTTTGTTTGGTTTGGTTATTTTTTAGATTCCACATGCAAGTGAGATAGTACAGTGTTTGTCTGATTTATTTCACTTAGCATAATAACCTCAAGGTCTATCCATGTTGTTGCAAATGGAAAGATTCCATTTTTTTAATGGCTGAATAGTATTCTGTTATATATGTGTGTGTGTGTGTATGGAACTATTTTATATTTTAGAGGACATATCATCTGAATTTTATGAAAAGCTCACTTTGACCAAAGAGACTTAAAATCCCAGACTTTTTTTTAATGCAGTTCAATTTAAAGAAATGTTAAAAACTTCCCATCTATGTAGAACAGCAATGGGTACCTAGTCGGTGCTTTATAAATATTTGTGGAATGAATGAATGCAAGTCCCTGTGCCATATGTTTTGGAGAACCTCCAAATAAGTGAGAAAAGTCTCCACTAGAACAGGCTGCAAGTGAGGTGGGGGAGAGTTGGGGGTGCAGGTGAGGACACTTGCAGGCCTAGTCTGGACAGAGACTTGTCCAACTTAAATTGCTCATCCCTCAGAACTCAGCTCGGCTGTCATCCTTTCCAGAACCAGCCAAAGCTGAATTTACCCCTTTCTCCGTGCTCACAGAGCCTCATGTACATACCCCTATTATTCCTTCCTTCCTTCATCATATACCTACAGAGTGTGTCCTCTCTGTCCAGTGTTCTCAGCCCTTGTGAAGCTTACCTAACAGTGAAAGGCAAATACATCAGGTGGTGAGAAGTTCCACGAAGAAAAATAAAACCAGGTCAGATGATAGAGTGGTAGAGGGGAGTAGTAGCTGGCTGGATATGGTGGTCAGGGAAGACTTCTCTGAGAAGGTGACATTTGAACAGAGCCCTGCATGAAGTAAGGGAGCAGGCCTTCTTGCACTCTATCATCTCCTGCTAGACTGCCACGAGGGTGAGGCCCAATGGGATTTATTGTTGCAGTGTAGGTGCTCAGGATGTGTCCGTGCGATGGAAGCTAGAAGGGCACTAGAGTCTGGAGGGTGAGAGCAGATTGGCTGGTGTGTATGGGGGTTGCTAGAACTGTTCTTGCCCAAGGACTCAGGCCCTTTGCCTCCCCTTTTCTTCTGGGCCAATCATGAGTTTTTTTCTCTCACTGATCATTCCCTTAAACGTTCTCCTCTCTGGGCTATGTATTTCATCTGGGGAACTTATAAAGGATGAGGGATACCTGCTTCTACACTGAATTGCAGCATATTCCTGCTGCTTCAGCAAAGAAGAAGTAATAGAATGACCTTGTTTTCCAGAGCCCTGTACATGTCATCTCTAGTTAGTGCAAGCAGGAAAAATAGTAAACTCTAACACAGCTGGACTTCTTGTGTACTGTCAAAACTACCTGAATCATTAGCTCCTTAAGAAGTTCCCTGGGGTGGGAATGCAAGCTGGTGCAACCACTCTGGAAAACAGTATGGATGTTCCTCAAAAAACTAAAAAAAGAACTACCCTACGACCCAGCAATTGCACTACTAGGTATTTATCCAAGGGATACAGGAATGCTGTCTTAAAGGGGCACATGCACCACAATGTTTATAGCAGCACTTTCTTTTTTTTTTTTTTAATTTATTTATTTTTTTAATATATGAAATTTACTGTCAAATTGGTTTCCATACAACACCCAGTGCTCATCCCAAAAGGTGCCCTCCTCAATACCCCTCACCCACCCTCCCCTCCCTCCCACCCCCCATCAACCCTCAGTTTGTTCTCAGTTTTTAACAGTCTCTTATGCTTTGGCTCTCTCCCACTCTAACCTCTTTTTTTTTTTTTTCCTTCCCCTCCCCCATGGGTTTCTGTTATGTTTCTCAGGATCCACACGAGAGTGAAACCATATGGTATCTGTCTTTCTCTGTATGGCTTATTTCACTTAGCATCACACTCTCCAGTTCCATCCATGTTGCTACAAAGGGCCATATTTCATTCTTTCTCATTGCCCTGTAGTACTCCATTGTGTATATAAGCCACAATTTCTTTATCCATTCATCAGTTGATGGACATTTCGGCTCTTTCCATAATTTGGCTATTGTTGAGAGTGCTGCTATAAACATTGGGGTACAAGTGCCCCCTATGCATCAGTACTCCTGTATCCCTTGGGTAAATTCCTAGCAGTGCTATTGCTGGGTCATAGGGTAGGTCTATTTTTAATTTTCTGAGGAACCTCCACACTGCTTTCCAAAGCGGCTGCACCCATTTGCATTCCCACCAACAGTGCAAGAGGGTTCCCGTTTCTCCACATCCTCTCCAGCATCTATAGTCTCCTGATGTGTTCATTTTGGCCACTCTGACTGGCGTGAGGTGATATCTGAGTGTGGTTTTGATTTGTATTTCCCTGATAAGGAGCGACGTTGAACATCTTTTCATGTGCCTGTTGGCCATCCGGATGTCTTCTTTAGAGAAGTGTCTATTCATGTTTTCTGCCCATTTCTTCACTGGATTATTTGTTTTTCGGGTGTGGAGTTTGGTGAGCTCTTTATAGATTTTGGATACTAGCCCTTTGTCCGATATGTCATTTGCAAATATCTTTTCCCATTCCGTTGGTTGCCTTTTAGTTTTGTTGGTTGTTTCCTTTGCTGTGCAGAAGCTTTTTATCTTCATAAGGTCCCAGTAATTCACTTTTGCTTTTAATTCCCTTGCCTTTGGGGATGTGCCGAGTAAGAGATTGCTACGGCTGAGGTCAGAGAGGTCTTTTCCTGCTTTCTCTTCTAAGGTTTTGATGGTTTCCTGTCTCACCTTCAGGTCCTTTATCCATTTTGAGTTTATTTTTGTGAATGGTGTGAGAAAGTGGTCTAGTTTCAACCTTCTGCATGTTGCTGTCCAGTTCTCCCAGCACCATTTGTTAAAGAGACTGTCTTTTTTCCATTGGATGTTCTTTCCTGCTTTGTCAAAGATGAGTTGGCCATACGTTTATGGGTCTAGTTCTGGGGTTTCTATTCTATTCCATTGGTCTATGTGTCTGTTTTTATGCCAATACCATGCTGTCTTGATGATGACAGCTTTGTAGTAGAGGCTAAAGTCTGGGATTGTGATGCCTCCTGCTTTGGTCTTCTTCTTCTTCAAAATTACTTTGGCTATTTGGGGCCTTTTGTGGTTCCATATGAATTTTAGGATTGCTTGTTCTAGTTTCGAGAAGAATGCTGGTGCAATTTTGATTGGGATTGCATTGAATGTGTAGATAGCTTTGGGTAGTATTGACATTTTGACAATATTTATTCTTCCAATCCATGAGCAGGGAATGTCTTTCCATTTCTTTATATCTTCTTCAATTACCTTCATAAGCTTTCTGTAGTTTTCAGCATACAGATCTTTTACATCTTTGGTTAGATTTATTCCTAGGTATTTTATGCTTCTTGGTGCAATTGTGAATGGGATCAGTTTCTTTATTTGTCTTTCTGTTGCTTCATTGTTAGTGTATAAGAATGCAACTGATTTCTGTACATTGATTTTGTATCCTGCAACTTTGCTGAATTCATGTATCCGTTCTAGCAGACTCTTGGTGGAGTCTATCGGATTTTCCATGTATAATATCATGTCATCTGCAAAAAGCGAAAGCTTGACTTCATCTTTGCCAATTTTGATGCCTTTGATTTCCTTTTGTTGTCTGATTGCTGATGCTAGAACTTCCAACGCTGTGTTAAACAACAGCGGTGAGAGTGGGCATCCCTGTCGTGTTCCTGATCTCAGGGAAAAAGCTCTCAGTTTTTCCCCGTTGAGGATGATGTTAGCTGTGGGCTTTTCATAAATGGCTTTTATGATCTTTAAGTATGTTCCTTCTATCCTGACTTTCTCCAGCGTTTTTATTAAGAAAGGGTGCTGGATTTTGTCAAAGGCCTTTTCTGCATCGATTGACAGGATCATATGGTTCTGCTCTTTTTTTTTGTTAATGTGATGTATCACGTTGATTGATTTGTGAATGTTGAACCAGCCCTGCATCCCAGGAATGAATCCCACTTGATCATGGTGAAGAATTCTTTTTATATGGTGTTGAATTCGATTTGCTAGTATCTTATTGAGAATTTTTGCATCCATATTCATCAGGGATATTGGCCTGTAGTTCTCTTTTTTTACTGGGTCTCTGTCTGGTTTAGGAATCAAAGTAATACTGGCTTCATAGAATGAGTCTGGAAGTTTTCCTTCCCTTTCTATTTCTTGGAATAGCTTGAGAAGGATAGGTATTATCTCTGCTTTAAACGTCTGGTAGAACTCCCCTGGGAAGCCATCTGGTCCTGGACTCTTATTTGTTGGGAGATTTTTGATAACCGATTCATTTTCTTCGCTGGTTATGGGTCTGTTCAAGCTTTCTATTTCCTCCTGATTGAGTTTTGGAAGAGTGTGGGTGTTTAGGAATTTGTCCATTTCTTCCAGGTTGTCCAATTTGTTGGCGTATAATTTTTCATAGTATTCCCTGATAATTGTTTGTATCTCTGAGGGATTGGTTGTAATAATTCCATTTTCATTCATGATTTTATCTATTTGGGTCATCTCCCTTTTCTTTTTGAGAAGCCTGGCTAGAGGTTTGTCAATTTTGTTTATTTTTTCAAAAAACCAACTCTTGGTTTCATTGATCTGCTCTACAGTTTTTTTAGATTCTATATTGTTTATTTCTGCTCTGATCTTTATTATTTCTCTTCTTCTGCTGGGTTTAGGCTGCCTTTGCTGTTCTGCTTCTATTTCCTTTAGGTGTGCTGTTAGATTTTGTATTTGGGATTTTTCTTGTTTCTTGAGATAGGCCTGGATTGCGATGTATTTTCCTCTCAGGACTGCCTTTGCTGCGTTCCAAAGCGTTTGGATTGTTGTATTTTCATTTTCGTTTGTTTCCATATATTTTTAAATTTCTTCTCTAATTGCCTGGTTGACCCACTCATTCTTTAGTAGGGTGTTCTTTAACCTCCATGCTTTTGGAGGTTTTCCAGACTTTTTCCTGTGGTTGATTTCAAGCTTCATAGCATTGTGGTCTGAAAGTATGCATGGTATAATTTCAATTCTTGTAAACTTATGAAGGGCTGTTTTGCGACCCAGTATATGATCTATCTTGGAGAATGTTCCATGTGCACTCGAGAAGAAAGTATATTCTGTTGCTTTGGGATGCAGAGTTCTAAATATATCTGTCAAGTCCATCTGATCCAATGTATCATTCAGGGCCCTTGTTTCTTTATTGACCGTGTGTCTAGATGATCTATCCATTTCTGTAAGTGGGGTGTTAAAGTCCCCTGCAATTACCACATTCTTATCAATAAGGTTGCTTATGTTTATGAGTAATTGTTTTATATATTTGGGGGCTCCGGTATTTGGCGCATAGACATTTATAATTGTTAGCTCTTCCTGATGGATAGACCCTGTAATTATTATATAATGCCCTTCTTCATCTCTTGTTATAGCCTTTAATTTAAAGTCTAGTTCGTCTGATATAAGTATGGCTACTCCAGCTTTCTTTTGGCTTCCAGTAGCATGATAAATAGTTCTCCATCCCCTCACTCTCAATCTAAAGGTGTCCTCAGATCTAAAATGAGTCTCTTGTAGACAGCAAATAGATGGGTCTTGTTTTTTTATCCATTCTGATACCCTATGTCTTTTGGTTGGCGCATTTAATCCATTTACATTCAGTGTTATTATAGAAAGATACGGGTTTAGAGTCATTGTGATGTCTGTATGTTTTATGCTTGTAGTGATGTCTCTGGTACTTTGTCTCACAGGATCCCCCTTAGGATCTCTTGTAGGGCTGGTTTCGTGGTGACAAATTCCTTCAGTTTTTGTTTGTTTGGGAAGACCTTTATCTCTCCTTCTATTCTAAATGACAGACTTGCTGGATAAAGGATTCTCGGCTGCATATTTTTTCTGTTTAGCACACTGAAGATCTCGTGCCAAGCCTTTCTGGCCTGCCAAGTTTCAAAAGAGAGATCAGTCACGACTCCTATAGGTCTCCCTTTATATGTGAGGGCACGTTTATCCCTTGCTGCTTTCAGAATTTTCTCTTTATCCTTGTATTTTGCCAGTTTCACTATGATATGTCGTGCAGAAGATCGATTCAAGTTACGTCTGAAGGGAGTTCTCTGTGCCTCTTGGATTTCAATGCCTTTTTCCTTCCCCAGTTCAGGGAAGTTCTCAGCTATAATTTCTTCAAGTACCCCTTCAGCACCTTTCCCTCTCTCTTCCTCCTCTGGGATACCAATTATGCGTATATTATTTCTTTTTAGTGTATCACTTAGTTCTCTAATTTTCCCCTCATACTCCTGGATTTTTTTTATCTCTCTTTCTCTCAGCTTCCTCTTTTTCCATAACTTTATCTTCTAGTTCACCTATTCTCTCCTCTGCCTCTTCAATCCGAGCCATCGTCGTTTCCATTTTGTTTTGCATTTCGTTTAAAGTGGTTTTCAGTTCCTCGTGACTGTTCCTTAGTCCCTTGATCTCTGTGGCAAGAGATTCTCTGCTGTCCTCTATACTGTTTTCAAGCCCAGCGATTAATTTTATGACTATTATTCTAAATTCACTTTCTGTTATATTATTTAAATCCTTTTTGATCAGTTCATTAGCTGTTGTTATTTCCTGGAGATTCTTCTGAGGGGAATTCTTCCGTTTGGTCATTTTGGATGGTCCCTGGAGTGGTGAGGACCCGCAGGGCACTTCCCCCGTGCTGTGGTGTATAACTGGAGTTGGTGGGCGGGGCCGCAGTCTGACCTGATGTCTGCCCCCAGCCCACCGCTGGGGCCACAGTCAGACTGGTGTGTGCCTTCTCTTCCCCTCTCCTAGGGGCGGGATTCACTGTGGGGTGGCGTGGCCCGTCTGGGCTACTTGCACACTGCCAGGCTTGTGGTGCTGGGGGTCTGGCATATTAGCTGGGGTGGGTAGGCAAGGTGCACGGGGGCAGGAGGGGCAGGCTTAGCTCGCTTCTCCTTAGGTGATCTACTTCAGGAGGGGCCCTGTGGCAGCGGGAGGGAGTCAGATCCGCGGCCGGAGGTTTGGCTCCGCAGAAGCACAGAGTTGGGTGTTTGCGCGGAGCGAGCAAGTTCCCTGGCAGGAACTGGTTCCCTTTGGGATTTTGGCTGGGGGATGGGCGGGGGAGATGGCGCTGGCGAGCGCCTTTGTTCCCCACCAAGCTGAGCTCTGTCGTCCGAGGGCTCAGCAGCTCTCCCTCCCTCTGTCCTCCAGCCTTCCCGCTTTCTGAGCAGAGGTGTTAACTTCTGACCTCCCAGACGCTAAGTCGCGCCTGCTGTCGGAACACAGTCCGTCCGGCCCCTCCGCTTTTGCCGGCCAGACTCGGGGGCTCTGCTTGGCCGGCGAGCCACCCCTCCGCCCCGGCTCCCTCCCGCCGGTCCGTGGAGCGCGCACCGCCTCGCCGCCCTTCCTCCCCTCTTCCGTGGGCCTCTCGTCTGCGCTTGGCTCCGGAGACTCGTTCTGCTCATCCTCTGGCGGTTTCCTGGGTTCTTTAGGCAGGTGTAGGTGGAATCTAAGTGATCAGCAGGACGCGCGGTGACCCCAGCGTCCTCCTACGCCGCCATCTTCCCTCCCCTCCCCAGCAGCACTTTCAACAATAGCCAAATTATAGAAAAAGCCTAAATGTCCATTGATGGATGAATGGATAAAGAAGATGTGGATAAAGAAGATATATATATAGACACACATATATATACATATATACATATATATATATATTTATATAATGGAGTATTTCTCAGCAATCAAAAAGAATGAAATCTTGCCATTTGCAACTACGTGGATGGAACTGGAGGGTATTATGCTAAGTGAAATTAGTCAGAGAAAGACAAAAATCATATGACTTCACTCATATGAGACTTTAAGAGACAAAACAGATGAACATAAGGGAAGGGAAACAAAAATAATATAAAAACAGGGAGGGGGACACAACAGAAGAGACTCATAAATATGTCTCCATAGCAAACTGAGGGTTGCTAGAGGGGTCATGGGAGGGGGGATTGGATAAATGGGTAAGGGGCACTAAGGAATCTACTCCTGAAATCATTGTTGCACTATATGCTAACTAACTTGGATGTCAATTTAAAAAAATAAGAAATAAAACAAGTTAATTTTAAAAAAAAGGAAGTTCCCTGGGGACAGGAGTTTGCTCCAGTACCTCTAAATCAGAATTACCAAGTTGAGAGGTCTAAGGAGAAGCAAAAATTTCTTGGTTTTTAAGACGCTCAAGGAGATAATTTCTCCCCAGGTGAAAATTAATGGCTGAACCACACTTGGTATGGACTAGGTCTGAGAAATGTGGGAAGTCAGGTAGACTGTAAATAAGTTCTTGAAAATCCAGCCATACTCCACAACAGTGGAAAAGAATGGATCCTAGTTGCCCACAACCAATGGATAGATCTCAGGAACATAGTGTTGAGCCGCAAAAGGAATTGTAGAAGAATGTCAGCAGTATGACATTTATATTGACGTCCCACATGTGTAAAACTAGCCAGCTTGTTTTCATGGATATAAATGTGCTAAAATGATTTTTAGAAAAAGTAAGAAAATGGCAGATATAAAATGCAAAGTAATGATGGCCTCTGAGTGGGGTGTGAGGGAGGGGGTCAAGAAAGGGCACACGGGAAATTCTAGCATATTTACAGTGTCATTCTTTGGAACTAGTTGTTAGGTGTATGGGTATTTGTTATCTCATTCTTCATACCTTCAGATTTTATAAATATTTTTTGTACGCTCGATATTGAAAAAGAAATGCTTGATTCTTAAAATGATGTCACACACAAAATAAATCCCAGTCAGAGTGGCATTTTCAACCTTCCTTCTCTCTGTGCAGACCAAGTGTGTGTGATCTTTAAAGAATACTGGAAGCAATGTGGCTTTGAATGGTGGTTTAGTTAGTTCCTTTGAACCCCCATCCAGAAACTCAGACAGGTCATGTGATAAATGCCTCTGACAGGACATTGTTCTACTCCAGGATCTCAGATAAATTAAGCCACTGTTCCGTGGCTGTGCATATTAATGGCATTGCTCTTTTAAGCGCTCAAGTTTATTTCCATTGTTTGCATTGTTGGGTACTTGTATGGGTTTTAGAAAACTAGCTTCAGCAACACTCTCAAAGATGTGGATGGAGCATAGCTTCCTTCTTGTAACCTAGAGAGAGGAAATCAAGTGTGGCCAAGTGCGTTCACCCAGCCCGTCCCTGCCTCTGAGTGTTGGCACCGCCTGTACTCACAAATTCTTCAGTGTGAAATGTTCTCTAATGGTTTCAGGTTGTTAGAAATATGTTCTGAGTCACCTTGGTCATTACACTGAGGAATGTTTCAGTTATCTATTGCTGATGTAGCAACCCAACCCCCGAAATTTAGTAGCATAAAACAACCATTTGTTATTAATTCTCATAGCTCTGTGACTTGGGCTTACCAGAGGGTCTCTCTTGGGGTCTTTTGTGTGTTTTTTCTGTAGGTTGACTTGGCTTCACCTGGTGGTTTTCACCTGTGGTCTTCCATCATAGATTCATTGTCACCTGGGGCTGCAGTTACCTAGGGCTTGACTGAGCTGGAGGTCTGAGATAGCCCATTCACCTGACTGGCAGTTGATGCTGGCTATTGGCTAGAGCTCAGTGGGGGCTGACAACCAGAAAAGAGTGCCTACACATAGCCTCTCTGTATGACTTAGGCATCTCACAGCATGCAGCTGAGTTCCAAGAGGGAGGGAGTGTTCCCAAGAGTGAGTGTCTCCCAAGGACAGGAAGTGAAAGCTGTCAGGCCATTTAAGTACTGGGCCCTGAATTGGCACAGCATTCCTTCTCTGCTCTGTTTTATTGGTCACAGCACTCAGGCCAACCTAGAATCAGTGGGATGGGGGAAGAAACTCCAAAGATCATGTTGAGTCGGGAGAGGTATTTTTGTGACCGTCTCGAGAAAATACAGTCTGCCAAAGATAATCACTTTGAGATCTCATGCCTGAGATCAATTTTGTATCAGGAACCTAGGTTAACTTCACTTTATCGTGGATTTTGAGAAACAAAGTAGATTCTGTGTGTCCACGAGTGAAAAATTAAGACCAGGTTGTCGGCATGGCCCCAAATAAGTACCTCCCACTCAGAATCATGGGCTCATGGAAGATTCCTGGAGCCAGCCTATTCCTTCAATGGTTGAAGATGTTTAATCAGTCATTACTGGGCATCATTGTATACATCTGCATATATGGTGTGGTTACTCCTGCCTACAGATGAGTGTCTACTGTGGATCAGGGCTCCTGCCTTGACAGTTTACCAGTTGTTTTTGCCACCACCATTGTTCTCAAATAAGTTTTTACATTCTTATCTGCAAATTTTCTTGAAAAGGATAATCACAAATGTTAACTTATGCTCCTTCCTCATAGCCATACTTATACATTTACCCAGTCTATAATCCTGTACTTTTTCAGTTTTACTAGAGGATAATTTGAGTTTAGATCAATTTTTAAAAGCTTATTTATTTTTTATTTTAAAAAATGTGTTTTTTTTTTTTTTTTTATTTTGAGAGAAAGCGAGCAGGAGAAGGGCAGAGAAAGAGGGAGAGGGAATCCCAATCAGGCTCTGTGCTGCCAGTGCAGAGCCTGGTGCAGGGCTCAAAACTTATGAACTGTAAAATCATGACCTGAACCCAAACCAAGAGTCAGATGCTCAACTGACTGAGCCACCCAGGTGCCCCACCTTTTTATTTTTAAATCCTCTCAGCCCTACAGAAGAATTACAAGACTAGAACAGAGAATTCCTGTATGCTTTTCATCCTATTAATGTTTAGCCATATTTGCTTTATCATTCCCATCCCCCAACTCACTCACGTTCACTCTCTATAGACACATACACACGCACACACACACACACACACACACACACACACTGATTTTTTTCCCCCAGAACATTTGAGAGTAAGTTGAAGACATCATGACCCTTTACCCCCAGGAATGAAGAGGTTCTTTTGTGTAACCACAGTACAATTATAAAAATCAGAAAATTTAATTTTGACATGTTATTGTTACTTAATTTATGGTCTATATGCAGCTTTTGCTAGTTGTCCCAGCGAGATCGCTTATAACACTTTTTCCCCAGTCCGGGATCCAACACTGGCTCCCACACTGCATTTAGTTGTTTTGTCTCCTTAGTCTCCTTTAACTTTGAACAGCTCTTCAGCCTTTCTTCTCCATGACCATGACATTTTTATTTTTATTTTTTTTAGCAAAATGGATGATGGGCATTAAGGAGGGCACTTGTTGGAATGAGCACTGGGTATAATATGTAAGTGATGAATCACTGGGTTCTACTCCTGAAACCAATACTACACTGTATGTTAACCAGAATTTAAATTTTAAAAAATTTCAAATCAGGTTCAAGTTGTATTAATCAGGTCAGGTGATCACAATATTGTGTGGCCTTCAGTCTGGCTTTTACTAAGAGAAGATGTTTTCCTGGGCACTCAGAGTTGGCATTTTAGCATGAGAGCATCATTGGAAAACTGGCCTGTATCTTACCTAATCCGCATACCACTTGAGGATTTTTCAGCTCAAGACCAAGTACAGTGTTGATTTAATCATAGTTTTCCCTTACCACCAGGATCTGATCAGGTAACTCTTTAAGCCTGTGGTAATAAATGGGCCTTTAATATTATGTTGAATGGCTGTTTTTCTTGCTGTTTTCATAGATCAAAAACACTTGAATATTGGCAGTTTCATATGGTTCAATCTGCTACAGGATCAAGAATGACAATTTATAATTTATATACAGATTACTGTATGTTCTTCCTAAAGGAACTCTGCAAATGCTACCTCCTTGAGCAAACATCTGGGTAAACGTAGCTTCCAAAGCTCCTTCAACAGACATAAGATAGGCTCCTGCATTTTTTAAAATGTTTTTTTAAATGTTTATTTATTTTTGAGAGAGAGAGAGACCAAGGCAAGAGGAGGGGAGGGGCAGAGAGAGAGGGAGACACAGAATCTGAAGCAGGCTCCAGGGTCCGAGCTGTGAGCACAGAGCCCAGTGCGGGGCTTGAACTCATGAACCACAAGATCATGACCTGAGCTGAAGTCGGACACTTAACCGACTGAGCCGCCCAGGCTCCCCCATAGGCTCCTGCATTTTAACGAAGTGTTACTTCCCTGAGTAACAATAGGCTTGTCCTCAGCTTTCACATCTTTCCAGTAACAGGAGAGATTCTTTTAAACCTTGATAACCTCAAAAGAAAGACACCTCCTCTCCCCACCTTTTGTCTGAGTTTGTTCCTCAGCATTTAAAAGGGAACTGGATATCAATCATATTTCAGTAAAGGTGAATTTTTTTTTAAACACTTGATCTTAGCCAAAAGGCCGAGAAGCGATGGGTGAGTTTTTTTTATAAAAAGAACCTGGGGACTTTGAAGACATTATGTTGAGTGAAATAAGCCAAACACAAAAGGATACATATACTATATCATCCCACTTCTGTGAGGTATCTGGAATAGTAAGATTCCTACGGACAGAAAACAGAAGGGTGGTTACTAGAGGCTTAGGGACGCAGGCATAGGGAGTTAGTGTTTAATGGGTATGCAGTTTGGGGGATGGCTGGTGGTGATAGTTGCATCACTTTGTGAGTGTATTTAATGACACTGAGCTGTACACTTAAAAATGGCTAAGATGGTAAATTTTGTTACATGTTTTTTGCCACAATTAAAAAAAAAAGAACCAGCTCATCCATTGCCATATGCTGAAGCCAGATCCAACCCTAGTATTCAACTGAAAAGTGGTAGGACAATGCCTCACATTTTATCCTTACATTGTCAGTCAGACTTAAATGAGGTCACGACATGGCATTACCAGCTGGGCTTCCTAAAATCATGTCCCTTCCACCAGGGATACCTTGTAGATTCCTTATGTTCCTGTTACAGTGTGTTGGTACTTTGAGGACTTTTGAGTGTGTGCTAAGCCTTCCATTTGTTCTTCTTGAAGGATGAAAGTGTTCAGCTTTTTGGAACCAAGCATCTTATGAACAGAGAGAGGGTTCTCTGGTCAGGCCCAGTAGTCATCGTCTGGGCATGTTTTTGGTTTTCCAGGACAACTTCAAAAGCATATCCACAGTCTCCAAAGAATGTGAAGCCACCATACCCAGGGTCTCCTGTGAAGTACCGCTCTCCCACCTTTCCCAGCCAGGAAACACCTAAGAGGAAAGCAGAGAAAGAGAAGAGCAATAAAGAAAGGGAGGGTGCCCTGGCCCAGCAGGCAGCTGGCCTGCATGGGGAAGAAGCCCCAGAGAAGCACGTGGTGGACAAGCATGTCACAGAGAAGCATTTGGCCACAGGAGGGAAGACTGAGGGCAGTGGAGGTAGGTCCTTCTTGTTGATGCTGCCCGCAGCTTGGCTTTTCCAAGCTAGTTCTCTCTCTGCCCGGATCCACATGGGAATCTCATGTTTGAGGGAAGGAGGGAGGGAAGGAGATGTTTCCCTGGGACAACTTCATGACCTCATGCTCTTTCCTCGGGCTTGCACATTGCCCTTGAGTCCTTCCCCTCGGTCTCCTACGGATCCCCTGGAGGAGGGACTGACACTGGTCATGGCTTTGGAAGCTCATGGGGGTGTTGAGCTGCATCCAGCTAGCATCTGCACTTCCCACAGAGAAGGTCTTCCTTCAGTCCTTCAAGCTTCTGTGCTAGATGCAGTGAGTTCACTCAGAGTGGCACTGCTGTGGTGGCTCCTGTGGGTTGTGCCAGCCACCATGTCTCTCCTCCTCACCTTTCCACTACCCTCCACTGGGAGATGCATTCAGGGTCGTAGCCGGCCCATTGCAACTTGTCAGTGGCTGATTGTGCTTGTCCTGGCAGCATTTCCCATGACCCATTGTGTTGGATTTTTTGTTTCCAAGTGGCAGCTTACTCATGTGAGTGCAATCACTGTTTCATTTCCCATGATCTTTTCCTCCGATGCAGCCTCAGGGAAGCCCACGGCAGGCACCACTGATGCAGGAGAGGCTGCAAAGATCCTGGCTGAAAAGAGACGACAAGCCCGGCTACAGAAAGAGCAGGAGGAGCAGGAACGGCTGGAGAAGGAAGAACAGGACAGGTATGGGGCTGTTCAGAGTTTCATTGCTATCTTCTGTAAAAGGCTGTGGGTAGAAGAGCACCTAGGTGGCTCAGTTGGTTGAGCATCTGACTCTTGATTTCACCTCAGGTCGTGATCCCAGAGTCATGGGCTCGAGCCCTGTGTCGACGCTGAGCATGGAGCCTGCTTGGGATTCTCCCTCTCCCTCTGTCCCTCTCCCCTGCTCATGCACACACACTCTCTCAGGCTCTCTTCCTCTCTCTCAAATAAAAAAAAAAAAAGGCTGTGGTAGAAAGAGCAACTTACCTTTGTTTCTAGAGTTTGGGTATTGACAAAAGATTAACAGAAAATAGGTCTGCGTGGCAGGTATTCAGGAGACTGCTTCTTCTACTAGATGTAACTAACATTGATGGAACTTTGCTCTTTTAAGACTACCTGGAAACTCCTGCCTAGCTCCCGGATCTAAATGTTACCAATGGCTTCCCATTCTCCTCTTGGACTCTAGAACCAGCCAGACCTCATAGAACTATCAAGGGAGTTTGGACTTAGTTCATGAAATGAGGTTCTCCTTCAAGACAGAAGGTTCCAGATGGAGAGATCTTGATTCTGCTTTCCAAATCATGTTTTTTTCCTTAAACTATCCTAACTTGCACCCCCAGGTGAGAAGGAGGAGGGTTGGAGCAGAGGCCACTAGATGGGGTGGAAGCTGACATCATTATCCACAAGCAACAAAGTACAGGGACTCCGATCCTGGAGCATGACAGAAGACATCATGGCAGTGGTTCCTAAATTTGGGGGGGGTATCAGAACTGTACAGGGAAGGCAATGGAAAGACACAGTCCTAGGCCCCATCCTTTTTCAGTAGCTCACCAAAGTGTGAGAACCACTGCATTGTTAGTACCAGGGCACTTGGTCAGAGTACAGACAGTTCTGCGTTTTCTGATCTTTGTGTTCAGAGAAAAATGCATGTTGGAAGACAAGGTAGATTTTATCATTAAATTGATAAGGAAGCTTTCAGGATAATCACAGAGTACAGTCCAGTGTGATTTAGAGAATTAACTTTACAGGAAGCAAGCCATGCTGCACCACTTCAAGACTGGTACTCAATGCAGAGTGATAAATAATAAAATAGCCTTCATCCTTAAGTGACCTTGGCAAATCTTTTGTGATCTTTAAATACAGGTTTGCTGATTTTTTTTAAGGGTGGGGTCTCGGTCTTAATTTGTCTTTTCTTCAGATTCTGTACTTCTGATGATTTTCCCACCTCCAGCCTTTTGGTCAACAGTGACAGATCTTTCTGTTGAGTGGTGTCTTTGGGCTGGTTTGAGTGGGCCATAAAATGTGTGAAGATAGGTCACAGGAGGTAAAGATGAATCTCAGGACCTCAAATGACAGGCCTTGGTGATTGCAGGTCCTGAGCAGGAAGTAACGTATTTGTGGCTGTATGCTTAGGAAGATGAAGTTCTTTACTTACCAGCGATCATCCTCTCTTTCTCACATTTCCTGTACAGCCCAGCTCCTGAAAGAACTGATTGTACTTCCTGTCTGTATTTCCTCAATTCATGTTCAGACCTCATGCTCATCATTCCTCCTAATTGCCAGACTCCTAATCCATTTCTATGTTGACTTTGACCTTGTCAAGATTGCCCTTGCTTGTTTGGCCTCTCCTTCTCCATCTCCTCTGTCTGCCCCTTATCCCCTCACTTGTTGCCTGGGCTCCCAGCCCTTGCTCCTTGGCCAGCTTCACCTGACAAGCCCTCCCTGAGCAACGGTCCTCCCTCTTGATCAGCCATTTTCCTTGGCTCACATTTCACACAGCAGTTTCATGTTGAGCATCTGGTGTGCTAAACCAACTGTGTCCTCATCTCCCTTCTACCCTCGTTTTCCCTTTGCCTCATTTACCATCTGTTTCTGAAGCTAATTTCATCTTGTTTTGTAAACCTTCAGTACTTCCTGGTACAAGGGAGGCTCTAACACATATACAGTGGTGACCTCTGAATCTGCGCCTATTGCCCAGTGTCTTGCTAGGCCTGTACTGTCCGCTACCATAGCCTCTAGTCCCATGTGGCTACCAAGATGCAAATTCACTAAAATGAAGTAAAATTCAGTTCTTTGGGTGTACTAGCCAGATTTTAAGTGCTCAATAGCTACATGGCTAGTAGCTACCATATTGGATAACAAATCTCTAGAACATCTCCCTCATCACAGAAAGTTCTCTTGGATAGCAGTGGTCTAGAGAACATCCCAAATGCCTTATGATTTCATTTGAGTATGTCCCATGTGCATCTCAAGTTCATCATTAACGTGTGCAGAGTAGACGTTATTGTTTTTTTCCCATACTTCCTTTTCCTTTCACAAGCTCTGTACTCCCATTTCTCCAGGCACCAGAATCAGAAGTCTCAGCACCAGCTCTCAACTCCTTCCTCCCCTTCCTCCTTGTTTTCAAATGTCAGGTTTTTTGACCTTGTCAGAAGGTCACTTGTCAGGTCTCTCTGGGCTGCCTCTTTGGCATTTCTCTCCTCTCCCTTTCCTTCCAGCCATTCCTCTCCTCTGAGCTCTGGCCCCTGTTGTTTCTCATCTGGACTTTGTCTGTGGCATCCCAGCTGACCTGTCTGCTCAGAGCAGGAGTTTGTCCACTCTCTACACTGGGTTCCCAGTGACTGTTCTCAAATAAGTGTCATTGTCCTGCTCCCATCCTTTAATAAACCAGCATTTCCCTGCCCACATAAGCCATCTAAACCCATCAGGATGATGGTGCCCACCCTTCATGGCCATGACCTGCTACCACGTGTCCCTTTGCCTCCAGCAACCTGGGTACCAGCCTGCAGAGCTCCCTGACATGCCCCAATCGTGTGTTGCCACACATCTACATCTCTGCTTTTCCTTTGCTCCACGTGGACTCCTGCTTCTTCTCACCAGACACATCTTCCTTTCTCCAGACCTAGGTCAAGCCTTGCTCCCTCTCTGTAGCCTTTCTGGCCTGCACCTGGGAGAAAACTGAACTCACCTACTCTTTACCCTTCCTGAGCCCAGCCATTCAGCTGACTAACATAGCCTTCTCTGTTCATAGGCATGCTTCCCCCTAGTATGCACCTTTAAAAGGCTGGGGTACAGTCTTTGGACCACTGGTACTGCCACTCAGTAAATGTATGAGAAAAGCAGAGAAGGAGAAAGAGGCCCAACTAAGAAGCCATTGCAGGCACGGCTTAAGAGAAGGCAAGGGCTAATGCAGTATGTTGAAGATGGACCTGGAAAAGTGAGTGTGAATTCAAGACAGGTGGTCCAGCTACAGTCTGCAGACTTGCACAAATCAACAGAAACGGGTGCATTCAAAGTCGATGTTAGCGTTTGATTCTAAGGACTTAGGAGAATGGTACACCCAATAAAAGATAAATGAAGGACAGAAGGAATTGGTTTTAGAGGACAACAACTATCCATTTGGGTTTTTTTTATTGTTTACTTACTTATTTTGAGAGAAAGAGAGAGTGAGCCCATGCACTCAAGAGCAAGGGAGAGAGAGAATCCCAAGCAGGCTCCATGCTGTCAGCACAGAGCCTGACTCGAGGTTCCATCTCACGAACCATGAGATCATGACCTGAGCTGAAATCAAGAGTCAGATGCTTAACCAGCTTAGCCACCCAGGTACCCCTATCCATTTGATTTTATATAAATCAAGTTTAAAGTGCCCGTGAAATATCCACGTGATGGGAAATGGAGTCAACACCTGGGGCGTAGGTAAAAATAAGAGCAATACCCTTGACCCCAAACTGATTTTCCTCTCTCTTGCCAGATAGGAAGCTTTGCATAGCACCATGTAGGTAGAGAGAAAGGAAAGTACCAGACAGCCTGGGACTGGAGAACAGTGGTGATGGATACAGCAACAGTCGAGGCAGGAAGGGAGAGCTAGGGCGACACAGCCTCACACATGCAGGGCTGTGGCAAGGTCTTGCAGGAGGGACATTTAATGCTGTCTGTACCTGCACAATATGCTAAGATTGAGGAAAGGCTGTTGGTCTCAAGGTTAAAAGACGAGCTGAGATTTTAGCGGGAAACCATGGAGAAGGGTGGAGACATGAGCCAGCTTGGAGGTGAGAGGGCAGAGGCTCTGAACATCAGTGGCATGTTAGGAGGCTGTGAGCGGAGGGGGGAGGGGGTGGAGGAGAGTTGTTTGGGATGCTTAAGACCTGAGTGTTTGCCAGCCATGGAAAAGCACATGTTTAAGGGTGAGCTGATGAAAGGAAGAGAGGGGGATAGTGGGAGGAACACAGGTGCTGGAGGCCATGGGATTCATAGCACAAGTGGTGGCATTTATAGTCTTTCACATCTAAGCAGAGGAAGAAAGGGGAAATTTTCTGACCAGTAGTGCCACAGAGAAGAGAAGATAAGGAAGCCCAGATCAGGTGACCCCAATCTTGTCTGAAAGTGGTTGGTGATGCCATCAACTAAAGAGGATGTTGAAGACTGAGACTGAGAAAAGGTAGAAGTTCAGAGTGTTTCCACAAGGATCTGAGAAATGAGGGTAAAAGGTTGGAGTGGCAGCTGAGGCCAGGACCAGCTGACCAGTCAGCCTTGTGTGGGCCTTACTCTCATGAATGCTGGCAGTCCAGGAGGGGCGCAAATGGTCAGGGAGGCCACCCAGGCTTGGAACTGAGCAGCAGAGTGGCTTCCATGCCAGCCCCACAATGCTCAGAAGGAGGTCAGAGGCCTGGGACACTGCGAGAGAAGAGGGAACAGATGCAAGTGACCATGCAGCACTCCTCTGGGCAGGTCAGGAGAGAAGGTGCTGAAGGACAGGTTGAGGGCAGATCAAAGAAGGGGAAGTTCAGATGTGGAAGATGAAGTTTTTTGTTTTTGTTTTTTATAATTTAACTTTATTTTTTATTTTTTAAAATTTACATCCAAATTAGTTTATAGTGAAGCAATGATTTCAGGACTAGATTCCTTAATGCCCCTTACCCATTTAGCCCTTTCCCCCTCCCACAACCCCTCCAGCAACCCTCAGTTTGTTCTCCATATTTATGATTCTCTTTTGTCCCCCTCCCTGTTTTTATATTATTTTTGTTTCCCTTCCCTTATGTTCATCTGTTTTGTCTCTTAAAGTCCTCATATGAGTGAAGTCATATGATTTTTGTCTTTCTCTGACTGACTAATTTCACTTAGCATAATACCCTTCAGTTCCATCCACGTAGTTGCAAATGGCAAGATTTCATTCTTTTTGATTGCTGAGTAATTCTCTGTTGTATATATATACCACATCTTCTTTATCCATTCATCCATTGATGGACATTTGGGCTCTTTCCATACTTAGGCTATTGTGGATAGTGCTGCTATAAACGTGGGGGTGCATGTGTCCCTTCGAAACAGCACACCTGTATCCCTTGGATAAATGCCTAGTAGTGCCATTGCTGGGTCATAGGGTAGTTCTATTTTTAGTTTTTTGAGGAACCTCCACACTGTTTTCCCGAGTGGCTGCACCAGCTTGCATTCCCACCAACAATGCAAAAGAGATCCTCTTTCTCCGCATCCTCGCCAACGTCTGTTGTTGCCTGAGTTGTTCATGTTAGCCATTCTGACAGGTGTAAGGTGGTATCTCATTGTGGTTTTGATTTGTATTTCCCTGATGATGAGTAATGTTGAGCATTTTTTCATGTGTCAGTTGGCCGTCTGGATGTCTTCTTTGGAGAAGTGTCTATTCAAGTCTTTTGCCCATTTCTTCACTGGATTATTTGTTTTTTGGGTGTTGAGTTTGAGAAGTTCTTTGTAGATTTTGGATACTAACCCTTTATCTGATATGTCATTTGCAAACATCTTCTCCCATTCTGTCGCTTGCCTTTTAGTTTTGCTGATTGTTTCCTTCGCTGTGCAGAAGCTTTTTATTTTGATGAGGTCCCAGTAGTTCATTTTTGCTTTTGTTTCCCTTGTCTCCAGAGACGTGTTGAGTAAGAAATTGCTGCGGGCGGGCAAGATCAAAGAGGTTTTTGCCCGCTTTCTCCTCGAGGATTTTGATGGCTTCCTGTCTTACATTGAGGTCTTTCATCCATTTCGAGTTTATTTTTGTGTATGGTGTAAGAAAGTGGTCCAGGTTCATTCTTCTGCATGTCGCTGTCCAGTTTTCCCAGCACCACTTGCTGAAGAGACTGTCTTTATTCCATTGGCTATTCTTTCCTGCTTTGTCAAAGATTAGTTGCCCATACGTTTGTGGGTCCATTTCTGGGTTCTCTATTCTGTTCCATTGATCTGAGTGTCTGTTCTTATGCCAATACCATACTGTCTTGATGATTACAGCTTTGTAGTATAGCTTGAATTCTGGGATTGTGATGCCTCCTGCTTTGGTTTTCTTTTTCAAGATTGCTTTGGCTATTTGGGGTCTTTTCTGGTTCCATACAAATTTTAGGATTATTTGTGCTAGCTCTGTGAAGAATGCTGGTGTTACTTTAATAGGGATTGCGCTGAATATGTAGATTACTTTGGGGAGTATCGACATTTTAACAATATTTGTTCTTCCTATCCAGGAGCATGGAATCTTTTTCCATTTCTTTGTGTCTTCAGTTTCTTTCATAAGCTTTCTATAGTTTTCCGTGTATAGATTTTTCACCTCTTTGGTTAGATTTATTCCTAGGTATTTTATGGGTTTTGGTGCAACTGTAAATGGGATCGATTCCTTGATTTCTCTGTCACTTCATTGTTGGTGTATAGGAATGCAACCGATTTGTGTGCATTGATTTTATATCCTGCAACTTGCTGAATTCATGAATCAGTTCTAGCAGTTTTTTGGTGGAATCTTTTGTGTTTTCCATACAGAGTATCATGTCATCTGCGAAGAGTGAAAGTTTGACCTCCTCTTGGCCGATTTGGATGCCTTTTATTTCTTTGTGTTGTCTGATTGCAGAGGCTAAGACTTCCAATACTATGTTGAATAACAGTGGCGAGAGTGGCCATCCCTGTCTTGTTCCTGACCTTAGAGGGAAAGCTCTCAGTTTTTCCCCATTGAAGATGGTATTAGCGTTGGGTCGTTTATATATGGCTTTTATGATCTCGAGGTATGATCCTTCTATCCCTACTTTCTTGAGGGTTTTTATCAAGAAAGGATGCTGTATTTTGTCAAATGCTTTCTCTGCATCTATTGAGAGGATCATATGGTTCTTGTCCTTTCTTTTATTGATGTGATGAATCACGTTAATTGTTTTGCGGATATTGAACCCGCCCTGCATCCCAGGTATAAATCCCACTTGGTCGTGGTGGATGATTTTTTTAATGTATTGTTGGATCCAGTTGGCTAATATCTTGTTGAGGATTTTTGCATCCACATTCATCAGGGAAATTGGTCTATAGTTCTCTTTTTTAGTGTGGTCTCTATCTGGTTTTGGAATCAAGGTAATGCTGACTTCATTGAAAGAATTTGGAAGTTTTCCTTCCATTTCTATTTTTTGGAACAGTTTCAAGAGAATAGGTGTTAACTCTTAAATGTTTGGTAGAATTCCCCTGGAAAGCCATCTGGTCCTGGACTCTTGTTTTTGGCAGATTTTTCATTACTCATTTGATTTCCTTACTGGTTATGGGTCTGTTTAAATTTTCTATTTCTTCCTGTTTCAGTTTTGGTAGTGTATATGTTTCTAGGAATTTGTCCATTTCTTCCAGATTGCCCGTTTTATTGGCATATAATTGCTCATAATATTCTCTTATTATTGTTTTTATTTCTGTTATGTTAGTTGTGATTTCTCTTTCATTCTTGATTTTACTTATTTGGGTCCTTTCCTTTTTTTCCTTGACCAAACTGGCTAGTGGTTTATCAATTTTGTTAATTCTTTCAAAGAACCAGCTTCTGGTTTCATTGATCTGTTCTACTGGTTTTTGGTTTTTTGTTTTTTTTTTTTTTTTGGTTTCGACAGCATTAATTTCTGCTCTAATCTTTATTATTTCCTGTCTTCTGCTGGTTTTGGGTTTTATTTGCTGTTCTTTTTCCAGCTCCTTACGGCATAAGGTTAGGTTGTGTATCTGAGCTCTTTCTTCCTTCTTTAGGAAGGCCTGTTTTTTGTTTTTTGTTTTTTTAATGAAAACTTTTAAGCACACAGGAGAGAATAGCAAAACCCCCATCCTTGTCCACAGATGGAGTAAGTAGTTCAAGGCTGAGCATGTGTCAGAGATGTGCAAGACCCTCACCAGCGGCCAGTGACAGGGATAAAGGATGCATCTGCTAAATGTTGAATGATGACCATGATGCATAGGTTTTTGGTACTTTCTCCCTGGCAAGGAAGGGGGATGGGTTTGGAGTAGGTGACAGGAATAAAAACAGAGGGGTGACAGAACTGCATGCAGTTCTGGAGTTGTGAACTCCAGAAGGAACTTGGTAATGATGGCAAGGGCAAGGGGGTGGGGCAGTCTGCAGCAACATGACTGTGGAGAAATGACCAAATCCATGTTGTCTGTTTTTTTAAGCAGATGAAGAATACTCATCCTTGGAGAGGATATTGAGGGACTCGGTTTCACGCGGGAAGCTAGTTTTGACCTAATTTGGAGAAAGCAGAGTTTGGTTAATGGAGGGTATTCTGTCTGTAACAGGAGGGACAAGGTAGAGCTAATGGGCCTGTGGGGAGGAGGAATGTGTGTTGTGCATAATGATAGAGATTATGGAGACTTTGGAGCCAAGGGGATGTGTTACTTACTGTTTGTGTATGCATTGGGCACCTCTGAAGTCCTCATGGTGAAACAGAAGAAACAGAACGCTTTTCAGATCCTGAAGCTAAAGATGAAGTAGCTTGTGCATTAATTCATAAACACTGTATCCTTTATGTATTAGTTCCTTGGGGACAATTAAAACCATCTCATCAGGTGAGGGTTAGGAACTAAAATAGTGTCCTGTTTAATCTTAGGATAAACTTTGTTATTGACATTTTGATAATCTTGTGTTAGACATACTTAGTCTTCCATTGAGGAATCTAAGAACTGGAGTTTCTTTCTGATTAGGCCCCATAATGCTCTTGGCCAGAGTTCCCTAGAATATTTGTTAATAATTTCCATTGTTCCAGCAGTGCTTTTAGGCATCACAGTCTTGGCAAATATAGAATATGTTACATACTATTATAGTCCTGGGCTAATGTCTCTAAGTATCTCTTTACCTTTTAAAATATTTCTTTGATGGGGGCGGGGTGGGGGCGCCTGGGTGGCTCAGTCATTTAAGCATCCGACTCTTGATTTCAGCTCAGGTCATGATCTCACAGTTTGTGAGTTTGAGCCCTACATCAGACTCTGTGCTTACAGTGAAGAGCCTTCTTTGGATCCTCTGTCTCCCTCTCTCTGCCCCTCCCCAACTCATGCTCACTCTCTCTCTCTCAAAAATAAATAAACGTTAAAAAAATGTAAATATTTCTTTGGTGACATATAGGCTAATTGCCTCCACAGTTCCTGCAGGATATCCTTTTTAAGTCCTGACTTTTTATAAAAATGTAACAATACCCCAGTAAGTTAGTGACCCCTGCTTTTGTATAAAGGTGATGTCTGAAAAGCATACAGATTTATAGATATGCTTACAAGGGCGTGCATTTGAGAATCTTCTTAGGGCCAGGTATTGTGCCAAGTGCTTCCCTTACATTATATCATTTAGTTCTCACAATGATGTCATGGACCCAGTAGTATAGCTATTCCTGTTTTATTTTTTTTTAACGGGCATCAGAAATGTTGAGTGACTTTCCAAGGAAGGGGCACACAGTGAGTGGTACAATCAGGTACAGTCATGATCTTGCCCATATGTCACATTGTCATTCAGTAACACACTGCAAGATGAGTATGATTACTCGCATTTTTTCATAGATGAGGAAAGCGACACACTTGTGACTAGGAAGAATGTTAGAAATGTAAAAACAACTGCTTAGACTTCATAGGGTTTTCCCTCACTGCTTGGAGCTCTTTAGCATTATATCATCAACTGTTCATCTGTGGATGAAAAATGTCTAAATGTCATTTAATTTTCATATAGCAACGAATAAAAGCTAAAAGATTTTTAAATATTGGTAATACAAATGAGAAATAGATGTTTGAATTTCTATATTAAATATAAGAGTTCTGTTGAATACTTTCTTCTACTTGCCGCTTCAGAACTAACACAGCAGTTAGAACCCAAAGTAAACTTATTGAGCACATAGTCACTGCTCTTTAAGTTGCCAACTGGCACAGTTGTAGCCATTGAGACATTTCTAGTTTTTTTCAGCTTCAATTAGGTTTAAATATTTCACTTAGTTTTTCAAAGAATTGTCATTAAGTAAGAATGGTGGGACTGTGGTCATTTGTAGATTGACTAGGGAGCATTTATGTCTTCATTATGGTGTGTTCTCAAATCAGTACATCATTACTCTTTGTATAACAGAATTTAAAGTCAACCTTGGTTAATTTTTTTTATAACGTATAGACTGAAGTTGCTTTCCGGGAAGGATGAGTCAATTTCTTGAGTGGATGCTAATTCAAGTTCACACGTCTGTGTGCCGTGTGTTTTGCTCTCCTGTTGGCACACAGTTCTTTGGCAGTTTGCCTTTTGAGCATGTCATCATCTTCTAACAACAGTTATGTTCTCAAAAGGCTGGAGAGAGAGGAATTGAAAAGAAAGGCAGAGGAGGAAAGGCTTCGCCTAGAAGAGGAAGCCCGTAAGCAGGAGGAGGAAAAGAAACGGCAGGAAGAGGAAGAAAAAAGAAAGGCAGAAGAGGAGGCTAAGAGGAAGGCCAAGGAGGAGCTGTTGTTAAAAGAAGAGCAAGAAAAGGAAAAACAAGAAAAAGAAAAGCAAGAAAAAGCCATGATTGAAAAGCAGGTATAGTATAAGTCTTCATATGGACTCTCCTCAAGAGCTTTAGTTAATATTAGGTAAAATTAGTTAAATTTGAATGATTCATAATGTTTGCTTGAAGTTTTCTCTTAAACTAACTGGGATGGTTATTAAGTATGAGTTACTTTGGGCAATAAAAGTGAAGTTTGTAATGTTTGCTGTATGTCAGTTCACATTCCCCAGAAGGAAGATCCTGGGATGAGAATTTGGGTGCCAGGAGTTTATTTGGGAGAAGATCCCAGGAAGCTGGTAGGAGAGTGAGAGGAAAGCCAGTATAAGTGCACTGATGAGTGGCTTACTGTGGACCACTGGGAGCTAATGCCTTTGGGACTCTCTCAGAGACTGTGGAATATGCCTTAGAATTGTCTCTCTGAGGGGTGAGGAAACTGGATTGTTTATCTGCCAACTTCTATCTCTCATGGTTGAAGGTCACTCCTTGGGTAATTAACTTTCTGAAACACCTAGCCATGTGCACATGGCCAGAGACTACCCTCAGACACAGAAAGACCTTGGCAGGCAGTATGGAAACTGTCTGCAGGTAATTTGCATGATGGACCCAGAGTATATGAGTGAGGCCCAGCCGTGTCTACTACATCATAGAGCAGGCTGTGTAAATCCACACTGAATATTGGAACAGCATCTACTTTGAGGTAGCTGATAAGGTAGAAGAACACGTGCATATCCCAGGGAATCCCACTACAGTGTTTTCTCAGCTTAGTAAAGTTTATGCCTTGGTTTCCCTATTTCTATCAGAAGGAAGCAGCAGAAGCAAAGGCCCAGGAGGCAGCTAAACAGATGCGTCTAGAAAGAGAACAGATCATGCTGCAGATTGAGCAGGAGCGCCTGGAGAGGAAGAAGGTAAGGGCTCAGGATCAGGAGGAGTTAGGGTGAGGCAGGAACAGGAAATCAATCCAGTTCTGTTCTGCAGTTGTTCGGTAGAGTGATCTTAGAATTGTCTAATTAGGTCAAATTTCTTGATAGTGCTGTTCACATCTTCTGTATCTTTGTTGGTTTTCTGTCATCTTGTTCTCTTAGTAACTGAGAGAAGAGTGTTAAAAGTTCTCTCTGTGATTATGTATTTATCCATTTCTCCTTCCAGTTCTATCAACTTTTGTTTTAAACGTTTTGAAGCTCTACTGTTAGGTGAATACATATTTCAGATTATTAAATTCTCCTGTTAAATTGACCCTTTTATCGTTAGTATATCTCTATCTCCATTAATAATTGTATTAAAGTCCACTTTGTCAGACTTTTTTTTTCCACTTTGTCAGCCTTTTTATGTTCACTGTCTGCATCGTAAATATTTGTCCATCCTTTTACTTTGAACCTATGTGTTTCCTTACAAATATGTCTCTTGTAAACAGCATAAAGTTAGGACTTGTTATTTGAATCCAGTTTGATGGCCTTTGGCTTTTCATTGGGGTGCTTTTGTCCATTTACATTTAATGTAATTAGGGATAAAGTTGGGTTTAAGGAGGCTGATTATAAATAAAGCTCCATTCCCGTGGTGTCCTAGATCCAGCCTAAGCTTTGTACTGAATTAGGTCTGGGAGCTAGGAGATCAATCTCTGGCATTCCTTCATGCCCTGCACCTCACCCTCACTTTCTCTAGGGTGGTCCTCTAGAATGGCAGGTAGTGATCTGTTGTTTTTAGGTAACCTAAGGAGAGGAAGGAAAAAGGTGGGATATAAACTGAATGTCGATTCCAAATACTAGTTCACTTTTCAAGCATTTGACCTTGTCCATAGGGCAGAGGTGTGTATCTGCAAAACCAATGGAAACCTTTCTGTACTCATTATCCTCTTCTGACATTTCTCTCTTACGAGTTTTCTGAGATATGTAAAATCACATATAGACCCAGCTGCTTTTATGTTCATTTGGTATTATAGTCCTCTTACCTGGTCCTTTTTGGTTTCCAGAGAATAGATGAAATCATGAAGAGAACAAGGAAGAGTGATGTGTCTCCAGAAGTGAAGGTAGGTGTTCAGAGTGCCATTTTGATAGTTTATGGACTGAGGAGAATGGCACAGTATGTTCAGTGGAATTGTAGGTCTTGGAGAGGAACAGCCAGAAAAAACGAACTCTTCCTGCTTTGTTCCTGGCTAGATTAAGGAGGCTACAGGTACTTGGATGGAAAGAGGAGTCTAAGAGAGGAGTTTCAGAGACAGGGTGGTAATAAAAAATTTGAGGAGTTGGGTTGTGGATGCAGAGAGAGGCACAGTAGTCCATGAATAAAAAAGAAAATGGTGACATATTGATAAGGGAAATACAGTTAACTTGTAATAAGCCCAGAAGATTCAAAGAATTAGCATGGAATAGGCAGATGGTTCAGCACAGTTCTGAATATCCTTTGATGCTTTTCAAAAGTGCTTGTCTTTGTATGTAAAGTCATCCTTCCCTCTGTTTTTAGAAAGAAGACCCAAAAGTAGAGCTTCACTTGCCTGTGTGTGTGGAAAATAAGACAAAACCAGTTGTCCCGAACAAAATAGGTGAGTGTGAGGGCTGGTTCTTGGGTTCTTCCTTTCAGCAGGTGAGGGCTCAAAGCACTTCCTGCGGGGATGAACACCCATGGGTCTTAAGAACATTATTCCTGTAAGGGCACTGTGTAGTTTTCCTCCTGGGGGAGTCTCCATCTCCAGTACAGGTCTGTCAGGTCCATTCAGAAAGCTCTGGGGTCTTCGGTTACTTTAATAGTCCCAGCACAGGAAGCCGGCCACCTGGAGTCTCATGCTAGTTTCCAGGGAGGTTAACAGCTGATCAGATTCTGTTCAGAACCGGTTCTGCTATTCTACAGTGGTTTCTTCTGTCTTCCACACAGGAGAGCTGGACAGTCCAGCTCTTCTCTCTCATGTATACTTAAAACTCATTAGATGTGAGGGGCACCTGAGTGGCTCAGTTGGTTGACTGTCCCAACTCTTGATTCAGGCTCAAGTCATGATCCCAGGGTCATGGGATCAAGCCCCACATCAGACTCTTCACTGAGTGTGAAGCCTGCTTGGGATTCTCATTCATGCTCTCTCTCTTTCTGCGCTCTTCCTCCCTCTCCCTCCCTCCATCTCTCTCTCTCTCTCTCTCTCTCTCTCTCTCTCTCTCTCTCTCAAAGAAAACCCCTCCTTAGATGTGAATATATCATGGCAGCCAAAGTCAGAAAGGCATGTCCATCTCAGAGGTACTCTACATCTCTCCTTTGCCTTGGGGCCCAAGAAAATGCTACACAGAGCCTGGGGACCTGCACAGTATATGACACCAAGCCTCCTGGGTGGGTCATGAGCCCTGCACAGACACTGATGATGTCATTTGTCTTCTTTTCTCTCTGAAGCTGATGACATCGGGTTCTTTTTGCAAAAGGATGTTGGACTGTTTGTAAAGCAGAGGATTAAATTAATTGTCTCAATATATATTTCCCCTGCTCTTTCATTGTTCTGGTATTTTATGATTAACAGAATGACTTTGTGTTCTCAATCAGAAATAAATGGGTTGAACACCTGCCAGGAAGTTAATGGTGTGGGGCGTACTGCCCCAGAAACTTTTCCTCGAGACGTTTTCTCTAATGGGCTTAAACCAGTTGGGGGACTTGTTCATCTAGACACCCTTGATGGGAAATCAAACAGCCTGGATGACTCAACTGAAGAAGTTCAGTCTATGGATGTGAGGTAAGCTGGTTTATTTTGCATGTGAGCCTCATCTCTTCTCCAAACACCTCCACTGCCTCTTTGTTGATTTTTTTCATCTTTTACATACCTAAATCAACTAAAGGAGGTTCGATTGCCATTCACAAAAGCTATCAGTGGTATATTAGTGTGTTGGGTCAGGTTCTTTAGAAGTAGAGCCTGAGACAGGTATTCTAAGGCATGGGATTTATCGGGAAAGAGTTCTCACAAGCAAGTGGAGGGTGGGAAGGAGTATGAAGCAGGGGAAGTCACTAAGCAAGGATTCTGTTTTAGCTGGTCCTATGGGAGCTCTGGAGGATGAATTTCCACTAGAGGGTGGTCTGATTAAGGGAGGCAGCCTTCGTGCCACTCTACCCATCAGCCATTGAGTGTGGTCACCCAAGGTAGGGATGCAGTTGTAACTTCTGTGGGCGTAGGACTGCTGTCAGCCAAAGGCAGTTGTCCAGAGAAAGGGTGGCAACTGTGAGCTATTAGCAGCCAGCTCTCTGTGCAGCTGGGAGACGGATGCGCCTACACATCAGTGGGGTCTGAGTGGGGCACCAACAGGACTCACTGTGTCCAGTGTCTTATGTTTAAGTAGTCTTGTCATTGGAGACTTGATAAAAGATCTAATCTGATTCCAGATACTAAAATCTTAAACAATTCACCTGGCAAATTAATCTCAGACAAAAGGCAAATTCAGTTAGCATGTGGTTGAGACAGAGACACTGAAACAGAGAGCCTTGGGCAGGGCAATTGGAGTGGGGGCAGCTATCTGAGCCAGGAGGCAGTGACAGTGTTTTACAAAAGTTCTGCCAGAGCTCCAGGTGGCCAGAGGTTAACCTTTTCTCCTTGGCTGTGAATTCTCAGCTTTCTCTTTGGGGGTGGGGTCTGGGGAGGAGGGTCTTTCCTAGGGCACAGTGATTGTAAATGTCCTAGGTTGTGCACCCTGGCCTTAAGCCAGATGTGTACAAACCCAGGGTCCAGCACCCCATCACCAGTAGAGCAAATTCTATGGAGACAACCCTTGCCTCCATTGCTGTCCATCTCCTTAGGCCCTAGGGTGAAACAGCAGAGGCATCTTAAACATTAACACAGCATCTCTCCCCCTCCCCGTGTTGAACCTACCTCTACTTATTCCTTATGTCTCTGGGTGTGGGGAAGACGACAAGACACAGCATCAGCCAGGGTTCAAGAAAGTGAAGGGGCTCAGTGTGTACTCTGAGTTCTCCTGTGGCCACCTCTGCATTTAAAGAAAGGTGACTCTTGGAGGTTGCACCCAAGCTTGTAGCATTTTCTCCTCCTCACGATCTGACCAGCTGTTGAAGGCCAGGGAATGGAGGTGAGGCAAGGTGGAGATAGGGTGGGTGCTTCTGCTGATGGGGCAGTTTGTCCAGGCTCCAGCCACCACAAGTGGTGTTAGGTCTTCTACTGCCTCGTAACTAGGTTGAGTATGAGGGAAATTGGATTTTCTCAGTTTCTTCAGTTCACCTGGTTTTTGTAGATTCTTCTCTCAGATCTTATCAAGGAAGAAAAGAACAGACAAACTTGGCAGCAACCTTACTCTGGCTATTAAGAAAGACCCCCAGTGTCAGGACCTCACATCCCAGCCCACCTCATCTGAGCTAGGCCTGTGGTTGACCCAGCTATGAAACTCCTTCTTCCATCTCTAGGTTGAAGAGAGAGAGAGAGCCATACCCCACTGGGCAGGAGCTAGATAAGTCAGGGTAGAGTGGGGCCTCACTTTAGAGAGGGAGCATGGGAGAGATTTGCTCTGCAGGTGACTGGGTGCATGGTGGGGTCCTTCTTAACAATGGCCCCCACCTAAACTGAACATTTACTGCAGGCTGCACAGACTTCCTCAGTATGATCACGTCATGCTCACAGGAACCCCGATAGGGAGAAATGATTGTTCATCTCGTTGTACAGCAGTGGAAACTGCACCTGGCAGGGAGAAAGAACAGCTTGTCCAAGGTAGCACTGCTAAAGAGAAACAGCACCAGGAACCCTGGTGCTGATTAGGGCCCTTCCTCAGCTCTGTTTTAACTTCTAACATTTGCTTTCTGTTTGGGTTTCCCATTTTGAAGGTTTTGGAAGTGGTTGGCTTCTCTGCAGTAGAGTGCTGGTACCTGTGGTTTTTATTTTCTTTCTTCCTGTGGGCAGTGTGAGCTTGGCCTTCACAGCCCTGCCCAGTCCACTTCCCTTGTTTTCCCTTGGGAGGGGGGCTTCTATCTCTCAATGTCTCAGATTTGAACTAACTTATGTTTTTTATAGTGTGTTTCACACCAGCTTTGTCTCTAAATCCATCTTCTCTCGAAAAGTAGTGTAACAGAATATTGTAAATAGAATTAATTTTCATATTTTTCTCTGCCTCCCTCCTTCACTGTCCCTCCCTTCCCCCCATCCCAGTCCTGTTTCAAAGGAAGAGCTTATCTCCATCCCAGAATTTTCACCAGTAAGTGAAATGATTCCTGGGGTGTCTCTGGACCAAAATGGAACTGGTAATGCCCGAGCACTTCAAGATCTCCTAGATTTCACTGGTCCGCCCATGTACCCCAAGCGATCCAGTGAAAATCTCAGCCTGGATGACTGTAACAAAAACTTGATTGAAGGATTTAACAGTCCTGGCCAAGAAAATACTCTGAACACCTTCTGTTGACAAATACATCTCTTTAATGAAAGGTACAGTCCAGTCCTTTGGTTATAGTGTAAATTTATACCTCTCCAACTGGGGTTTGTAAAGATGGGATAAACATCACTCAGTGTCCTGAATGGTCAGTTTTATTTGAAAAATACACATGTGAATATGAATAGAGGTATCACTCATTTTTCAAAACTTAACATTATGCCAAATGTAGTTTATGAAAGACCTGCATTACTACCTGTTTGCATTAACTGAAAGTAGTGCAAAGAGACTTTTCACTTTTACAAAAAAAAAAGGCAAAATGCAAAAACAGCCTTCAGTGTTTGTCTTGGAGTGAGCTGTTTGAGAGGCAGCATGCACCCTGCACAGGGACAGTGGCTCCGTCAAACTCCTTCCTGAGAGCTGCACTCAGCATTCAGCCGCCATAGCTTTGCACTGTGTCTGCGAGCATCTGTGCTTTCTCTCATATTATTTTACACATCCATTAGCAAGATATATTCTAAGGTAAAAGAAAAGCCTAAGAGGTTATTTTGGGGGTCTGGGAACACTCAAAAATTTTTCCATATGAGTTGGTAGTAGTTAATTGCTTCTTCACCTTGCGGCATTTCTGCTTACAAAAGGTTTCATAGGAACATTCTTTCAGATGGGAGGAAACCTGTATATGGTATATACTGCAGCACACACAATAATTGAGATGGATTTCAAGTGAATCCTTTGTATGAGAGCCTTCAGTGCCACACCCCACCATGCCCACCCTGCTGTTGGGGGTGTGTGGATGGGTGTGTGGTGTGTGTGTTGAGAAGCACTGCTACAAGCTTGACCAACCATCTATCTGGAGTAGCACCATTTTTAGAGGCAAAGACAATACTGTAATAGTGGTACAAGGTGGTGTTAATAAAGTGAATTTCTCCCCTAGTTTTACTCGATGACATTCCACATTCTATCTGCAGTCATTCATATATAATGATGAGCATTGGGTCAAATGATTTGCTGTTCTCTTGACCCATTCTGGAATCTTTGCAAGCAAACATCTATTCTTGGATCACACTGAGGGAGTGGGGAGATGGAGAGCTGAAGTTTATGTCCTGAAGCTTTTGTTCCCCACCTTTGGCCTTTTTTCTTGTCAAAGTGGGTTATAAACACTCTGCGTTTGTGTGATTTAGTTATACACACCTTACATTGGATTTACTTCAGTTTGGGGCTTGTTTTTTAATTAATGAAAACATAATTAGAATCTATCATCAAATCCTTTCGTAAGTTAATTCCAGTTGTCCTCCCACTTTAGACTCTGAAAACATTTTTATATTCTCAGCATTCTCTCACTTCGTTTCTTATGAGGCTCCACTCCTATAACACAGCTTCGATGCCTGATATGATTTAGTCCAATCTTTCTCTTTCTCAAATGAGGAAACACAGGCTGACTGGCTGGCCCAGTCAGAAGAGCACACGACTGTTGATCGTGGGGTTGTGAGATCAAGCCCCACGTTGTGCATAGAGCCTATTTTAAAATAGTAAAGTCTATTTTGGGGCACCTGGGTGGCTCAGTTGGAGGAGCATGTGACTCTCGATCTTGGGGTCATGAGTTCAAGCCCCACAGTGGGTGCAGAGATTACTCAAATAAATAAAATCAAATGAGGAAACAGGTTGGGGAGGGCACATGGCCAAAGGTCACTGTATTTTGTATACATCTTCCTGTGCTCAGCTATCAGCTGTAGATAGTGCATCTTAAGAGTTCACTTCTCTCGTTCTTAGGAAAGCACTTGTGGCCCTTTGACACATAAAAGGGAATGTATGACAGGTAACATTTAGAATAAACTCTGTCAGTATTATGCTAAGTGAAATAACTCAGAAAAAGACAAATACCATATGATGTCACTCACATGTGGAATTTAAGAAACAAAACAAATGAGCAAAGAGGAGAAAAAGGGGCAAACCAAGAAACAGACTCTGAACTATAGGGAATAAACTGATGGTTACCAGAGGGGAAAGCAGGGGGCGGTGGAGATGAGGGAAATAGGGTATGGGGATTGTGGAGTGCACCGGTTGTGATGGGCACCAAGTGATGTATGGAAGTATTGAGTCACTGTATTGTACACCTGAAACTAATATAACACTGTATGTTAACTGAATTAAAAACTTAAAATCAAGGATAGGATACAAGTGAACATAAATAAGCATGTGTTTTGTTGTTTGTTTTGACTGCATTTGGCTTCTTAAAATAAGTTCTGCACTGAAATCTTAAAATGTGTTGGTTTTTGTTGTCACGGTGGCTAGGGGCAGCAATACCATTTGGAAAGCAGAGCTTGGGACATTAAGTATCCTGCAGAAAATTTGGCCACCTAATAGAATAGTCCCACCCAAAATGCTGAAGCTCTTCCATTGAAAGATACTGCTATATAATTATCAAGAAGTTAGAAAGTTCCAGACAGAGTGATCATTTTAGTGAGAAAGAATAGGTACAATGTGGTCTCTTCATTCATCTCATCTGGTTTTGTTTTTGGATTGACACAGGTGGTGTTTGGAGAACCCATGAAGCTACTGGTAGTCAAATCCAAGCTGCTGGTCCTCTGAAGAAGCTTCTGTTGTCCTAAATCACTGGATTCCAAATTATTAGATGAAAATGTAACTGTATCCCTAGTTAGTATGTCAAACACTGACCACTCTTGGTAGAAACCACTCTTGGTCGAAACCTTGAAACATTGGCCTTGTTGGGCTTTAGCGAAGTTTCATGTTACAGTTCTATTTATGAGCTTCAGCTGCTGATAAAGTGCTTCCTATACTACTTTATCATCATAGTGATCCTCTGAATAACCCAGGTGATTCTGTGTTGGAAATTCACCTTATAACCATTCTTATTCCCAAAGTTGGAGTACATAAACATTTAGATGTCTTTTCCTGTAAATATTCTAGACATTGACTCAAACTCTACTTAAACTTACACTGAACTTGGGCTGCTTATCTCCCTGTCTGTGTTTAGAAGAAATTCCAGAGGGTTTTCCCCCTTTTCTGTGGTTTATTTGTTGGAAGTTACTATCAAGCTGTTTCTTATTATTAAGCTTAGCCACCTGCAAAATGCGTTGCCCCATATTACTCCTTGGGGGGCTGACAGAATAATATTGTCTGGTTGATTAAGAAAACTATTAAGCAATGTGGAATGATTTCTGTTCACGTATGCATTTTATTATAGACTCGGGCACCTGAATCTAGCAAGGGTCTTGTCATTGTTACCCCTTAAAATATCCAAGCCATCGAGTAGCTTTTGGACTGAAGGAAGCTTGAATGATTTGTGGGGCTCATGCACAGGTGGTTGGTTTTCATGTTGTTGCTACTGTTTTTCTCTTGGATCTTGGGGCCCTTGTTTGTTTGCTCCTGTGTTTGCTCAACTCTAATGAAACCAGGCTCAAATGAAAATGATAGTGCTCTGGAACAAGGGGGCCCTGAACTGGACCCAACATGTCATTTTAACAGACCAACATAAAAATATCAGAACAAGGGACAATGACACTAGAATGTATACTTCATGTGTTTTATGCCATATAATGTGTTTTCTTAATTTTTTTTCTTGTGGTGAAATGTGACTTTCAGATTAAAATGACCTCCTTTGAAACTGTTTTTTGTTTGAAAACTTCTTTGAAACTCTTGTACAATAAAGAGTTTGGAAAAGATCCATAATTCTGACTGAGGTTTGCAACCAGGAGATAAAAAGAAGTCTCAATAATAATCTTGTTCATGTGCTTTTAAAACCAGCTACAGTTTAAGACTTTATCAGTTATGGAAACTGTGTATGTTTGTGTATGTGTATATATTAAATAAAATACATGCCTCCAATAATGCAGTGCCATTGATCTTGAATATCAGGGGAAATCCCTTTTATGACAAGCACACAGAAAATGATAGCATGGTCTGACTTTCAAAAAATGCCTCACCGTCTTTCTTAGTTTTATTTTGCTAAATGTTTGTTTTGTTGTGATCTGTTGTGCCTCATAGCACCATTGTGACCATGGTGATGCCTCATGTGCATGATGTGTTCATTGTGTTTAATGTGAAATACATTTTCATTGAAGAGTCTGATGGCTTGCTAGTGTTTTGTTTGTTTCTGTAGGCTCGATGAAGAAATGTGCTGAAACCAAATCAGATTTTCTGAAACCTATGTGGAGAAAACCCAAAAATCCTGCGTAGGTGTCCTTTCCCTGTCAAACTCATTAAAATTTCTCTGTTGTCAGTTCCAAGCACAGCCAGCTGTAGAAATAAGCTTAAGTGATGAGCTGTCCCTAGGAAATGATGAACTTCGAAGTACAGTAAAGTTGATGTACTTTCATACCACTGATATGAGGGAATTCTAGCTAGCTAAGATGCGGCTTAGTGTAACCTATGAAAACATTCCACATAGCAATATGGCATTTAAACAGAATTATATTGGGTATGGTGACCTTTATTTTCCAGTAAGCTAAAACCAGACCAGCCTTTTTTTTTTTTTTTTTTTTTTTTTTGTATCTAATTCACGGCTTTTATACAGGCTGAGAGACAATACCAGCCAAGACCAGGAGCCAGAAAGGCATGTTGGAATGGGAATGTTGGAACCCTCATGGTAACTTTCTGGGCTGCCGTCTCTGAAGCCAGGGATCCAGTCAACACAGCCCTCCTCAGCTCTGCTGACAAAGCCTCTGTTCAGTGCACAGGAGTATCTGTCTTCTTTCCGTATGCTGGCCTATGACAGTGGCATTACAAGTAGCTTCCGTCTTCATGAGCTCTGGCCACAGGATCAGAGTGGTTGCCAGGCACTCCTAAGAGCAATTTTTTGTGAACGTTCTGAATTTTTCTTCATATGTACAGGTTTTCTGTTAATCACATGCTTTGTAAACTAAATTTGGAAAGCCAGTGTAAGGAACTGTTTTGTTTCTAAACATGCATTGAGGCTCCGTTACTTTGGAGCACGACAGAGTGACCTCCATCTCCACTCTTGAGTATTGTTCAAGAAAGCCAATTATGTAAGAAAATAGCATGAGAACTCTTAGCAATAGAAAAGAGGAGCCTTACAGATAGTCTTTGGGCGGGGAGGGGGGCTGCAAAAAGAAACAAGTGAAAAACTCATTCTTAGAATATTTTCACAGGTGAGCCAACTATTAAAGAAAAATCAGTAATTTTCTCACACATTAACAATAAACAGGAAGTTGACCCCCACAAGCCCCAGAAAGTTTGTAGAAATAAGCTAAATCTAAAACTTGATCAGGGGACATTACATGTAAATGGAAAGACATGTCATGTCCCTAGATGGGAAAATCTGTGTGTGCGAAGTAGACATAGTAGGTGGCCCTCACATTTGTGCAGTATTGTAAATCAAATCGAGTCCCAGTCAATGGAATTTCTGTTTCGCAACTTGTAAGCATAATTGTATAGTACATGTAACAGAGTGAACACAGAGCTAAGAAACTTACAAAATGAGCTTTTAAAAATGGAGAATTTCCCTGAACAAATAGCTAAATATATGATAAAACTTCCAGAACTAAAACAATGTAGTCTGATAAATAGAATTTGGAATAGAAAATAGAGATCAGTGATATACCCAAGAGACTAAGAATGTAATGTATGATGGGATGGGGGTGGATTATTTCATCCTATACAGAGATAGCATGTGATTTAGTGTCTCCTGAGGGTCAACTGAATTTAGCATCTCTGATAGGATGTGAATAAGGGCCCATATAATGAGGAAATTATGAGCAGGGTCCAAGGTGTGGGTACCAATTTTGGTTCAAAGTTTAATTCAGTGGAAATTTTAGACACACGGCTTGGTATGAGCCTCTAAAGATCTTGAATTGATACCCTCCCCTCACCTCAGGATTTGCCAGGATCTCAGGAGGTGAGAAGCAGTGGCCTCTACTTGCCATGGTTTACGCTTCTGCAGGAATGGACCTTAAGAGTCAACGTGGCCTCAGTTCCTGCTGTATGCGAGGTGGTCTTAAGACTTCTCCAGGCTATGAGGTAGGTAGGAGAGGGTTACTTCCTTGAGACACACAGCTGGAATTTGACAGATCTGGGGTTGACTCCAGGGCCTCAGGTTCGGTACCCTCACGGGAGCTGACAGGTTCTTCTGCCCCTGAGAGCAGCAGAAGTGTTTTTGTTGGAGCAGGTGCTTATAGCTGAGAAGGGCCAGAACCTCCATGGGGAATCCTAGTTCTGGGTGTGCTTTTATTAAAAAATGAACTGTCAACATATTGTTCACGTACTATAAACATATCCCTCTTTTATACAACTCTGTCTTTGATTTGTTCACAAAGTTGTACAACCATCACCACTAATTTTCATTTGTGCTTTTGCAAGCGTTTCTTATCCATCCATTCACTCGAAGCAGGAGAGCTTGGCTGTATTATTAGTTCACGTCCTCATTGTACCTAGAAGCAAGAACATGGGATTTGAAAGTACTATTCCCTGAACCATTCACTTCCTCATATTCCTGTCCCAACAGGCCAAATTAGTGTGGTGTTTCTGTAACCTGATTTATGTGGGCTGTTTTGTGTTGTTTCACATTCTCTGTGCATAAATATTGGATCAAATGCCAAATACAGGCTCACTGATCAGATGCCCAGTATGGACCTTCTAGAGGTCGATGAGAAACATGGATTGGGTGAAATTTGAAAATCATGAACCTTTGTTGTTGTTGTTATGTGTTGTTTTTTGGAGAGAGAGAGCGTGAGCAGGGGAGAGGGGCAGAGGGAAAGAGAGAGCAAGAGAGAATCCCAAGCAGGTTCAGCATGGAGCCCCAACACAGAGCTCAATCCCACATTGCAGGGATCATGACCTGAGCCAAAATCAAGTCAGAAGCTCAACCAACTGAGCCACCCAGGTGCCCCCCAAATCATGAACCTTTTGTGCTCGCTTCGGCAGCACGTATACCAAATCATGAACCTTTGAAGATAGGCCTTTTAACAGTGGCCATCAAATCTAGTGGGTGTGGGATGGTTCTACTTGCTCTTGCGTTTCCAGGACAGATGGCCCATTTTAGGGGAGAAATGATTTTCTTTTTGACCCTAAGATCCAGGTCAGGGTCCAAGACAGTGGGCACTCCTTGAATGGTGGAAAGAAATCACCCCTTCTACAGCCCAGAGTCTGAGGGGCACCTTGCAAAAGGCCGAGGAAGCTGGTAGGCTTCAGACGATGTCACACCCAGAGAATTCACTCCCCACCCCTCCCTTCAGCTGTGCAGTTAATAGAAGGTTCTGTGAGGCAGTAAGGAAATGCCAAAGTTTAATCCTTCCAATAGGCTTCGAGGGATGGTTGATGTTAGGGAAAAGGTCTAAAGTGACCTGACTTCTGGAGTACCAAGATAGTATTAAGGCAGGCTTTCCCCATGTCCACTTATCTCAGGAAATGCAAAATTCGAGGAATAGAGTCCCAAGGAATTAAACCTTTGTGTAAAGTAACTTCTTTTTCAAATTAGAGGCAACAGCCCTCCCTTGACTATACTTGTCTTTTAATCACATTTCCCTAGCAGTGTGTGCAAGCTCATCTCTGAAATGACCGGAAAGTTGTCAACAAAGAAGTGAGAGCTAAGAAGGAGCTAGGTCATGCATGCACAGTAGACGTATGGAGAGCTTGTTGGATTGAATGTGGTCCCCACAGTGGGATGCAAAGGTTGTTTTAGAACAAATGGAATTTTACTGGTACCACTGGAAGGAAAGGATACATTTCATTTGCTCAGTGGACCTGACCTTTGGAAGGGTTCACAGGGGTCACTCCTGTGCAGTGACAACCCTGATGGCTGGTAAGAGGTATTCATTGTTCATTGATGGTATGAAATTATCCAGAACAAGGAAATAAGGCCAAAAGATAACTGCATGCCCTTTCAAAGACCTGCTAGAGCATGGTCTTAACACAGCAGCCCAAGGGCTGCTGAGTTTCAGGGAATATAGCTTTCTATTGCTGACCATGTGATCTGGACTAGGACACAGTCTCTGGAGTTATTCACTTGTAGACAGAGAGTTGCAGTTGACTTTTGTCTTATTGAAAAGCTAACTCCAGGGGTGCCTGGGTGGCTCAGTTGGTTGAGCATCCAACTCTTGATTTCAGCTCAGGTCATGATGATCTTACAGTGTGTGGGACTGAGCCCTTGTGTTGGGCTCTGCGTTGGCAGCAAGGAGCCTGCTTGTGATCCTCTCTCTCCCTCTGCCCCTCCCCCACTCATCACGTGTGTGCGCTCTCTCGCTCTCTCTGAAAATAAATAAACATTTAAAAAAGAAAAAGAGGGGCGCCTGGGTGGCTCAGTCAGTTAAGCGTCCGACTTCAGCTCAGGTCATGATCTCGTAGTTCGTGAGTTCGAGCCCCGCGTCAGGCTCTGTGTTGATAGCTTGGAGCCTGGAGCCTACTTTGGATTCTGGGTCTCCCTCTCTTTCTGCCCCTCCCCCACCCATGCTCTGTCTCTCTCAAAAATAAACATTAAAATTTTTTTTAAAAAAAGAAATGCTAACTCCAAACATTATGCCTGTTTGTTCCTGTAGGGCACTAAACAATTTTGTATGTAACTTCGTGATCTCATCCCAGCATTTGTTTCCCCACTAAACACACATTGTGTGATGCTGTGTATGTACCCACATCCATGTGCCAAACAAGCAGTCCCCATATTCTCCCTTGACCCGGTTTTGTCATCCTGCTCCCTAATGGAGTTGAACACGCTTTTGACACACGCTCACGTATATTTGCAGCAGAATTATGGTTGTAACTTTCTTTTTTTTTTTTTTCAACGTTTTTTATTTATTTTTGGGACAGAGAGAGACAGAGCATGAACGGGGGAAGGGCAGAGAGAGAGGGAGACACAGAATCGGAAACAGGCTCCAGGCTCCGAGCCATCAGCCCAGAGCCTGACGCGGGGCTCGAACTCACGGACCGCGAGATCGTGACCTGGCTGAAGTCGGACGCTTAACCGACTGCGCCACCCAGGCGCCCCTGGTTGTAACTTTCAAAGTTATACTTTGACGATGAGAAAGCCTTAAGTCCTCAGCAGGCTTGGGAAATTTTAAGCAGCTGCTATAATAGCTTTAAAGGTTCATATTAGGGGTTCCTGGCTGGCTCAGTCGGTAGAGCATGTGACTCTTTATTTTTTTTATTTTTATTTTTTTTTTTGAGAGAGAGAGAGAAACAGAGTGTGAGTGGGAGAGGGACAGAGAAAGAGGGAGACACAGAATTTGAAGCAGGCTCCAGACTCCTAGTTATCAGCACAGAGCCTGATGCAGGGCTCGAACTCACGAACTGTGAGATCATGACCTGAGCCAAAGTCAGTTGCTTAAGTGACTGAGCCACCCAGGCGCCCCTAGTATGCGACTCTTAATCTGAGGGTTGTGAGTTTGAGCCCCACGTTAGGTGTAGAGATCATTTAAAAATAAAATCTTTTTTACAAAGTTCATATTAAATGCTGTTGTAGTGGCTGTTGTGGTGCACCACCTAGATGGACCTCCTCTTTAAGACTGAGGTATTTGTCCTTCCACATGCTGGAGGTACAGTTGCTGAGGCTTGTTGGTGGAGTTCCTAAGAATTGCCTTTGACTGAAGGAAACTACCTTACTAAGGTTAAACCCCCTCGTTTGAGCAGCCTGTATCTAATGGATAATTTGGGTGTACAAAAATCCTTGCCTCAAAGTGAGACAATTCAGAAGGGATGTCTCACTTCAGAGGTCCTTGTACGTTCACTTGAGTCCTTTGTTGAGGCTGCATTGCAGCCCAAGATTTCCCTCCTGCTTCCTCCACTCCCCTGTTCACTCCCCATGCACCTCCTGCATGCTAACTGGTCTCAGCGTCTATTCCTGGAGAACCAGACCTGAGCTAGCTAGGCATTGTACTAAGGGCTTTCCACGCATTCTCTCTCCAAACCTTAGGAATGACTTTCTGAGATAAGCACTGTTGTTGCCATGCTCACTTTACCACGAGAAAGCCTGAAGTCCTCAGCAGGTTTGGGAAATTTTAAGCAGCTTCTGTAATAGCTTTAAAGGTTCATATTAGGGGTTCCTTTACCATCAGGACCAAGACAGGTGAAGTTGCTCATGCAAGACCCCTTACAAGCAGGAAGCACACAGCTAGGCTTCAAATCCAAAGTTTGCTTTCCAGCCTGTGCTTGTCCAGGCCCACTACACCTCAAAGTTTCGCTATGGGAAATCACACAGATTCAACCCTTTGAGGCTCTTGCCAATCTACACATCTTGTAGCTGTATTTGCAAGTTTCCCAGTTATTATTTGTAGTTGTAATGGGTAATGAGGTCAGATCTGCTGTAATGTATTTTTGTATTATAGTTTGGGATGAGACATTTATTTGCATGATTCTTCGATTAATGTCGGCGTCTCTCACTGTAAGCTTCTTCATAGCAGGGCTGTCTAACTGCATAATATTCCTACCACCCACTACAGGTATTCAGTAAGTATTTGTCAGTGAATAAACACAGTTGTTACTAAGGAAATCTATGAATTAAAATCCATGTCCTCTGATCTGCATATCTTTCTGCCAGACCCACATTCTATCATGAGATAGATAGCAGATTCTCAAAGACCCTAGTTTTTGTGTTTGCTTTTGGATTCCTCGGCACCTACAACACCCAACTGTCCCAGAATAGCCCCACCATAAATCTTTGTTAAATGAATGTTTTTTTAAATAGAGAATAAGCGTACCAGATGGTTCCAAGGCACGTAGCAGAAATTGGCGTCAATATTAAGGGTATTTATTAACCATCTATAATATATGACAAGCTCCAAAGGCAGCTCAATGACATCAGGATTCTGGAGCTGCACTTCTTTGAGTGTCTTGGCTTTAAGAAGGTTGCTGTGGCACCAGCATCCTGTCCTCATGCCACTGTGGTCAGAGGCGTGAAGATGTTCGTGGCAGACTGCTGCTCCTTGTTCTGCTCCCTCCTTCTACCAGGAAGAAAACCCTTTCCCAGAAGCTCCCAGCAGATCTCTACTTCTCCTTGGCCAGTACGAGGTCTTATGCTGACCCCTAAGCTAATCACTGGCCTAAGGGAAGGATGATCATGCATATTACTTAAGGTAAATGCTAGCTACTGCTTTTATTTTTTTAATGTTTATTTATTTTGAGAGAGAGACAGAGACAGAGCATGAGCAGGGGAGGGGCAGAGAGAGAGGGAGACACAGAATCCGAAGCAGGCTCAGGCTCTGAGCTGTCAGCACAGAGCCCGACGCAGGGTTCGAACCCACGAACCGCGACATCATGACCTGAGCTAAAGTTGGACGCTTAACCGATGGAGCCACCCAGGCGCCCCAGTAATGCTAGCTTCTATAACAACTACCCCTCAAAGATGCAGAATGTCTCACATACAACCGAACTTTTTTCTCCCTCATGTGAAGTCCAAAACAGATGTGGCTTATTATAACTCTCCTCTAAGTGGAACTCTCCTCTAAGTGGTAATTCAGGGAACAGGCTCCGTCCATCTTATAGCTCCTTCATTTTCCAACTTTATCATATTTTTCTGCATCAAGCCCACAGAATAGGGAAAGAGTATTTAGAAGATACATTGCTTGGCAACCAACTTGGCCTCTAAGGGACACACGCCATTTCCACTCATATTTGGTTGGCAAGAACTAGTCACATGGCCCCACATAGATAGATGCAAGGGATATGTAGTCCCAGGCTGGTTTGCTTCTTCTTTTGTTTTTAATGTTTATTTATTTTTGAGAGAGAGAGAGAGAGAGAGAGAGAGAGAGAGAGAGAGAGCTCACGCGCACACACGAGTGGGGGAGGGGCAGGAGAGGCGTATAGAGGATCTGAAGCAGCCTCTGTACTGACAGCAGCGAGCCCGAGGCAGGCAGGGCTCATGCTCGCAAATTGTGAGATCATGCACGACCTGAGCCCAAGTGAGTCACTCACCCAACGGAACACCCCAGGCGCCCTCTAGCTGGTTTGCTTCTTACCAGAGATATTGCTAACCCTGTGCTTTCCAAAAGTTCTGGTTATACCACTTCACTTTTACAAAAGACCTACATTCATACCTGTTTTCGCTAACTGAAAGAAATCAGAAAATAATTTTCACTTTTGTGAAAAAAGCTGTTCCCACCCTAACATAGGTCTTTCATGAAAGTGAAGTGGCACGATGCAAACTTTCCGAAAAAATGGAGGATACTCTTGGCTGTACGCTATTTTGGCTTAGGAAAGTTTTTATAGGAAGTTCGGAATGAAGGGGAAACCCGTACCATGCAAGGGGGAGCACAGGTAATTTGGTATATAGTTTGCTGTTTCTGCCATGCCATAATTAACTTAGCCAGAGCTGTCTAATGGGAATATGATGTGAGTAACATATGTCATTTTCAGTGTCAACTAGGGGGCCTGGGAAGAGAGGGGCAGTAAGTATTTTTATTGCATCGTAAAATCTATCACAGGGCCCATTATATTCTCTTTTTCTACTAATCTAAGAAAGAGTAAGAATTGGTGTGAAAAAGCAGAAGAAACTGTGAGGGTACCTAATAAATGTGGAGTTAAACAAGTCAGATTTATCAAGCAAATGAAATTTTTGAGAGCTTAAGAACAGAATTGGCATCTGGGTTGTACCAGGACACAAAAACAGACTGCTTATTGTGGGAAGATATATATTAATCAAATCTACCAAGGATCTGGGGGAAGAGCTTCAGGGGAGGGGCAGTAAAGATTTCAATAAGGAAGAGTAATGAAACTTAAAAAGATTTTGTAGTAAAATTAAGTTTTAAATCTAACCTCACTGTTCCTTTTTGCCTTGCATCAATGTAGGTAGTCCATATCAAAATTTTTTTCAAAATAATTTCTGAGTTGTGACATATTTTAACACCACAAATATTATATGACTTTCAGAATTAGGGCCAAGCCACTTCACATATTAATTACAAAAGAGTTCATGAGAAATAATTTATGGGCCCAGCGAGCTGGTAGTAACTACCGAATCTTGTTCAGGAATTTGTCGTCAATCTCAGTAGGAAAATAGACATAAAGACAGTGACTAGAATGAGTAAAGAGGGGTCTGTAGCACAAGACTGTCGGAAAACATTTTCCTCCAAACAGTATAAATCATTTCTGTCTGCACTCAGTTGTTGCCAAAGCCCTTAAAAAAGTAAAGGTAAAGAAAGGACAGCGTCCACCAAAAAAAAAAAAAAAAAAAAAATTGCCCATCTCATGGCACAGAAGAAAAGGAGGAGGAAACAGGGCTGGTAAGTGTAATACATCGAATTTCATTTACAATATTAAGCAACCCAAGTCAGATACTTAAGGAAAGAGAAAACTCACCTGGTTCTGGAAGTCCTGGGTTGTAAGGGCTGATGCAGATGCTGAAGACATGACCAACACAATACAGACCATCTATACAAAAACTATGAGAAAAATCTGTGCAAACAGTGTTGTCAAGGGATGAGAAAGCTATTTGTCCTACTTATTCCTAATTATCTAATTCTCACATCAGCATTTAAAAAAGAAAGCTGTACAGAAGGGCAGCTAGAGATACATGTCAGGGCAGATGGAAGTTTTCCCCAGAAGCGATGCCCCTCCAAAACATGACACGACAGTGAGCACTTGCTCTGAGTCTGTATTAGTACCTGATTCATTCTTTTTTAGTTTGACTTTTTTTTTTAAACGTTTATTTATTTTTGAGACAGAGACAGAGCATAAACGGGGGAGGGTCAGAGAGAGGGAGACACAGAATCTGAAACAGGCTCCAGGCTCTGAGCTGTCAGCACAGAGCCCGACGCGGGGCTTGAACTCACGGACCGCGAGATCATGACCCGAGCCGAAGTCGGCCGCTTAACCGACTGAGCCACCCAGGCGCCCCATGACTTTTTTTTTTTTTCTTGTTTAAGAATTAGTAGTTTAAAAACTCCCACGGGGGCGCCTGGGTGGCTCAGTCGGTTGAGCATCCGACTTCGGCTCGGGTTAGGATCTCACGGCTCGTGAGTTCGAGCCCCGCGTCAGGCTCTGTGCTGGCAGCTCAGAGCCTGGAGCCTGCTTCTGCTTCTGTGTCTCCCTCTCTCTCTGCCCCTAACCCACTTGCATTCTGTCTCTCTCTGTCAAAAATAAACATTAAAAAAAATAAAAATAAATAAATAAAAATAAAAACTCCCACGAGAGAGAGCCAAAGCATAAGAGACTCTTAAAAACTGAGAACAAACTGAGGGTTGATGGGGGGTGGGAGGGAGGGGAGGGTGGGTGATGGGTATTGAGGAGGGCACCTTTTGGGATGAGCACTGGGTGTTGTATGGAAACCAATTTGACAATAAACTTCATATATTGAAAAAAAAAACTCCCATGAATTTCAACAAGCCTCTTTGTCCATCTTATGGTTTATAGGGAATACAAGCCTTAAAGAAGTAGTTCTCAAACCTGAGAGTACTTCAGAATCCCCTGGAGGGGCTTGTTGACACTGTGCTGAGCCATACCCTCAGTTTCTGATTAAGCTTTGAAACAGAAGCTCTAAGATGTTGTGCATGCTCCCACTCTTGCTCCTTTTCTTCTGATATGACACCAGGAATGTCTCAGAGAGGGTCTATTCCTTCAGCCTGGGTTCCAGACAGAAGAACAAAAGCTGACCCTGGGATGGGCTTAAAATGTGAGAAATAAACATTTGTTGTTATAAACCACTGAGATTTTGGGATTGTTTTTGTAGCATAATTTATTCTTACTAATACAGAATCCTTGTATTGAATAAGCATACTCAGCCTTCAGTAGCAGATTTGGCTTTGCAAAGAAAAATAAAATAAATGGAAAGGCAGATAATAACCCATTTCTGTAAGGCTTGTTTTGTATATGTGTGCATGTGTGTTATTCATATTCATATATACACCAAGAGATTTGTGACCTAGTGCAAGCTACTTAACCTCTCTGCCCACACATGTGAACAGCAAATAGGGCGGGGGCCATCTGCTTGTGTTGTCTGTTAACCAATAAGTCTGAACCAAGATCACTTTGTTCAAAGATGATTCAAAGAAAAAAAAATACACACACACACACACACACACACACACACACACACAAACTAAGCATGGAAAGGAAAGAAGAGCATGTTTATGAAAATGATTGACTACAGAATCCAAAAGAGAAGTTTTATCACCAGTTTATCATCCTTTTGCAAGAAGGTAAGATGAGATGCAAAGTCAATCAGATGATTTGAGAGAGAGAGAGAGATAGTGAGGGAGAAAGGAATGAAGTAAGGAAACTAAAATCTCAATGATAGAATTTAAATAAAAACAGAAGCAGAGGGGCGCCTGGGTGGCGCAGTCGGTTAAGCGTCCGACTTCAGCCAGGTCACGATCTCGCGGTCCGTGAGTTCGAGCCCCGCGTCGGGCTCTGGGCTGATGGCTCGGAGCCTGGAGCCTGTTTCTGATTCTGTGTCTCCCTCTCTCTCTGACCCTCCCCCGTTCATGCTCTGTCTCTCTCTGTCCCAAAAATAAATAAAAAACGTTGAAAAAAAAAATTTAAAAAAAAAATAAAAAATAAAAAAACAGAAGCAGAAATAATAATGCCTTGGGAAACCTTATCAGTAATACTGAAAGCCAATTTGAGTTCTACAGGTGCCAAAAAAAGGATAAAGAGATGAAAATAATAAAACAGAGAACCACCACAGATAATTGCTCTTCCTAAAAGAGACCAGAACATATGGAGCAGAAACAATTCCTGAAGGTAGAATAGAAGAAAACTTTCCTGAACTAAAGCCATATATATGCAGATAAAAAGGTCTCACACCTCTTAACCAGACAGAAGGGACAATCCGTGCAATGGAGTGGAACCAAAAGCAGTATTCATCTTAAACTGCAAACACTTCAGTACGGCCAGAATATTGAGTACAAAGAGGAGGGAGGCTAGACAAGTTAAGTATGAACCAGATGATGAAAGGCCCTGTATATCTGAGGACTTTTCTCTGCAATGCAGGAAGCAAAATCATGTATGAAGAGAGGAAAATGATCATGGTAAAGAGAATGGTAAGAACAAAGCAATTATTGGAAATGAGAGAGGTCACATAAAAGAGGCACCTAGGTTTTGGCAAGTATCCATAAATTTGTAGTGACATCATTCTGTTACAGTTGTGTGGTTTTTTCTTCCCAAGCAGTACTTGAAAACACAGATGTAGGAATAGCAAATGCACATAACTAGAGTGTGTTAAGGTGGTGGTTTGGTGTTATGACGTGTCAAAAGGCAATTCAAGGGGCTCTGCTTACAAGAGTGGTTGAAGTGAAAGGCCATGGACTTTTAAGTCAGGTAGAAGGTTCACAGGATATGTGAAGTCTGTGGTCTTTGAAGAACAAGTACACCGGAGTAAAGGATAGATAGGACTGCAAGGATGAGGATTGTGAGTTCAAATAAATAGGATTTGAAAACTTAAGGTTTCAGAGATGGAGCAGCATAAAGCGATGAATGTCTAGATTTTCTAGAATATGTGCCTGAGAATGGGTGGATAAGTACAGTAGAGGTAAAGTCATCTAGGTTGAGGACGTTAGGAAACATGGCTCAATCATGGGCATTGGACTCATTGGGATGATGGCTGTAATTCAATTCAGATGGAGATGAAAATTCTAATGCAGTCAGCTGACAGTGACAAGGGAGGGTAAAAGGTGATACTACCAGATGAGGTGGACCCTGAAAGAGAAATCTTGTCAGGGGTAAAAAATATATCAAGGTGTCAAGTGAGAAATGCTCTGAGAGAGAGGACATACTACCTTAGGGGCTGGTGGATGGAGTGTGGGAGGAAAGAAATTAAAAAAGCAGACAAATATGAGTCAGTATTTTCAATTGGATAATGGGGAGGTGTTGGTACCATTAACCTATTTGGGAGTCCCAGAGGGGAGGTTTTGTTTTCTGGATAGAAACTTAATTTGAGGCCACGGGGAATGGATAGAGGCTCAGAAGGCAGGGAAAGGCTACAGAAGTGCAGGTTCAGATGGGCTGGTTCTGGAAGAACCTCGAGGGCCAAGCCAGGAGCTAGAGGGCCGAGTCTCATCTGCTCCACCACCTTTGCCTCCCGTGTACAAGGCTGGAAGGCCCACGGGACCAGGCTCCTGCCCCTGGCTGAGGGATAGGCTTCAACCCCCAGGGTCCCAGAACCTGGAACGCCTGCTTCTTTCCTGGTGGACAGGAAGCAGACTGCACATGCGCCCTCGACAGAGCGGCAGGGATGGGAACGACCGGCAGAGGGCGCAGGAGCTCTGGCCGGTGCACCTCGGGCGGGGCACCCTCGTTGGCAGGGAGTTGAGAGCAGGGGTCGGTGGGAGAGCCGGCCGGCGCGAGGCCGCGAACAGTGGGCGGGGCCAGGGGGGCGGGGCGAGGCGGTTCCGGAAGGAAGTGGTTCCGGGTCCCGTGGCCCGACGGTGGTAGCTGTGGTGTCGCTGCCGTGGGAGGTGGCGACCGTGTGAGGGGCGAAGCCCGAGGGGCTGGCGGCGGGGGCGGCAGCGGCGGCGGCGACGGGGTTGGTGGCGGCGGCAGGGACTTCCTGGCCGGGTGAGCGGCCCTTGGGGGGCGGGCGGGGCGAGGAGGCCCCGGCCCGCAGGGAGGGCGTGTCCGTCGCTAGGGAGGGGCGGTCTTGGGGCGGCGGGTGGGGCGGTGGGTAGGATGCCCGGGCAGGTCTCCGACTCCCGGGGGACAACCCTCCCCACCCCCCCCCACCCCCCCCCCCACCCCCCACCGCCTTGGGCCCAATGGACTGGTGCCTTCTCAGGTGTGGAGACCCTGGCACCTGCTGCCGTGGTCCTGATCCTCTCCTGTCGTCCGGCAGGCTGCGGCCCTGGCGGTTCGGAGCAACTGTCATGGGGACCGGGGGTTGGTGTCCAGGGACCGTGCCCTTGTCCCTGAGGCGGACCGGGGCGCGTAGCCTGCGGGACCTGAGCCGAGGAGACCCTGCTTTGTCCTCCAGAGGCTCTCCAGCCGCGCAGCGGCATCTTCTTCTGGTAACGTCCAGAATGAGTCGTGAAGGATGCTCTTTGTCCTGCGTTGCAAAGTAAAACTTGTGTTTTTTAGAAACGTTATCTTGAAAATTGGCGCATCTCCTGTGCTTTTCTAAGGTGTATTAGGAAACTGGGCCAGTCACTGTCAGGATTTTCGTATCGGCAAGTCAGGAGGAAAAGAAATGGGAGAGAAACTTATTCTCCCAAATATTTTCCTGCCGAGTCGCTTCTCTAGCTGCCCTCTAGATGATTGCTTCTTTTTTTTCTGAAACAAAGTAAAAACTACAGGTAGAAATCACTAAGGTCTGTCTGACGTCTGACCCAGCAACATTTTAAACATTTTTTCTGAATGAGAACTGGTATGAATGAAAGACTGGAATTGAAAAGGAAACGTTTTGGTGGGGATTCACAATGAGTGCGTTATTTTTCAATGGTATTTTAATGCTTATGTTAATAATGCTTTATTTTTAAATAGTATTCTTAAAAATAGCTACAAAAAAATGTTTTTTTGAAAGTCCCTGTTGTCGTTTCAGAGCCCCTCCTTTAAAAGCCTTACTAGAAATACTTATGTATAGAAACGTTTAGTGACATTTGTTTATTTACAAAATTTCTAAAAGATGCAAAAGCATGATGAAGAAGATAACAGTTTCATCATTCCAAGTAACCATTATGAGTATGGTTACACTGTGTATACATCTCCATTATCTTTCTATGCAGAGATGAGTGTATGGATTTTTCTAAAGTGGATTCTCTATTGTAACCTTCCCCCCCCCCCCGACTTCATAGCATGCCATTACATGGCTGTCATAATTTATTTAGTTGGTTGTTCCATTTTACACTACTTAAAAACATTGTTGAAGAAATGTAAAATCTGCACAACCATGATTACTTCTTAGTGTACATTCCTAGATGATAGAATTGTTGGGTTTGTCTTTTTAAAAATGTAAATTACTCGGTTTCCCTCTGGAAAGGATGTGCGATTTTCCCTCCCACTAACAATCTGTGAGTATCTTTTTCTACACCCTAGCAAAAGACAACATTTAAAGGATTTCTACTGGCTCACTTTGGGGCCATTTTTGTTCTTCTCTCCAACCGAGTACAAGTATCATTCTCTAGCTATCCTTTTTTTTTTCTTATTTGTTTTAGCAATTCAGTTTCTCATCTTTTATTCCACTTTTAACCGTCTAGTAAAGAATGGTTATGCAGGTGAGGCAAAGGCATCATAGAGTGAACAAGAGATTTGTACTCAGGACTTCCTTAAATATGAGTGTCTCTGATTACCTTGCACAAACCACTTACCTTTTCTAAGGGACTGTTTCCTCAACTCTAAAAGTAGATATTATAGCGCATTTGCCTTGTGTTTCTTACAGGGTGGTTTTAAGGGTCAAATGAGACATTTATGGAAAGTACGTTTAAACATACTCTGTCTTGTGGCCAATTATTGCCATCTTGTAAAAATTTCAGAGCACAAGAGCTTCTTGATTTTTTAAAGTAAATTTCTGAATTCAGAAAAGCCATTCTGTGATACCATTTGCCCCACTCTCTTTCACTTCTTAAATTCGAAGTTTTAGATTTCTGTCCTAGATTATATTCAGAATGCTATCAGAGTTATGAAATTAGGTGAATGAATGAATCTACACAAATGTTGAAGGAGCAAATATTTAAAGGCACTATATATAAAATTGAGGGGGAAAATATAAAGCTAAATAAAACACAATCCTTGGGATCATGATAAATAAAACATAGTCTTTGTGCCCTACAGGCTACAGAAAGAATGTCCAGGCAGCTAGAAGGTGGAAAAGCTGCTTTCCAAATTTAGATGGCAATTTTAGATGTGATGCAGGATGTCAACTATTCTCAAGCATGCTAAAAGTCCATTTCTGCTGACCGAGCATCTGCACAAATGACCAGGCACTCTTGTAAGGGTCATCTTTCTGAAGGTAGGAATTGCAAGTTGAAGAGGTGTTAGTATTGGAGTCTGAGAATCTGGATTCTGGTTTCAGGTCCTTTACTTGGGACAGATTGGTTACTTCTTTGTGGCTTTTTTTCACCTATGAAATGAAGGTAATTCCAGCTTCCTCGGGGGCTTGTTTTGAGGATTAAATGAGGTATTTGCTAGACACTTAGTGAACCAGAAGGTACTAGCCCTCACGAAGTCTTTTTTATCCACTGAAAACTTAGCATCTCAGGGAAAGAAACCAGATCTCTTACAACTTTGTGTGCCTGCCCCCTACTAGTCATTGGCACTTAGTAATGTTTGCTAAATGAACATAAAATATATGACTGCTGATAATTCATTCTGGACCATTGAAGAAGGTAATATGTAAATGTGGGATATTGAGAGAAATTGACTACAGTATTGGAGTTGATATTAAGGAATCAAAGGAAACACTGAACTAATTGGACCTAGGTTCATCTCTACTGTGACTGTCATTCTATGTTATATCCCCAACACCAGGCACATAGTTCATCCATATCAACAGTAAACCTATTCCCTAGGACCTCCCCCCCCCCCAAGGCACAATCCACTTTCTCTCCTCCCCTTCCAGTCAGCCTGTTAGAAGGAGTTGTTAATAATTGGCTTTCTTAAGTCTCTTTACCTTCCACTTAGTCCTGAAGCCACGTGTTCACATTTTTTTATTCCTTTTATTGGATCTCTATGCAGCTTTTGCCATGAAAGTCTTTGTTGAAATATTCTTTAGTGTATGAGATTCTATGCTGTAGGGTTCCCTCCTTCCTCAGAGGATGTCCCTTCTCAGTCTCCTTGGCTGGTTCATCTTTCTTGAAAGGTTGATGTTCTGTAAGCTTGATCCTGCTCATGATACACCAGGTCTGGAATAATTTATAGAATATTGAAGCTATCTGGTGTTTGAAGGTTTGGTAGAATTCTCCTGTGAAACCAGCTGGGCCTGATGCTTTTTCAGGGATATTTCTTTAATAACTTTATTTTTTCTATGAAAATTGGTCTCTTTAAGCTTTCTAACTCGGGGTCAATTTTGGTAATTTGTATTTTTCTAGCGAAATATCTTTTTCATCTGAGTTTTCAAATTTATTAGGTAGAGAGGTACAAAGTGATCTCTTCTGATTTAAAATTTTTCTCCCATTTCAATGGTTGTTTCTCCCTCATTCTGTTTTATTTTTGTATATTTGTGTTTCCCCCTTTATTCTGAATCATGTTATATAGTGGTTTATCTCTTTTAGTTTTTTCAAAAACTACAGAATTTTAAATTATTACTTGGATCTAGTTTTCTGTTCTCTTGCTCATTCTCTTCCTTGGCTTTTATCTTTATTATTTCCTTCTGCTTTCTTTTGGTTTACCTTGTTATTTTTTAGGGTTTTTTTAACCTTGGAACTGAATTTATTTATTTTTATTATTTCATTTTTATTGATAAGTATGTTTAGAGCTGGATGCCTGGTTGGCTCAGTGGGTTAAGTGTCTGACCCTTGACATCAGCTCAGGTCATGATCTCACGAGTTTGTGAGACTGAGCCCCACCTCACACTCTGTGCTGACAGTGCGGAGCCTGCTTGGGATTCTCTCTCTCTCCCTTTCTCTCTGTCCCTCTCCTGCTCACATGCACTCTCTCTCTCTCAAAATAAATAAACTTAAAAAATATGTTGAGAACAACAAATTTTTCTTTGATCACTACTTTAAATGCATCCCATAGAATCTGATAGGTAGTGCTTTCATTGTCATTCTAGGTGGAAGGGCTTTTCTGTTATATTTGTTAGTAAATTCTAGGGTTTTTGCCTTATGATCAGGGGATATTATTTGTAATATTTCTGTTTCATGGCAGTTGCTGATGTTTTCTTTGTGACCTAATAAATGAGTACTTCCGGTGAATGTGGCATGCACATGTGAGAAGAAGGTATATTCTCTAGTATGAGACTGTAGAGTTTGATAAATATCTTTAAGACTTACTCTGTTGATTATGCTGTTTAGATCTTCTGTCTCCTTATTTGGGGATCAATGCATTTTCTAACATACCACTGAGAGTGGATAATTAAATCTTGTATTATTAGTGTGTTTCTATCTATATGTTGCCTTGCATCTCAAGTAGTTTTTGTTTCATAAAGGTGGTTGCTATGTGATGTTCATATGAATATGTGTATTTTTATGTGTGCTGTCTAAATCATGGATTGTGGCTTTCAGCATTAAAGAGTGTCTTTTCCGGGGGTGCCTGGGTGACTTGGTTAAGCCTCCGACTCTCGGTTCTTTCTATTTCTGTCCGCCCCGCCCCTCCCCCCCCCACACTGTCTCTATGTCTATCAAAATAAATAAAAATAATTTTTTAAGTGTCTTTTTTTTTTTTTTTTGGTCACGATGAATGCTTTGGGGCTTGAATTTTGCTTTGCCTGATTCCACAGATGCCACTCTTCTCTCTTTTTATTACCGATTGCCTGGTATACTTTGGCCATCCTTTCATTTTTAACGTTTCAACATCACTTTGTTTTAGATGTGTCATTTGTATAACTCCTTGAGTTTTGTTTTGTGAGCCACATTGAAACTCTTTATTTTAATAGGTGAGTTAAACCCATTCACATTTATTGTTAGGACTAATATATTTGGCCTCAACTCTATCATAATATTTTGTTATCTTTATTTGCTGTTTCTTTTGCTATGAGGTGTGTTTTTTCCTCTTGTATTAAAAAAATTGGGGAGCGGTATTTAGGAAGGTTTGTATTTTTGTTCTGATGGTTCATTTTTTGTCCTTGTACCTCTGTAAATGCCCTTACTCCCCTGTTTGTTTATTTAACCTTTTGTGTGTGTGAGAAAAATACATCGTATTCATGAATTCAAAGTAGATTGATGATAGGCATCTGTGAGGGTTTTTATCTACCTCCAGCTCCTCACTGAAGAACTGACTGATCATAGCCACTGCAGCCAAGAGCATAATGCGTGTTCTGGTCCCCTCAGCTCTGGCTTCCTCTGATCTGCTGATCCCCCTTTTGTTCTGTGAGCTCTGACTTGGTCCTGTTCTGTGCTGAGATTGTGGCTTCTTTGTTGCAAAGGCTTTCCTGGGATATTGTTTGCATTTGTAAATGCTGGGTTCCTATTTAGTGTGAAATTTTTGTTAGTTGATTTTGTCTTTTTTGGTAGCGTCTTTACTGAGATATAATTAATATACCACACAATTCACCCATTTAAAAGTGTACAGTTTGGTGTTTTTTTGGTATACTTAGAGTTGTGCAGCCATCGCCACAGTCCAATTTTGAAACGTATTCATCATTCCCAGAAGAAACCCTGTGTGTATTCTCTCCAGTGCCCTACCGCCCCACCCAGGCAACCACCAGTCCGCTTTCAGTTTCTCTGGATTTGCATATCTTGGACCTTTTATATAAATGGAATCACACAATATGCAGTCTTTTGTAACTGGCTTCTTTCCCTTAGCATAACAGTTTCAAGATTCCTCCCTGTTTGACCATGTGTCAGCACTTCATTCCTTTTTATGGTCAAATAATGTTCAGTTGTATGGGTATACCACATTTTGTTTATTCATTTATCTCTAAATGGACAGTGAAATTGTTTCTACTTTTGGCCATTATGACTAATGCTGCTATGAATATTTGTGTATAAGTTTTTGTGTGGACATATATTTTTATTTCTCTTGAGTATATATTTAGGAGTGGAATTGCTGGGTCATATGGTAACTGTGTTTAATTCTTTGAGGAACTGCCAGACTGTTTTCCCAAACGTCTGCATCATTTATATTCTCCCCAGCAATGTATGTGGGTTCCATATCTCTCCATACTTTCAGCATTTGTTATTATCTGTCTTTGATCATAGCCATCCAGTTGGTGTGAAGTGGTGTCTCATGATTCTGATTTGTATCTTGCCAATGGTTAGTGATGTTGGACATCTTTTCATGTGCTTATTGGGCATTTGTAGATCTTCTCCGGAAAAATGTCAGTTCAGCTCCTTTGCCCATTTTTAATTGGGTTGTGTTTTATTATTGAATCGTAAGAGGGTTTTTTGTATGTTCTAGACATAATCCTTTATCAGATATGATTTGTGAAAAGTTTTCTCCCATTTTGTGGGTTGCCTTTTTGCTTTTTTTTTTACATTTTTTTTTAATGTTTATTTATTTTTGAGACAGAGAGAGACAGAGCATGAACGGGGTAGGGGCAGAGAGAGAGGGAGACACAGAATGGGAAGCAGGCTCCAGGCTCTGAGCCATCAGCCCAGAGCCCGACGCGGGGCTCGAACTCATGGACCGTGAGATCGTGACCTGAGCTGAAGTCGGATGCTTAACCGACTGAGCCACCCAGGCGCCCCTCCTTTTTGCTTTCTTGATAGTACAGTGTAAACATTTTAAATTGTGATGATGCCTGATTTATCTATTTTATCTCAAGTTTATTTTATTTTTATTTTGAGAGAGAGTATGAGTAGGGGAGGGGCATAGAGAGGGGGGAGAGAGAGGATCACAAGAAGGCTCGGTACTGTCAGTGTGGAGTCCGACGCAGGGCTCAAACCCACGAACCTGTGAGCTTATGACCTGAGCTGAAACCAGGAGTTGGATGCTTAACCGACTGAGCCACCCAGGTGCCCTGTTACCTGTGCTTTTGATGTAATATCCGATCCAGTGTCACAAAGATTATTTATCTTTATGTTTTCCTCTTATAGTTTTAGCTCTCACATTTAGGTCTTTGATCCATTTTGAGTTAATTTTTGTATATGGTGTGAGGTAGGGTTGAACTTTATTGTTTTGCTTATGGATATCCACTTGTCTCAGCACTGTGTGTTGATTTGCGTAACCCCTTAATATATGATTTATTAGGTTCCCCCCTTCAGTGTGCGTTAAGCCCGTCTATTGCCTATACAGTAATGACCTTTTTACCATTATTTTCTTTTCCTGTCTCTTCTCCCATTTTTTAGTGCAGTTTTTCTACCTTGTCCCAATATGCCACAATTTTACATTAGTCTTTCACCTTCATCCTCATCTTTCTTTTAAAGTCTTACACGTACATTTACATTTTTTTTAATGCTCAACATCGGTCCTTTGCTGTCATTTTCTCACTCATAATTTGGTTAGATGAAGCTCATCTTCTAGTAGATTTCTCAGGAAGGGCTAGTTAAATGCAGAAATTCCCTATGTTCTTATATGCTGAAAACTTTTTTTTTCTATAGCCTTGATATATGAAAGTAATTTGGCTGATAAAAAATCCTTGGTTCACACTTACTTTCATTGATTTTATTTTATTTTTTAATTTTAAATGTTGATCCATCGTTGCTTTGCTTTGTGTGTTAGTTTTGAAATATCTGATGATAGTCTAATTCTTTTGGAATTATAGGTTATTTATTCTTTTTACATAGAGGTCTTGAGGATTTTATCTTTATATTTGAAATCAAATAATTTTTACTAGGCTTTGTTTCAGAATTGATTGTTTTGAGTTAGTTTTCCTAGGTATCTGGTGAGCTCTTCATTGTGTAAAGTCAGGTATTTTTCCATTTATGGAAAGTTTTCTTGAATTTTAGTTTAAAATATTAGTTTAATTCCATTGTTTCATTTTCCTTCTAAGAGACTACAGTATTACACATATTATTCCTTCTTTACCTGTCTTCTTTTTCCACTACTTTCTTTCTGACTCGTTCTCTCTCTCTCACTCACTCATTGTCATTTTCATTTTTTTGGTTTTCTTGTTTTTCTTCAATGTCTCTTATCTGAGTTGATTCTCCCTTGGACACCTTGTAATTTATTTTTCACTTCTGAGATAATGTCGTCTTTTTTGCCCATTTTTTCCTCTGAGTTCAGTTAACTTTTTTTTTTTTTTTTGTAATTTCACTCTGGGTTTTGATCTGTTTCTGTTCTTAGTTTTTAAATTTCTGATTCAACGTGAGGTTTTTTTTTTTTTTAATATATCCTTAAATGCTTTTGGATATATTTAATTCTGCTTGGAGTATAGACTTAGAGTTTTTTCTGCTTCGGTTTTTTGGAGAGGAATTTTCCTCAGTTGAAGAATTCTCTTTTTTAACTTTCTTATAAACACGTGGAAATCATTAGACTTGAAAAATTTTGCAAATCTCATGAGTATGAAATGGTATCTCGTTGTTTTAATTTTATCTTTCTGATTAGGTAGGGTTGTTTATCTTTTCATATTTATTAGACATTTATGTTTCCTTTTTATTGTAAACTCAAAGGGTAGAGCTGCCATTTACTGAGGTGGGACAGAGACTATAGGAGGAGCAGATTTTGGAGGGAGGTCAGGAGTTTGGTCTTGGACATGTTTACAGCATCCAATAGGCTGTTGGATATGTAAGAGTGCAGTACAGAGGATAGGTGAGGGCTGGAGATAGAAATTTGGGGGTTATTAGTTTATGAAGAGTATTTAAAGCCATGAGACTAAATGAGAATATAGTCTGGGGAGAGAGTGTAGACAATGAGAGGTCCGGAGACTGAAGTCATTGTTTAGAGGATAACTGGCTTCACTATTTAGGGTTCAGAGTGGTGAAGAGGGAGGTGGGGAGAAACCAGTAAAGGAGACAGAAGGAATTTAAAGGTAGGAGGAAAACCAGGAAAGCGTAGTATTCTGGAATTCAAGTGAAGAAAATGTTTCTGGAAGGAAGGTATGATCAACTGGCAAGTGCTGCTGGTAGATCCAGGAGGAGGAGGAGAAATAGCTGTTAGATTTAGTGACATGGATTTCATGATTGATCTTGACTAGAGCAGTTTGGTGCGGTGGTGGATTAGAAGGCGAGATTGGTGAGGGGCCAAGCAAGAATAGGAGAGAAATCCGAGTGACTGTGGTATATAGGCAGCCCTTTGAGGAATTTGGTTATAAATGGAGAAAGAGGATGGTAGTCCCAGGAGGATGTGGTTCTGGAGAGTTGGGAGCTTCACCAGAGGGAAGTTGTATGGTGATGGGAAGGATCTACTGAAGAGGGGGAAATGCTGTGGGAGGAAGAGGAAAATTGCTGGAGTTGGGTCTTTCAGCTTAGTTAGAGGATGTGTCCACTGCTGTTCTGGGAGAGATGGCTTCTTTTCACACCAGTGTCCTCATCAGCATCTTCCTTGGAGTGAAAGTCTCTGCTGTCCAGTCTTTCTGTGTTCAAGGGCAGATGGGTTCATTCACTGCACCTGGCCCTGTACAGTTCACTCTGAAGTAGCAGCATAAACCAATGTATCTACTGTTATTGACATCACCTTCTCCCCAGTAACAAACCCTGCTGGTGTTTAGTCTTTTCTTTCTCTGTGTCCATAAATTTTATTTATTTATTTTTTTTTTTTAATTTTTTTTTTTTAACATTTATTTATTTTTGAGACAGAGAGAGACAGAGCATGAACGGGGGAGGGTCAGAGAGAGGGGGAGACACAGAATCAGAAGCAGGCTCCAGGCTCTGAGCTGTCAGCACAGAGCCCGACGCGGGGCTCGAACCCACAGACTGTGAGATCATGACCTGAGCCGAAGTCAGCCGCTTAACCGACTGAGCCACCCAGGTGCCCCTGTCCATAAATTTTAGAAAGAAGCTGGTTCCTTTGATGAATTTTGCTAGTCACAAATAAGTTAGTTTAAATCCGAGATTGGCACATTTTTTTTTTGCAAAGGACCAAATAGTAAATATTTTAGGCTTGGTGGTCTACGTATAGTTGCTATTACATATTCTTCTTCTTTTTTTTAACAACGCTTTAAAAATGTAAAAACCATTCTTAGGTTTTTACTCTATGGTTTAAGTGAACTCTCCTCCTTTCTTATCCATTAAGCTCCTGAGCCCATACTTTTCATTACTAGCTTATGTGCCCTAAGCAATTGCAAGCAAAGTTCACTTTTTAAAAAGGTTTTATTGAGATATAATTTACAGGTTTAAAGAGTGCAATTCAGTGGTTTTTGGTATGTTCGCAGAGTTGTGCAACCATCTTCATAATATCTGATTTAATTTCAGAGGGTATTCATTGCCCCAAAGCTAACTTTTTTTTATAGCTTTGAGGTATGATTTATATGCAATAACATTTTTGAGTGAAGTTTGAATTTTAATAAAGCTAATTTTAATATTATCAAAGGAAAATACCGTTTTTTAATGTTTATTTTGAGAGAGTGAGCGTGAGAGCGTGCGCGTGTGGGAAGGTGAGAGAGAGAGAGAGGGAGAAAGAGAGTCCCAAGCAGGCTCTACACTGTCAACACAGAGCCTGATGCGGGCCTTGATCCCACAAACCGTGAGATCATGACTTGAGCCGAAATCAGGAGTTGGATGCTTAACTGACTGAGCCACCCAGGTACTCCTCAAAGGAAAATATTCTAAGTAATACTTTTGTTTTTGAGCCCCACAGAATTACTAAATCTTATTTTCTCCCATAGGACCCCCACCTTTTTCTTTAAGCCATTAGTTCTGTATTCCTTGGGCCAACAGCATCCATATCACTTGGGAACTTGCTAGAAGTAAGGCTCACCCTTGGGGTAGGGCCTGGCGATCTGTGTTTTAACCAGCCCTTCAAGTGATTCTGATGCACACTGAAGTTTGAGAGCTGCTACTCTAAATTCTGTTGCTGAGTGGAATTGCTGGGTTATGGCATATGAGCATGTTCAACTTTAAATGGGTACTGTCACCTCCTTCCAAATTGGTTAATGCTCATGTATACTCCCTAGCAGTATATGAGAGTCCTTATTGTTCTACATCCTCACCAACACTCCAGAATGTGCAACTTTGATTTTTTTGTGTGGGTGTGGAATGGTTATGATCTTAATTTGTGTTTACTCAGTTACTAATGAGGTTGAATATCATTATGTCCATAGGTAATTTGAGTTTTGTGTTCTATGATATGTTGCTAGGAGTTTTTTGCCTATGAAAATAAATATAGTTATGCAAACAAATAATCACAATGTATTGAAATCATCGCAGAATAAATCTGGAATTTCCAAGAAGGAAACTCAGGGGGAAAATAACAAAGTCAAGGAAAGAATCCCAGGGGAGATGCTGGTCAAACAGTCCTGAAAGAAGATTTGTCAAGTGGAGTGAAGGAAGACCATCTGTGTGGTATGGGGAACATGGCCTTATCAGGGAAAAGCAAATAGTGTGGTGTGGTGGGCTAATAGAATATGTGGAGGAAAAGACATACATAAGCCTGTGGGAAGTGTAGGAAACGACTAGATATTTATGGGGTTTTTTTTGTTTTTTTTTTTGTTTTAAAAAATTTTTTTTTTCAACGTTTTTTATTTATTTTTGGGACAGAGAGAGACAGAGCATGAACGGGGGAGGGGCAGAGAGAGAGGGAGACACAGAATCGGAAACAGGCTCCAGGCTCCGAGCCATCAGCCCAGAGCCTGACGCGGGGCTCGAACTCACGGACCGCGAGATCGTGACCTGGCTGAAGTCGGACGCTTAACCGACTGCGCCACCCAGGCGCCCCTAGATATTTATGTTTTAAGTTTGTTTAATCTTTTATTAATTCCTGGGCATGTGGGTTATAATTAGTTTGGATGGGTGTTTTTCCTTTCCTATTACAAATGGTGATATAAACGTGTTAGTATATTTAGTTGGGTTTTTTTTCCCCTTTTAAATTATTGTCTTAAAATATTAAGTTTAAATTGAAATTATTAGATTAAAAGAAAGTGGGCATGGGGCACCTGGGTGTCTCAGTTGGTTAAGTGTCTGACTCTTGGTTTTGGCTCAGGTCATGATTTCACGGTTCATGAGTTCAAGCCCCACATTGGGCTCTGTGTTCACAGTGTGGAGCCTGCTTGGGATTCTCTCTCCTCCTCTCTCTCTGCCCCTGTCTCACTCACGTGCACTCTGTCTCTCTCAAAATAAATTTTAAAAGATAAAATAAAAGTTAAACATAGAGTTCTTATATGACCCAACAATTTCATGCCTAGGTTTATACTCAAGAGATGTAGAAACATATGTCTCCATAAAAACTGATACACAGATATTCATAGCAGCATTATTCATAGTAACCAAAACTATAGAAATAACTCAAATGTCCACTGGGAGAGGAATAAATAAATAAATAAAAGGTGGTACGTTATGCAGCTGTAACAAAAATGAAGTACTGATACATGGTAAAACAGGGATGACCCTTGAAAATGTTATGCTAAGGCAAAGAAGCCAATCACAAAAAAAGCACATATTGTATGAGTCCATTTATATGAAAAGTCCAAAATAGGCAAATCCATAGAAACAGAAAGTAGATTAGTGGTTGTCAGGGGCTAATCAAAGGAGGAAAGGAATGGGAAGCAACTGCTAATGGGGTTTCTTTCAGAAGGAATGAAATGTTCTAAAAATAGATTGCGGTGTTGGTTCTGTATTTCTGTGAAAATACTAAAAAATACTAAATTTTACACTTTAAATGAGTGAATGTATGGTATGCAAATTGTATCTCAAAAAAATCTGTTTTGTTTTTTTTTTTTTCAGAAAAATAAAATGGAGGGGCACCTGGCTGGTTCAGTCAGAAGAGCATGCAACTCTCGATCTCAGGGTCATGAGTTCAAGCTCCACATTGCCTATAGACCTTACTTCAAAAAAATAAAAACAGGGGGCGCCTGGGTGGCTCAGTTGGTTAAGCATCCAACCCTTGATTTCGGCTTAGGTCGTGATCTCACAGTTCATGGGATTGAGCCCCACAATAGGCTCTGGGCTGACAGTGCAAAACCTACCTGGGATTCTCTCTCTCCTCTCTCTGCCCCTCTCCTGCTCTGGGCTCGCTCGCTCTCTCTCTCTCTCTCTCTCTCTCTGTCTCTCAAGATAAACATTAAAAACAGTGAAAATAAAAAATAAATAAAATGGGAAAACAGATTACTTTCCAGAAAAATTATGCTTTTTCATCATCACCAGCAATATTTGGTGTCAGCCACCGCCCCCCCCCTCCACCGCCCAACCCTGGGATTTTTATTTTTGTTCCATTTCATAGATATGAACTGATACCCAAAGCTTCCTTAGTTAAGTTATAAACTCCCTCAGTAGAATGTAAGCTCCAGAAGACAGGAATTTTTCTCTATTTCTGTTCATTGCCGGATCCCCAAAACAGTGCCTGGCAAATAATCACTCAGTAATATTTGTTGAAGGAATGCATTTTGATACTTTTAATTAGATAATTTTCCCCTTTACTGTCTTAATTTCATAGTACCTGTGAACCAATTATTCTTACTAGCCTCAATTTCTTTTTGGAAAGAGGCAGTGTATAAATAAATAAATAGAATTGAGTGTCCTTTTGATGAGTGATCTGGTTCAAGTCCTTTAACCTTGTGTGCTTTTTCTTCTGAAATTCATTATAGCAGTAGTTTGCAAATGTATGACTATGAGGACCCCCTTTTTAAATAAGTGTCCACACAGTAGTTGTACTTTTTGTATCAATCAATGGAAAAACTACATACAAGAAGCCATTTATATTTTAACATTTGCCATACTGTCTTCAGAAATTTGCAAAATAGAGGTTATAATATATGAGACATACGTTGATTCATTCCCTAGCCTGTGCATGGTGGCTCCAAGTATTATTCATGGAGCCATGGCAGTAATTTTGAAAGCCGCCAGTAGTTTGGGGCCAATAAGGTGGGAATTACTTAATTATAGTATCAGAACTAAGGAGGGGGGCACCTGGGTGGCTCAGTTAGTTAAGCATCTGACTTTGGCTCAGGTCATCTCATGGTTCATGAGTTTGAGCCCTGCATTGGGCTCTCTGCTGTCAGTATAGAGCCTTCTTCGGATCCTTTGTCTCCCTCCCTCTCTGCCTCTCCCCTGTTCTCTCTATCTCTCTCTTTCTTAACAATAAATAAACATTAAAAAAAAAGAACTAAGGATTACTGACATTTAAATAGTAGCTACTATAGAAGATTATGCCCTAATCACATATTTTAAAAAATTGGTTCCTAAAGCTATCAACTTCTTTTAAAGCATTAATATTTTAAAAATCAAGTTTCCATGCATTGCTTGTTTTACCAAAGAATCAGCAACACACTAAATGTTTAATCATGCTTAATTAAGTTTTGGTATATTTAGTTGAAGTTAGACAGCAGTTTAGTACTATAATAAGGTATTTTAATTCTTATTATCCAGCAGTTTAAAAACAGGATATCTCATCAAGTATTCCTAAACTTTTGTCTGTGCTTATATGAAGTATTTATGTACATGGTGAAAGACAGGAAGGTAGTAGTGATTCAGATGGAGCAATTCTGGGTATTTCCTCCTTTTGGAACTCTTATTTAGCAGTTGCTGTGTGCCAGGCACCATTCTAGGTTCTTTTCATGACTTGACTTGACTCAGGGATCATCAAACTACAGTATATTTGACCTTTGGGGCCTCTTTTTCTGTGGCCCGTGAGCTAAGAATGGTTTTATATTTTTAAAGAGTTGTTGTATTTGTTATCTATTTATTTTGTTGAAGTTTATTTATTCTGAGAGAAGGGGGGAGGAGCAAAGAAGGGGAGCGAGGATCCCAAGCAGGCTCCATGCTGTCAGCACAGACATGACTCAGGGCTCGATCTCACACCCCAACCATGAGATCATGACCTGAGCTGAAATCAAGAGTCGGATGCTTAACCAACTGAACCACCCAGGTGCCCCAAGAGTTGTTTTAAAAAGAAAACGAAGGGGTGCCTGGGTGGCTCAGTCAGTTAAGCGTCTGACTTCGGCTCGGGTCATGATCTCACAGTTCGTGAGGTCAAGCCCCACATCGGGCTCCATGCCGACAGCTCAGAGCCTGGAGCCTGCTTCAGATTCTGTGTCTTCTTCTCTCTCTGTTCCTCCCCTGCTTGTCCTCTCTCTCTCAAAAATAAATAAACATTAAAAAAAATTAAAAAAAAAAAGAAGACGAAGATGCAGTAAAGACCTTATATGGCTCACAAAGCCTAAAATAGTTACTGTCTCGCCCTTTATAGGACAAGTTTGCTGACTCCTGATTTAATTCATTTTATCTTCACAACATTCCAATAAAGTGGGTCCTATTATTATCATCCCTGTTTTACAGATGAGGAAACTGAGGCACAGAGAACTTAAGTAACTTTTTTGTTGGTGGTATTCACTGCTTTTAGAGCAGATTGCAGGCTCTTTTCTACAAACTTGCTAATACTGTGTTTCTTTGCAGTGTAAAAAGTAAACAGTGGCTCACATGTCAGAGGATGGCACGGTCACGCTCTAGATCCCCCAGGTGGAAACACAGGTGAGCAGTTCTTAGTTTAGCAGAGTTAGCTTGAGTTTGAGATGTGCTTTGACTTTCAAGTTCAGTAGTACTGTAAGGAACCTATTTTAATAAGCTCATGGGACCTGGTTATTCACAGTAGGTACTTTACAGTGATAAAGGTTGTATTGCTAGGTTCTAAAAGTTGACAGCTTTCTTTAATTATGGATGGCAGCTCAATTAATCCATAATAAGAAGAAATGCAATGGCTACCTCAAGGGAGAGTGAGAAACATCTTCAAGTGTTACATTTTTTGCATCAGTAAGTGGTTTAGAACTCTCCAGTGGTTTTTTTTTTTGTTTTCATAATCATTATCTCTGAAAAAATTGGGAGTTGGAAAATCAGGAGTTACCTATTTCCTCTTCTTCATGGCAGAATACTTGAGTTTTGAATAACTCAGGTGTAGTTGAACTTTCCTGGTTGGTAGTATCAATAGTATATACATATAATTAGATTGGAACGGTTCAACCAGTATTCATCATATACCTGCTACAGTTTCGGGGCCTCAAAGGCAAATGACATCTCCCAGGACCTCAGCAGGCATGCAGGTCGGCTTGGAGGTTGGCACCATAGTCAGCTATGATACTATGGGAGAAGTGCAGTGCTACTGACTGGGACAAAGTATTCTGGGTCCATGGAGAGGGAACGATTCTGCTTTTATGGAGGAAGAAAAGGGGATACTAAGTAAGTCTTCAAAGAAGAGATGGAATTTTACCTGGTCATATAAGGATGGGTAGAATTTCTAAAGGTGGAAAGAAAGAAGAAAAGTATTCCAGTTAAGGAGGGCAACAGGAGCAAAGGCGCCAAGCTAGGAAAGTGACTAGTATATTCTAGGACTTTAAAAAAAGGACCATAATTACATACTTAAAAAGCAGACCAAAACTTTTCATGTTAATACAACTTGGCCATTGTGCTTGTTCATTATGGTTCTATAATGACTTAACAGTTTTCATTCTGTAATTCACAAGACCAAATTGTAACGGGAAGGAGCTTCTGAAAAAAAAAGGGAACATGAACATAAACAAGTGAATGATTTCAACATGGAGGGCATCAAAGAGGTTGCTTTGTTTCACCCTTTTGTGATAGGCTGGATGAAGGGGCACAGAAGACTCTGCCAAGCTTAGTGCCTGATTTCTAGATTCCTTCTAAGAACTCTTGGTCAGAAACTGTAAAAGGTCTGATATTTTACCTTACTTGCAAGCTGACACATCAGCCTGCCATGGGCACTGCTGGGTCAGAGACAGAGGCCTGTATTAATCACGGTCCAGCAGGCAGCCTGGGCCTCACATGCCCAAGTTTCCCTTTCTCCCCAGTCTCCTGACGGTGGGTACTGCAGAGTGAAGCAGTGAAGTGACAACACAGCTAAGGAACGCAAGCCTCATCAGGGGCTACAAGCAAACCCACCCAGCCTTTGCCTGGGAGGAAATGTATCCTGAATAGCAAGCAAATTGGCCCTCTTTCCTTGAGGGAGGCCCTGTCTCCATCTTCCCCGGCTATGGTGTTTGGAACAAAAGCTGTTAGTGCCTCTGCTTACCAAGCATGCAGGATGCAAGAGACCCGTGGAGAATTGTCTCCCAACAGACTCCTCAGATCTCTTTTGTTTCTTTAGGAGAACTGAAAATGTTAGTTACCATTCCAGCAATCTCCTTCAAAAGAACAGGACTTTATAGAATAAAACCCCTGAGATGAAATATAACAAAGCAATATTCACTATGAGGTAAGGATTAAAGTGAGAGGTTGAGTATTTCATCCAGTCTGGAGGACCTCTGTCTCTGGCTGCCACCTTTTCTCCTTAGTGATGGAAGAGATGCAGTCTTCCAGAAAGTCCTCAGAGTCCCTGCCTCCTTCTTCCTGTGATGAAGTGAAGCCTGCTGGGTGACGAAATTTCTTCTTCAGCTAAATAATGCATTTGCTAAGTACATCTAGCTTGGTGACTCCAGAGGGAGATATTGCCAAGTCCAGTATATAAATCCCAGTATGTACGCGAGGAAGATAAATCTGCTTCCTTTCTTGTAGGGAGGACACAGGCATGTCACCATGTGGAAAGGGTTTGACTCCCAACTCCATGCAGCTTCTGAAGGTGGACGGTAACAAAAGGTGCAAGGGTAGCTGCCTCATTGATTAGAAGACATTAAGCCCTCAGGGAGGCTATTAGAAAATTGGATGGATCAGATGGGAGGAAAGGTCCCCAGATGCAAAATTGAACTTTATTGTGTCCCACATAGTGGTGCTTTCTCTCTGCTTTTGATGTCCAGACAACTCAGACTTGTCTCCCTGGGTACAGGAGCCTCCTTCCTCCTCTGTGGGAGTGAAGTCTCGATGTTGGCAAATCTGAGGTATTGGGGAAGGTAGTTACAGAAAAGATGTGCTGTACCTGGGGAGCATGACAGCTGCGTGAAAGTCTACTTTCTCCGAAGTTATAAGCTCTGTCTGTTTGAACAGCACATGTAAGGGAACAGGTCTGGGAAAGAAAAGCAGTTTGTCTGTCTTAGTAGTTTTTATGGAGGAACTAAGAATGAGATTCAAGTCTTAATATCCTCTTTCCCCTCCACTCTGCACACTAAGTATGTATTATTTTTGCTTCTTGATATAGCCTTAGTAGAGAGAATAGTCAATCAATTGGGGAAACTATGGGGCCAGTTTTGAGTCTGCATTTGGGGGGCGCCTGGGTGGCGCAGTTGGTTAAGCGTCCGACTTCAGCCAGGTCACGATCTCGCGGTCCGCGAGTTTGAGCCCCGCGTCAGGCTCTGGGCTGATGGCTCGGAGCCTGGAGCCTGTTTCTGATTCTGTGTCTCCCTCTCTCTGCACCTCCCCCGTTCATGCTCTGTCTCTCTCTGTCCCAAAAATAAATAAAAAACGTTGAAAAAAAAAATTGAGTCTGCATTTGGGTTTATTGTGATGTCATAAACTCGTAGGATCTAATTTAATTTCAGAGGTTCTGTTCTGTTTGCCAGAGACTCTCCTACCCATTTACTTGTGTGAATCTAGCCCTCCTTTTGTTTGTTTCTTCCCTGACTATTGAACCTGATACAAGCTTTTGATGACTGGTTCTTTTGCCTAAACTTTTGCTGTCAGCAGTCTTCCAAAATGGCTCTTGTGCACCTGACCTGGTCTTCCTGCAGCGGAATGGCTGTGCTCAGAGCAGTAATCAGACACCCACATGGGCAATTTTGAATACAGATAGAGCAAATTGATTAATTTAATTTGAGTGGAAGAAGCAGTGAAAAGCAAATGCTTTATTTAAGTTGGTCACGTTAAGACAGACTTAGTTTATTGTCTTTATTTTTTTTTTTAATTTTTTTTTTCAACGTTTTTTATTTATTTTTGGGACAGAGAGAGACATAGCATGAACGGGGGAGGGGCAGAGAGAGAGGGAGACACAGAATCGGAAACAGGCTCCAGGCTCTGAGCCATCAGCCCAGAGCCTGACGCGGGGCTCGAACTCACGGACCGCGAGATCGTGACCTGGCTGAAGTCGGACGCTTAACCGACTGCGCCACCCAGGCGCCCCAGTTTATTGTCTTTAAATGTACTGAACTTTTCTGTTTGTTTACATAGGTCATTATCACCAGTACCTAGAAATTCTGAACACTACAAGCAAAGGTACTCTCATGGGCATTATGGCTGTGAATATAGGAAGGATCCAAAGAGACCCACCACTTGGCGAATGGACAGTGAGAAACATGGACAGAGTAAACCAAGGATTCCTTCTCGTGGAAATATACATTACCGATCTTATGAACATAGATCACCTTCCCCAAACATAAGAAGAACCTCTTCAGAAAATGTTTATACTTTTAAGCCTTACCGAGAATACTTACCAGGAAGAAGAGATGGTAACAGAGGATTGCACTATATGCCCCAATACTCAGAAGGTGTACCTTACAAAGAGAACCAGAGGAATTTTTATCCCCAGAAAGTACAAGGAAGGTATATTCCTGATGATCACAGAGTTAGAGGAAGTGGAAAAGGAGGGAAGCCACCTCAGAGGTCAATAGCAGATTCTTTTAGGTTCGAAGGAAAGTGGTATGAAGATGAGTTGAGGCACCAGAGGATACAAGATGAAAACCATTCTCAGTCACTTAGAAGAGGCTCTGAAGACTTTGAGAAAAGGAGCTCTTTTCAGAAGAGGTATAGGAAAACATTAAACCTGGGTAATTTGGTATAAAGCTTCAAGTGAAAAAGTCTATTTACTTTATGGTTGAAGATAACCACCTTGAAAAGCTTTTGTCTAAAAAGATAAAAAGCATTGTAATGTAATTATGGTCTACTGGTAGTAGTGAAGTATTTATTTATAGAGTAGATCATTGTTGATGGCTAGAATATTAACAAAAGATGATATTTTCCTCTTTTGCTACCTTGTGCCTCTATGAGTTGGCTTGAGGGATTATAGTTAACTTGCCACTGCCTTCTGCATTTAAAGCCATGCTGCCCAACATTCCACACATATAAATTCTCACTTTCTTCTCTCTAGTGCAAGTATAAACTGCTTTATGTCAACACAGGTATCCTGAGGATCGTGATTTCAGAAAATATGGACACACATCAAAAAGACCTAACGACGTGGAGAGGTACGAAAACAGAGATCCTGCCAGGAACCCACAGTGGAAGTTTGAGCATTCTCTTCCATCTTACCAAGGGAAGAAAGAGCAACGGAACCTTGGGCCCCAAACTCATCGACATGCTCAGAGGGAACCCCCAGAGACCAGTTCGGCAACCAGGGTATCCTGTGACTATCGCCACAAACGTCCTAAGACGTCAGGTGGGGACCAGGACTTTTCTGCTGGAAGAATTCCGAAGTACTCTAAGGAAGAAGAGAGAAAATACAGTTCTCAAAAAGGCCCCGTAAATAGACAGTCCATTTGTCTTACTGCTGGAAGAGGGAGAGAGACTGAAGGTGGGCAAGTCCAAGAACCTCTCACACCATCTAAGAAAGACTGCACTGCCTCTACTCGCTCGCGCGAAAGTGACATTGGCCTGAGACCCTACAATGACAAACGGAAGGAGAAAATAAAGAAAGATGGGGATGGCGGAAAAGAGAGCAACTCTTCCAGTAACCAACTCGATAAAAGTAACAAACTTTCCAATGTGAAACCTTCATCTGCCAGTCTTAGGAAGAAATCACTTACTGTTAAAGTAGATGTGAAGAAAACAGTAAATACATCCAGGTATTGTTTTTGGTTTTTCTTAGTGCTATTTAAAAAGTATCTGTTTCTGCCACCTTTATTTGAAGCTTTAAAAATGGAATTAACAGTGTGTTTAGAGTCCATTGAGTGGGGAAGGATTGCCTGGATTTTTCAAGTCCCTCCTGTAATGAGGATGAGTCCCATGATGGGTAATACGGAATGATCTCATGTCTGCTTGTTTCCGCATCGTATCTCAAGATGCTTTGTGGACACAGGGCACTCTATGGACTTGTTCCTCTTCATGAATTTATGTGTTTTTATGCTGCTAGATTTTCTGTAGCCAGGGATAGGCTGGGTGGAGTTCAAGGGGACCTATCCCTTGCTCAGTTTCTCAGAGTCTGTTTTCCCTTTTGCCTCAAATCCAGAGAATTTTTGACCTGGAAGGGACCTTAGCTGGCCCTAATTTTATAGAGGAGGAAAGCGAAGCCTTGAGAGATGAAGCGACTTGTCTAAGTCAGAGCACCTGCGGCTCAAGGAAGCCGATGACTTAACCTGGCTCTTGCTGCCCTCCCAAGACAATTGGTGCTCAGCTGACTAGAGTCTCTTAGGTAGAGGAAATTAGTCTAGATTCTAGAAAGAGGCCTATTTATCAAACACTCAGTTTAGCTCTCAATGATTCATTAAAGAAAATAGACTGCTGTTGTAATAGGTTATATTCTGCTAAAGTGGTTCGCATGCTTTGTTCCATTGTGCATATTACCTCTGTCTATGGATTCTGGAAATAACAAGGCACTGCAGTTGGCTGTGTCAGCTAAGTCTGTTTATTACCTTAATATATTACCAATATGTGAATAAAAAAGTGATGGGACATGTTGATTTGGTGCATTTATGTTCACAGTTCACTCATACCTGTATTTCAGTCAAAAACAAGATAAAACAAAATCGAAGGTCAAGATGTGACAGGGAGGGAGGTAAACCCACAGTTTCTCTCTTTTTTTTAAACAAATGTACTTTGTTCCTTTTCTTATGGCAGTGCCCCTCCCTCATATTTGCCTTATGTTCATTGTGCTTACAAAAAATGCTGTAAGATATACATATGTATATTTATATGTGCACAAAAAGCATCTATAAATATGATTACATTATAGAAAGTTGGACAAATAGAGGGGAGAAATCACTGATAATTTTACTACCCAAGGACAGTTTTATTAATATTTTAGTACAGCTCCTTTGTTTTTTTTCTGTGTATACTTATACATGGTTGTCATAATACTGTATTTATAATTTTGTATCCTACTTCATATAATAAGTCTTCAATCATTTTGTACTATTATGTTTCCTACTAGTTCTTAACCTTAAGAGCACAAAAGCTGATGTAAGGATCAACTCTAAGGATGTTACCTTAAGCTTTTTTTCTTTCTAACATTATACTATGAAAATGTTCAAACATACAGAAAAGTTGAAAGAATTGTATAGCAAATGCCTATATATCCACCACTGAGTGTTTATAATTAATATTTTACTCTACTTTCATGATCACATATCTGTCCATTTATTCATCGATACTTCCGTCTTATTTTTTCCATACATTTCAAAGTGAATTGTAGATATCAGTATACTCCCCTTTAAATACTTCATTATTTCATTTTTGTTCACATTTTTTCCCTTTGGAGGTAAAATTACAATCACATCACAAAAATCTTGAATTTTTTAAATAGAAGTAATGATACACCCATATTTAATAAGGAAGTTAAAAAGAATTAAAAGGGCACTTGTTGGGATGAGCCCTGGGTGTTGTATGTAAGCGATGAATCACAGGAATCTATCTCCTCCCCCCCCCCCCCCCACCAAAACCAAGAGCACACTGTATACACTGTATGTTAGCTAACTTGACAATAAATTATATTTTAAAAATACTAAAAAAAAAAAAAAAAGAATTGGCTTAGCACTTTTAAAGAATGCTAGAAATACCAATTTTGAGGGATTTCGTTTCAATAGACCTCATTAGAAATATTAACAAGAGTTAATTTTATAATTTGATATTAAGGAATGCAAACTTGATTTTTGTCATGTGTCACCAGAAAATGAGCTTCCTAAAATTGCAGCTGCTGTATCACTTCTTTTGAATTTATAAACTGTAAGTTTGTGAAATTCATGACCTGTCAGCACTTGTTTGAATTACCTGACAAAGATCTGTAGGATGGCTTGTGTAATAAAGAGCTTACACTGCAAATCCTTTCTATTCAAAGATGAATAAATATATGCATTTTTCAGTATGATAATGCATAGACAACAAAATCTTTCTCTCTGATTATAATTATTGATGAATGGTTAAGTTGTGGAAGAGTTTTGTGGGGTTGGATTTAATTACGTATGGAATGATGAAGTATCCATAAAAAAAAGGTAGTTAATGCCCTCAACAGAGTCATGTTCTCAACTATTAACATAACTCAGATTTTCCTCTGCTTGAAAAAATTAAAATAATCATAGAGTAAGTAGAGAGAGATTTATTTGTTGGTTAAAATCTAGAGGGTTTATCCATTTTGGGGGAAATCGGAGATGGTTATTTTATGCATTTTTTATTTTCTTAGCTTTGGTCACATAACGATGTATGTTCTTCCAGTTATCAATGTAGTTGAAAACATACATGATTGAGCTAGTGATTTTTCTAGGTTCCATTTGGTATCTAGAACGGCAGTAGGAGGACACTTGTGTTCACTGCATAGTTAAAACTTCTGTTAACAAAGGCTACATTCTAGTGACCCACTTTGTCAGAAATTGCATCATCAGAGGTAGAAGTTACATATAAGTCATAATTATATGTTTCAAAATATAAGTTAAGGAGTCATAATATGAAAATTTATACGAATGCTATTATGAACTCCCAGCACTGTTGTGTACATCTTGAGGTCTTGAGGCAGATGAAGGAAGTGTTGGTTTAATGTTGGGCCAAGTAGGTGAGAGACTAAACCTTGCTCAGGCTAGGATGGAAGTGAGAAGGAGGAGGAGGGGATGCTTGTCTCTGGAGAAGAATAAGCTGGTGTGGATGGAGTTGAGGCTCTGTTGACCGCCCTGCATGCTGGTACTAGGCATCTAGGATGGGAAGGTTGGCTAGCAAAGTTGATGTTGGACTGAGTATATCAGTCACATTTGCATATAACTGTTTTGTCCCCACCCCCACTCCCCTCCACCAAGAGATACAGGAAGGGCCTCACTATCCCATTCTGGTCTTTCCCCAGGTTTTTCCCCATTCTGAAGGGGGATGAGGTGGTTAATGGGCCCCAGAAGACATTGGAGCCCATATGCTGCTCTAAGGAAAGGGATGCCGCGTGGGTGGGGGAACAACATGAAAAACCATAGTAAGGATTGAAGGAAGGTAACCCAGTGACACAAGTTTACCTACCTATGATGGGTACCATTCAGCTGGAGGCAAAATAAGCTATGAGTGGAGATATTTTTGTGATAACACAAACCTGCTACCTCACTGTTAGGTATCACAAAAACTAAGGTTTCCTACCCCACTAATATTTCTTGTATACGTTTTTAAAAATCAAAAATGAATTGAGAGAAGTTTCACTTTCATTATTATCTTTCACCCTAGCTTCTCTTAATGTCTCTTAAGGATCCTAGTATAAGAAGATGAACATTCTGTTTCAGGTTGGTGTGCATAGGTTTTTGTCTTCCAGTGGGTCCCTAAGCAGCTCTGTGACATTGGGCAGATCACTGGGCCATGCCTTTTGGGGCCCATATTAACCTGCAGTTCCTCCTGGCTCTACAACTTTGCTCCCATTGGCCATGTGTTGGTAACTATTGAAGCTGGATTGACAGGCTCATCATAGGATTCTCTGAACTTTGGTATATATTTGAAATTTTATATTATAAAAAAGTGAAATACTTAAAATTTAAATTGGTCTAAATTAAGTTATAATTTTAAAATAAAAAGTTAGCCAAGAATGTTTAGAAAACACAGTTAAATTGGCCTCAGAATTTTCAAGTCTGTCATCTTTTTAGCTGAAACTCTCATTTCACATTGTCCAAGTTGTTTTCCACTTATCATCCATTCATTGAGCAGGTAATTTTTTTGAGGACCTACCTTCTGTGAGACAGCCTGTTAGGGTACTCTCAGACTATAAATCGGCATAAGATTGGATTTCTTCTCCACTGATCTACTAGACAATAGGGTGATGTTGGTAATACCATGACGCAGTGAATGATACACAAGGTGGGACTCAGGTGATCCCAAGCTGGAGGATTCTGAGAAGGCTTCTTTTAGGAGTTGTTGGCACGTGAGCTAGGCTTCAAAGGTTTTCAACATTTGAAAAGGGAGATGAGATGAAAGACATTTTATTTTTATTTTATTTTATTTTATTTTATTTGTTTTGAGAGGAGGGGAGGGGCAGAGAGAGAGAGAGAGATTGAGAGAGAGAGAGAGAGAGAGAAATGCTCAAGCAGGCTGCGCACTGTCCACACAGAGACTGTGTGGAGCCTGACGTGGGGCTCGAACCCACAAACAGTGGTACCATGACCTGAGCTGAAACCAAGAGTCGGATGCTTAACCAACCGAGCCACCCAGTCACCCCGAGATGAAAGACATTTTATAAGTTAACAAAGACAGAAAGCACACAGGAACTTTGAGCTGTGGTTCCAAGCAGTAAGTGAAAGGGAATAGAGGGACGGGAGGCTGCAAAGGTAAGACTGCTACACTGCCTGATTTGACAGGATTAGCTGATGATCAGAGAGGGCAGGAAGCAGTTCTGGCTGCTGCAAGACTGCCTTGGAAGACACCTGTGAGGTGACTTGGAAGGACACTAGGGTTGGGGAGGCCAGTTAGGGTACTTATGAGAAGATAATGAGATGCTGAATTAAGGGAATTAGCAGTCTCCCTAACCCTTTACCCTCAATTCCAGAAAAGCTAAATGTCTTCTCAGGAAGACAGGAGCAAATGAATAATTGGGAAAGTGCTTTATAAACTATAGGATGTCATACAAAATGTTAGTTCTTGGGAGAAAACTGAGAAAGGAAAACTTGATATGTGTCCCATGCACATTGTTATATATTTAAAACTTCCAGAGGACAGGGGATTATCCATTAGTTTTGGTTGTTGTTGGGCTTTTTGTAATTGTTGTTTTGCCATGCAGTTGTGTTTTTTAATGGATATTAACTGTGTACAAAGGAAATTAAGGTTTAACGTAGCTTTTTATGTTTTCCTCGTTATTATGCACAATACTCAGAAAGTCGGAGGAAATATCCTTAAAGGAAAAGAAAAACGAGTGGGGTGTGGGGGAGAAAAGAGAGGAGCCTGGAAGATTTCATCAGACCAGTATCAGAAATAGTACTAGAATACAGGTGTTTGGCTATATTTTAATTTTTAAAACTGTCTAAAATGCATCTCAAATGAGAACATTTGGTCTTTTCAGCTTAACTGCTTGTATTGGGAATATTTCTTGAAGTCATTAACTTTTTAATCAATATCTGTCTTAGGAAAAAGTAAGAAAGGAAAATGTGAACCAAGAGGTGATGAAATGTACAAATGTAAATGCCTAGAACATTTTGTGTTCCCCAGTTTCGGGAAGCCTTTTCTTATAGCAAAACTGTAATTGTTTGTAAGAGTAAAATTTCAGTTTTAATATTTCCTAGGAAATGACAATTTTAACATTTTTTAGTTAAAAATCTTGCAGGATAAATTAATAGCAAATGTAAACACTAAAATTTCAGGAATTAAATATAGCTGTAGAGTATACCATAGCACTTCTAGGGATTGAGAGTTGGGCATGGAGTTATACCAGTAATTAACTTATAATAAGTTACAAGTAAATTTTATTTTTAATGTTTTTTATTTATTTTTGAGAGAGAGAATGGGAGTGGGGCAGAGAGAGGGAGGGAGACAGAATCCGAAGCAGGCTCCAGGCTCTGAACTGTCAGCACAGAGCCCAACGCGGGGCTCAAACTCACAAACCAGGAGATCATGACCTGAGCCGAAGTTACACACTTAACCGACTGAGCCATCCACGTGCCCCATCAAGTAAATTTTAATAATTACTTGGTGGAAAACTGGAAACCGTTATCAACTAGTTTCCTCATGGGAGAAACTGAGTCTGCAATACAAAATGTGATTAATTGATTTCCCCTTATGGACAGACCATTTTTATAGTTCTGTTTGAACATCTTACTTTTCTCCTGTAAAGTGTTTTATTTTTAAAATTTTTTTTAATGTTTATTTATTTTTGAGACACACAGAGTGTGGGTCGGGGAGGGGCAGAGAGCGAAGGAGACACAGAATCCGAAGCAGGCTCCAGGTTCCGAGCTGTCAGCACAGAGTCTGACGCAGGCTTGAACTCACAGACAGTGAGATCATGACCTGAGCCGAAGTTGGACTCTTAACCCACTGAGCCACCCAGGCGCCCCTCTCCTGTAAAATATTTTTAGAAGCAATTTTTGGGGGGTATGGAACAGGATTTTTGTACCGTGAAACACAGCATTTGTAATTCTTTGCTAGTAGAGGTTGTTATAGGGCCATTCTAGCTTCCAGTGTTTATCACTAATGTCTCTTAGCTTGTTATCAGATACCCAGTGGGAAGCTTGTAGCAAATTAGGAGGAAAGAAGAGAAATGGCTCTTCTAATGAAAGTCCTTCTGATGAATCAAGGAAACCTTAACAGTGGCATCAGCCTGCTGCATAATCACTTTTCCGGGGTTCTGCTTTGGCAGGGAGTTATCTCGACAGTGCTGGTTTGAAAGCAGGGAGCATAGGTCATATGGAAGCCTTGCCTCTGATAAGTTAAAAATAGGCACTTAAACCATCTTATGAGAGAAGTTAAAAAATTTGAAGAATATCTGTAAGCCCCTGATTACCCTGGAGCGGTTTTATATATATGGCTGTTAAGTGACTTAAATAAGTAAATCCGTGCATGCATACACCCACATCCCAACATGTATCCATCTGATTGATATTTGTTATATGAAGAGGTATCATTTATTCAGTGGTGCTGCTATTATTTAAAACATGTTTCAGGGCTCTCTTTCAGGTTTATCTTCATAGCCTATATAACATACTCATAAATAACCCCAGCACTTGTAAATCTCAATTCTTTGGGTAGTGAATATGATTTTTGGAAAGAGGCAAAAGCTATTTAGAGTTAAATGCAGAGGAGTAAGATGGGTGTAAGCTAATTAGTGCCATTTTGAGTCCAAAATGAGGTATAAATATAAAATAATGAGACATTTTCTTCTGTGACATATAATCTGCCTCCAGGCAAAGAATTTAAGAGTAGTTTTAAGTGAGAGCAGCTTTTTTGGAATTGTTTCCCATTATGACACTTGGAAGGATTATGTTCCTAGGAATACTCAGCCTCTGGGATGTAAACCAAAACAACCAAGACATCCGTTGTCTCAGTGTCATAGCGCCTTCCCCATAGGGCTATTGTAAAGATTAAATCAGATAATGTTCGGAAACAAGTTCTGAGCCCCTGTGTGTGGCTTGCAGTGAGCCCTCAATAATTGTTAGCTGTATGTCATAATCATGACTTGATAATGATGCCTAAAGGTCAAGAGAGCTTGTAATACAAGTTACAAAGATTCAGAAAGCATTAAAGGGTAACATAGCTGAGGTTATATAATAAATGGTAGCATTTCTTTAAGGATACATTTAGGGTGAACACTGTAATCGGTTCTAATGATCATAACTTTGCAAACAACTAAGATTATTTGCTGCCAGTTTAGTGAGATTTTGTAATTGATTCATCTCAACAGAATTTGATTTCAAAATACCAAGTTTCTCATGACTGATACAGAGCTATAAGAATTTTTATGAAGGCAAAGAAGTTATTATGTTTAATAGCAGCTTTTAAAGTGTGGTAGAACTTCAAGATAGTATAAGCTTGCTGGATTTATAATTTTATAGACAATTTGGGAGTAGAAAATAATCTAATTGATTATTTTTTTGCACATTGACCTTTGATGCCTTGCTGTATTTTTTTAGGTAAAAATTGTTTAACTTAGAATGTTGAGGATTTTATTATTAAAGTGGCAAATATTTAATGATCTCTGATTGAAAAGGAGAACTCAAACTCATGCATCTGTAGCTATTTTCTCCTGCGCATTATTGCACATGTTTTATGGCATACAGTTTAATGCCTTAATTATAAGAAAAGATAAACATCCTTTTAGTTTTATAGCTATCTTGATTAATTCTTAATAAGTTTTTTTCTCAGTAAAATAGTTTCAAATTTAGTTAAACATTTACAAATTATTCTAGGGTTGCTTCTAGCTATTCCACAGAGAGACAGATGTCACATGATTTGGTTGCTGTTGGCAGGAAAAGTGAGAACTTTCATCCAGTGTTTGAACATCTTGACTCAACTCAGAATACTGAAAACAAACCTACAGGAGAATTTGCTCAGGAAATCATAACTATAATCCATCAAGTTAAAGGTTGGTATATCTTGCACATACATTAGGGATAACACAAAAATAATGTACTGGCTTTTCACAAGGTATAGGTAAATATCTGTGATATAGTAATAGTAATTAATATTTCATTATAAATTTGATCATTATTAAGGAACTCTGTTGTAGAGAGTGTAAAGTATTAATTCAAGCCTAGTTCTTCATGTGTTGTTCCAATAACCTGGTACTTTCACTCATAGTAGATTACAAACTGAAAGGGAGACGTTGGCTGCTGCAAGAGACAGGCCTACTGACAGCAGCAAGAAACGTTAACTGAAAACCAAACAAGAAGGAGGAAGCAATAAACACCACATATGAAACTTGACAAACTCAAGAACTCTGGAAGTCTAGGTCTTTTGGTGATGTTCTTAAAGCCCCCTGAGGGCATTACTAGGACTTTGTGCCATAAGGATGAATGTGAAGTGATTGATAAAAGATTCCAGTTCGATTTGGCATACTTGATGACATCAAGGATTTGCATAATAAATACTTTGAATATCTGCAGTAAATTGTTTTGTTTTAGCTTCTGGCCAATTTCCATTAATTGAAAATTTCAGTCAGGTGGAACAACTTACTTCATTGATGCTGCATAATAAAGCAGGCATGGGAATAATAAACTGGAGACCTTCAAGAATTTCAAAATTTTTATTTTCTATTTCTTACTAGACAATTGCACTGATTTTTTTTTTTTTTTACCTTCATGGAACATGTTTTGAAAATGAATTATTTTCTCTGCATCCCTCAAACTAAGGCATATATTTACTTTGAAGCATGCATTTTGTCTGAAACAGTTCACCTTCTCAGTTCCAGCCCCTCTCACCCAAAGGAAGTATGATTCTTGGCAGAAAGGGAGCTGGTATTGCAGAAAAATCCAGGAGATTGTCCCAGAACAGGAACAGTAAGTTAGGGAAAAGGTTTGCTTAAATACCATTCTGATGGGTTAAGTGTATTCTCTTTCTCTCTATCCTGTTAAAAGCCGTGTAGCATAGCTGATTTCAGTATGTCTTCATGAACTTCAGTTAATGTTAATTAAAGTAGAATGGCAGTAGGACTCTTTCTGGGATATGTAAACAACGTTTAGCATTTGTTCAGAATTTTCTGATGCTTCAGGGTTGTTCTTGAGTTATTTTTTACTCTAGGTCAACTATAAAACTCTGTACCGTCTTTACTTCCCAGCAGAGTAAGGTCTTACCTGGGAGAAGGAAGGTTCTCACTTTGAGAGAGCCACACTATCTTTTCCCCCCAGCAAATCGGCAGACATGTCCAATAGAAACAGAATCCTTAGGTTCATAAGTCAGGCCTTTTTTACTGTTGCTTAGACTTGGGAAACCATGTGAGAGCTACAAATTAGTCTGTGGAATAAGTTTGGGTCCCACATATTTTCAAGAGAAAACAGGTTGGACGTTTTTTAACAGTCCCTTCTTCCTGTGCTTATATGTAATCTTTTAAGCAGAATCAGTTTTACACTGAGATAAAACTATTTGTTTCCTTTTTCAGCAAATTATTTTCCATCACCTGACATTACTCTACATGAGCGTTTTTCAAAAATGCGAGATACACACGCTGCAGATGTAAATGAAGTTAAATCGAATTCAGATCCAGAAATTCACAGGTAATGATTGATTATTGTATGCCCATTTAACTTATCGGAATAAGCCCCAGAACATATTTGGGAAGGTGCCGCCTTCTGGGCTTGCTGTAGACTCTAGGACAGCATTTCCTATCCAAAAGCAGGACTGACCCAGGCAGGTACTGGGTCAGTGCACTTGGGTGGAATAGGTTGTATTAAAGCCATTGATTAGCAGTGTCTAAATGTGGAGGACTTTGACAATCTTTACCTACCTAACTTTGATTCTGCTGTGTCTATAGTAATTGCCTACTGAAGTTATCACTGGAAGAATGAAAGACAATTGTCGAGCCATTGAAATCATGGGTTGCTTCATGTGGTCAGAAATGGCTGTTCTGAGGGCAGCCGGATGAAAACCTATGCCTTCTTCTGCTGGCACCTGTCTGAGCAGGTGGTGTGCCCTGTCTTGCGAGCTGAGCTGAATCAATGTTAGAATGAAGTAGATCACCGGAGCAAAGTTTAAGGTTACCCAGGCTAGTGATTTGAGAACCGCTAAGGCATCACTGTGATGTTGTTCACAGGATATGTGTGTCCTGGGAGACTGACTTGTAGATGAAAACCCACCTGGTAGCATGTTTCTTTTGCATCCTCCAGGACATACCAGTTTTTTTTCAACTTTTTTTTTTTTTTTTTTTATTTACTTTTGGGACAGAGAGAGACAGAGCATGAACGGGGGAGGGGCAGACAGAGAGGGAGACACAGAGTCGGAAACAGGCTCCAGGCTCCGAGCCGTCGGCCCAGAGCCTGACGCGGGGCTCGAACTCACGGACCGCGAGATCGTGACCTGGCTGAAGTCGGACGCTTAACCGACTGCGCCACCCAGGCGCCCCCAGGACATACCAGTTTTATTTCAAATTCCATTCTGTAGTGATGGAATCAAGGTATCAGTGTATAAACATAATTATTTAATTGTAATATGCCTTTATTATTTTAGGAGAATAGATATGTCTTTGGCTGAGCTTCAGAATAAACAAACAATGGTATATGAATCAGAACAGGTAAGTGAATACAATTTTTGATGAAAGACTATCCTATTGTTGGCATATTGATGGAAAAGGGAACTGGTAATTGGGAGTAAAAAAAAGGAGTTAAAGTAGATGAGAAAGAAGGATTGAGACTCAGGAACCTGAAATTTACAAAGCTCTCCAAGTGATTCTAACTTGGCCAGGTTGCAGAGAGAACACTGGCAAAAGACAAAAATATTCCCTAAGAGAGACAATCCCTAAGGGTAACAGCTTTGTAAAATTGACATATAGTTACAATGTTGAATATTCCTTCCAAAACTTAACACTATAAGGCTTGTGGAAAGTATATTTGATACCTACATTTTTTCCAAAGCAGTCACGTGGAGTATTTTTTTTTAATTGTATGTGGAATGAATGCAGAGGAACTTACTTTCATTTGATATTGTCCTTCTGCTTACTGTAGAATGTATGAAAAATTCTGTGGACTATGAACTAGTGAAATAATGGAAGTAATACTGATTTTTTTTATTGCCACACATTGAATTTCTACCCAACATTTCCTCAACCCCCCCCCCCATTTCTTTACTAATTAGAAAAACTCTCTTAACTAGTTGGGGGGGAGGGGAAGAAAACTGGCTCTCGTTTTAGAAGTATATCAAGTTCTAAAAGAACTGCTAATTTATTCATTGAGAGTAAAATGTTTTTGTAGAGGAAGGATTTTAATACACTTCTGATAGAATATGTAATTTTTTTCACTTGTGAATGGTTACAATTTTTATTGAACTTATAGAGATAGCATTTATTGAATAAATGCTATTTTCAGAAAATTTCTATTCATCAAAATACTGTAATCAACCCATAGGAAATTTGAAAAATCACCTCTAATTCAACCACTTAACACAAAATATCATTTGATCATCTTTTCTTGTAGTCTTACATCTGGCATTTTAACGTAGCCACTATCATAAGAAATGTAGTTTTAGAGGCTCTTCTTTTTACTTAATAATACTGCTTTTATGTAAAATCTCTGAGCTCCCCCATGACTTTTTATGATTGAGGCTTTTTAAGTTTTAATTAACTTTTCTCAGTAATTGTGGGTTTTTTTCACGTTGACTTCCACATAGTCTACATTAACCATACTTCAGATGTTTGTACATTATTACTTTGACTTAAATTTACCATAAAATCATTCTCCCCTTCTCCTTTAAATTTATTTTACATTTAAGTTGCTCTTATTTTTTGATGATTTTTAATATAGCACTTTGGATATATTTGGGTAGATAGCCTTTTCTTTGGGATAGACTCCCAGAAGTGGGATTCCTGGTTCATTGTTATGAACTTTTCTGTCTGTGCATTGTCAATTGTGTCTCATAATATTTTAATCAATTTACACTACCATTAGGATGAATATAAGGTAACTTATTTAGGACTTTTACTTAAGGTTCTTATTAGATACGGTCTTTGTGCAACTAACAGTAATGTGAATGGTTTGTCTTCTGTCAAAATTCCTCAGACTCTGGTCAAAATAATAGACCCAAATGACCTACGACATGACATTGAAAGAAGGAGAAAAGAACGGTTACAGAATGAAGATGAGCACATTTTTCACATAGCTAGTGCTGCAGAGAGGTAATCAGTAGATGAAAAACATCCTATTATCAGGGAGCTTTTGGTTTTAGCATATTTTTCAATTTTTGTGTGTGATGATTTTCATTTTAGTGTAGGGATTTGATCCTTCAAATCTATTTTATATGTTTAAGTGAAATCTATTAAAATGTTTCAAAGCTATTCAGTGATCATCGTATTCTGTTTGACTGAAACAACAAAAACTAAGGGGTAGGTGAGTATATGAGGTCTTTGTAATTCTAGAAAAGAGTGTAATGGCTCTTTGAATATTAGCAGGCACCAGGACCTGCAAGTTTACGGACTTGCATGTAACAGTTTATGGACTGTTTGGCTCAATCTCTTTGAAACTCTGACACGTTCTGCCCTTTAGATTCTGGTACTCTCCGAATATTACAGAATTTCCTGAGGTCAGTACAATTCTCTTTTAGAACTCTTCATGGATGTCTGTCCATGAAGCAGAGGCAGGGGTATTAGAAAATGGAGGAGATAGGAGTTGGAATCCCACCTCTGCCATTTGACAAGCTGCATGCTCGTAGGCAAACTGGCTTAGTTTCTGGAGCCTTCTCTATAAAATGAGAAGAACTAATTTATGATGTGGACAGGTTAGAAATATTAAATGAACTGCCACATGCGAAGTACTTATGCCATGTATGGCAAATTGATTGTCAGTACATTGTTGTTTTTCTTTCCCAACTCTGTACTTTTTCGGGGGCTCTGAGTATTTTTAGATTGACCCCAGTTTATGTCTAGTTCTAAAAACTATGTGTAATTTGTGGCAACCCTGGGACCCCATATGATTATGAGGTATAATTGAAGAGGACAAAATTTCCAGTTCACCCAAGGGTCTTCAAATCGTTTGGATCTCTTAGAAAGTAGGAATGTATGAATAGGAAGGGCCAGTGCTAATTCCCTTTCCATATTCCTTAGTGTCAAATTGACTAGACTTTTACGTCAAGTCTGTGGCTAACTTGGTCTTAGTCAAAATACATGGAGTTTGTTTAAAACTGGACTTTATGCTGACAATAAGTTTGGGACTAATTAAGAGATAGCAAACTGTGTGTTGGGGCATATAAAACAACTGAAAATAAAATCATTAAAATCTCGTCCCTTGCTAGGTGAAAGTCTCCAGTTTCTTAATATGACATGGTATGACTGTGCTCTTTAGTGACACAAGCTCCTGTCATGCTTGTCTTGATTCAGCAAGTGTAAGAAACTCAGTGTGCCAGGAAAGAGGATTTTAAAAACAGATTTAAGATAATCAGCATTTTATAAAAACCATGCTTTAATGCTTTAGAATATATCTTCCCCCTTTGAGATGAGAAAGGGCTCGAGCACTGGAGTTACACCTGAATTCAACACCTGGCTCTGTAGACACCTAGCTATGTGACTGATCTTAGGCAAGTTACTTAATCTTTGTTTCCTCATATGTAAACTAGAGGTGAGAATTACACTTACCTCACGGCGGTGGTGAAGATTAACTAAAGCGACGGGTGTGAGGTGCAGAGTAGCTCATCAGCATTAAGTGTTTATGATGTTAGCTTTGGAGGCTATGTAGAGCATGCAGAGATGTCTTTCTGCAGAATGTCTTTTGCTGGCTGTGTTGGAATATTTTATTTTTATTGGATGGCTGGTGCGGCATAGGGGAGCCGTGAGGGGTTTTTTTTTAATTGAGCTATTACTTGCCATAACATTCACCCTTTGAAAGTAAAAAAATTTAGTAGTTTTTAGTATATTCACGAAGCTCTGCAGTTGTCACCACTGTCTAATTCCAAAACATTTTCATCACTCCAAAAAGAAGCCCTGTAAGCATTAGTTGTCGTTCCCTATTTCTCCTCCCCCCAGCCCCTGGCAGCCACTTTCTGTCTCTGTGGATTGTCCTTTTCTTGATGTTTCATATAAATGCAGTCATATAATGTGAGGCCTTTCGTGACTGACTTCTTTCATGTAGCGTATTGTTTTCAGCACTCCTCCATGTCATAGCATGAATATTCCTTTTATGGCCGAGTGATAGTCCATTATATGTATGGATAACCATGTTTTGTTGATCCATTCACCGGGGGCTGGACATTTGGGTTCTTTTCCACTTTTTGGCTGTGGTGAATTATGAGGCTGTGAACATTCACGTGCAGGTTTTTGTGCAGACCTATGTTTTCACATCTCTTGGGTAGATATACTTAGGATTGGAATTGTTGAGTCATATGATAACTCTGTGTGTAACTTTTTGGTGAACTACCCTTGTGTTCCACAATGGCTGCCTCATTTTACATTTTCACCAGCAGTGTAAGAGGGTTCTAGTTTCTTCACATCCTCACCAGCACTTGCTATTTATTGTTCATCTTTCTTGAAAGGAGTGACTTAGAAAAAAATGATTTAGAACCTTTAACTTTATCCTAATTCGATTTCATTCTTAAAATAAGAAAAAGCATTTGAGTTTATCCTTTTGTCTTAGAAATTCAGTCTTTGAAGTTGACCTCATTAATATTTTTGCAGAAATCATTTTAGTCATCTCAGTGTTTAGATTTGTGTAGAAATTCAGAAGAAATGAAATATGAAATCATTAAGCACAAGATGTAGCAATTTCCCACCTGTGTGATCTTTTTGCCCCTCAAACAGTTATATGCAGACTCTGTGTCTGTGTTTCCTCACCACCTTATCCCCACTGCCTTGAACTCAACTCAGAGCTGTTGAATGAGTGAAAACTTTGCAAAGAAGTAGATAGGACAGAGGATGCTTACACTGCGACACATTTAAACCTTGATTGCTATTTATTCCCTAATAACTTAGGTAATCTTTCCCAAGCAAGCCTAACACTAGGACATTCTGTCTCGTCTCGAAGACCATGTTCTCTTTTTTTTCTCCCTACTTCTGACCAGTCGCGTACTCTAACATCTCCATGTCTTCTCCTGACCCACCATTTCTCCCTCTTGTAACCAGCATTCCTAAGTTCCATACAGTGCTACCAAGGTGTTGTGCTGCAATGTGCATGCATTGGCATGGTGTGTGTGGGATAAAGCAGCTTCAAAATAGAATCGATAGACTTTGAGGGGACGTCAGGCTGCAGAGATTTTCCTTTTAGCTACACGGCGTACGGAAAACATACAGTGAAGAGGTATACACAAAGTCCTTGTCCTTGTCAAGCTTACAGTTTAATGGTAGGAAAAATAAATACCTACATGTTGACGAGTGAAAGGTGAAAATAAGGCGGAAGAAGAAATTTAATAGGACAGAGTGATACGTGTGGTGTGATTTTATCTAGGGTGGTTATGGAATGCACGTAGGATTTCTTTTTTTAATTGAACAGGGATGTGAATTAAGTGAAGGAGTTAGGGAATTAGTAAGGTTTTTTGAGGGGATAGTATTTTAAGGAGGGAACAACAAAGGCAAAGAGCCTCAGGCAGGATCACGCTTACTCTTGTTTAAGGAATAGAAAGCAAAAAAAAAAAAAAAAAAAAAAACCAAACAAAAAAAACAGAAAGCAGGCCAATGAGGTTATAACACGGTGGGAAAAGAAGAGAGTAAGTAGATGAGGCCAAACTGCAGAGGACTTTGGAGGACGTGAGGACTCAGTATATTACTTTGAGTGAGATTATGAAACATTTTGGGCTCTAACTCAAGAAGAAATATAATCTCATTTAAATTTTAAAAGATTCACCCCGGTTGCTGGGTAGAGAATGGACTGTAAGAGCAGGAGAAAACATTATTTCTTTCTCATGTAGAAAAAGAGTCCAGTCAGGACGTCAGAGCGTGGTAGGTAGGGTGGATCCATCAGGAAACCAGCCTCCTTAGATCCTGCTCCTCAGATATCCTCTGCACGTGGCGTCTGCCTCATGGTCCAGAATGGGTGTTTGTGCCCAAGCCGTCATGTCCTTCTTCTAGCCTTTTCTTTAAAAACCTCCTGGAATTTTCACATGCCACTTCAGCACCATTGGTCAAAATTTAGTCCCATGGCCATGCCTTGCTGCAGGCAGTCTGGGGAGTAGTTTCTTCAACGTGCACACTCATTTGCCTGGTCACAAAACAGTTATCAAAGGGTTGAAATGTTCTTAATGTGGCAAAATATACATATAATAAATGTTATTATTTTAAGCATTTTTAAGTGTAGAATGCATTGGCATTAAGTACATTCATTGACAGTGTTGTGTAACCATCCACACTACCCACTTCCAGAATCTTTTCATCTTCTCAAACAGAAACTATACCAACTAAACAGTAACTCCCCATCCTTTCTACTCCCAGCCCCTGATAACCTCTCTTCTTTCCATCTCTGTGAATTTGCCTGTTCTAGGTACCTCATATATATAAGTGGAATCATACAACAATTGTCCTTTTCTGTCTGGCTTATTTCACTTTGGAATATGTTTTCAGCCATGTCATATCATGTGTCAGAATTTCGTTTTTAAAAAACTTTCATTCCTTCTTAAGGCTGACTAACATTCCACTGTATGTGTGTACCCCATTTTATTTGTCCGTTTTTCTGTTGATGGATATTTAGTTTGTTTCCATCTTTTGTCTGTTGTGAACAATGCCGTTACGAACATTGGTGGGGTCATCTTTTCAATTATAGCCATCCTAGTGGCTGTAAAATGTTATCTCATCATGGTTTTGATTTGCATTTCCCTAGTGGCTGATGATGTTGAGCATCTTTTCATGTGCTTTTTGTGTGTCTTCTTTGGAGAAATACCTATTCACATCCTTTGCCCGTATTTTAAATTGGATTCTCATATTTTTATTATTGAGATGTAAAGAGTCCTTTATATATTCTGGACATTACTCCATTATCGGATATATGCTTTGCAAAGAGGATTTTTTAAAGTCCATCGTTTTCTTACTAAAATTAGTAGTACACGTCAGTGGCAAACATTTGGAAATATAAAGTATACAAATAAAAATATAAGGCATTCTTAATTTCATGAGTCAGAGATGACCACTGTTAATATTTAGTACATTTCCTGTCATTTACTTTTTTCTGGGCATATATGTAGTTTATTTTAAATAATTAAAATCATCCTCGGGGTGCCTGGCCAGCTCAGACCCCACGTGAGGCTCGAGACCCCGGGACCGAGAGTCGCATGCTCTACCAACTGAGCCAGCCAGGCGCCCCCCAAAATAATAAATCTTTTTAAAAAATCATCCCAGCTTTGCACCCTTCTCTTTTGACTTACTGTCATACCACGAGCAGTTTGACAGAACATGAGAGTTTGTAACATTTCAAAATACCCTGAGTGGCCATTCCCTGGCAGGTTTGGGGGTCAAAGCTGGGGCCACAAAATGACCCATCCACAGTGTCTCCTTTTAAGAGATGACACCCTGCTGCATAAGACAGGCCCTTGCAAACACGAGCGATATGTGGGAAGACTCCCAAATGCTACGTGTGCACGTAGCAGGGGTACGAGTCCGCCTCAGGGAGGTCTGGAAAAGCCTTCCTGGGACAGTGCAGGTGGAGCTAAATCTTGAAGTTGACTTAAGTGGGAGGAAATTACAATGGAAGGAATTATTCCTGCAGACTTGCGGGAGCAGGAGAGATGGTGGTGTGTTAGGAACTGTGTGTCGCTAAATGTTCCCCGTACTCGGTGTGCATGTTGGGGAGACTGGAACACAGCAGCTGGTGAGATAGCAAGGGCCACAGCAGGCAGGGCCTTGAAGATCATGATGAGGAGTATGGATTTTAACCTGACATTCAGTGGGGGGGCCCATGGAAGGGATTGAAGCAGGCCGAGACAGTGAGCAGTTCGTTCACCACAGAGCAGGAAGCGTCTGAGGAGCACTGTGGGGAGATGTGGGACGTGACAAGGAGAGGACTGCCGGAGGGCTGTGAAAATGAGGCCCCAGGGTCAGAGGGCAAGCCCAAGGAAGGACCTTCCGTCCCAGGTCGGGCAGCCTGAGAAGAGGCTTTGGTGGCCTCTGGACATGGTGACGACAGGAGAAGGGAGCTGTCCTTCGCTTCTGTGGCCCAGCAGTGTCAGAAGTCTCAGCTCTGCCAATAGGGGACCCGAGCCAGTCACACTCTTTGTCTCTGGTGCTTTCATGAATAAGAGCCTATCAGGAAGGGGGCATCTAGTCCTGCCAGAGCCTCAAGAGCAGTGGTTATCGTCCCTCAGAAAACACACATTCTACGTATGGTTTCAGGGGATCACAACCCCCAGGACACCTGTCCTTGGACCCCAGAGTGAGAACCTTGGTCCAAGGAATACTGTTTCCCCCTATTGCTGACTTTCAGCTTAGCTCAATAATGTTTGTTGAAAAATAAAGGTTTTAGCCCTGATAACTATCATTTGTAATTTTAGTGGTGATAGATCTTGGAGTCTTTGAGTGTTTTTTTGGTTTGTTTTGTTTTCTTGTTTTGTTTCTTTTTAACTGTTTTGCTGCTTTGATTGTCTCTGAAGGGGGCAATTTAATTTCTCTTTTTTATTTGTTAGATAAAGGTAAACTAATAAAACGTTATTTTCTCTCTTTCATTTTATTAGGAATGATGAGCATTCCAGTTTTTCAGGGTTGAAGAATATTCATGTTGATGAATTCCAAAAACCTATAGGTTTTACAAAATCAAATTTTAGAAAATTTATTCAGAAACCGCACATGGTAAGAATGCAGCTCCGAATTTTTCATTTTGGTACACTCCATTCTCCTCACATATATGTGTATATAGAGAGACCACCAGTATTCTTCCATGTTTCTAACTGTTCATTGAGTACGTGTTACAATTCTGTTGTTCATTGTTAGTGTTCTTCTGAATCTTATGCTTATTATGAGAGAAGAAATAGTTATCTCTGATTTAGTAGGATTTTATTTCATTTATTATAGTACTAGCTTTCTCAAGATTTTTTGGGTACAACTTTATTAAGGTATAATTACATACCATAAAACTTTTACCCATTTTAGGTATAAAGTTTAATGTTTTTTTTTTCATAAATTTACCAAGATGTGTAACCATCACCATAATCCAGTTTTATAACATTTCATGACCCCAGAAATAGCCCTTGTGCTTTTTTAGTTATTCCCTGTTCCCACCCCTGGTTGACCACTCATCTGTTTTCTGTCTCTAAAGATTTGCCTCTTCATAAGGCAGTTTAAAAAATGTCAGATGGATGGGACGCCTGGGTGGCTCAGTCGGTTAAGCGTCTGACTTCGGCTCAGGTCATGATCTCATGGTCTGTGGGTTTGAGCCCCACATCGATCTCTGTGCTGACAGCTCGGAGCCTGGAGCCTGCTTTGGATTCTGTATCTCCTGTCTCTGCCCTTCACCAACTTGCACTCTCTCTCTCTCTCTCTCTCTCTCTCTCCCTCTCTCTCTCAAAAGTAAATAAACATTTTTAAAAAATGTCAGCTGGCTTTTGAAATGAGAGCAAGCGATAGCTAGGAAGTTGGAAGCCAGAGTCTGTTTGTGATGTAATCTCAGAAGTGATGTTCTGTCACTTCTGTCATACGGCCATTTGTAAGACACAAGTCACTAGGTCCAGCTCACACTCAAAGGAAGGGAATGACATAGGGGCCTGGATACTAGAAGGTGGGGAGCATTAGGAGCCTGATCAGAAGCTGTTTGATACAGTCCTTCTGCTGAGCCCCAATGATTCACATCCTTTCACTTGCAAAATACACCCCTCCCTACCAGGGTCCCCCAAAGTCTCATCTCATTATATGTATGATTATGCACTTATTCAGATTTATAGACTTGATATAAATTCATGATGAATGCTGTGAAAAGACTTTTATATGAAACTGGAGGAAGAGATAAAGGTGTGAAAGAGGAAGATTTGTGAGAAGTACAGCAAATGGAATAGCCAATGGAATAAATAGAAGGTTATAAGACTTGGGGCTCCTGGGTGGCTCAGTCAGTTGAGCGTCGGACTTCGGCTCAGGTCATGATCTCACTGTTTGTGAGTTCAAGCCCCATGTCGGGCTCTATGCTGACAGCTCAGAGCCTGGAGCCTGCTTCCGATTCTGTGTCTCCCTCTCTCTCTGCCCCTCCCCCACTGGCTCGTGTGCTCTCTCTCTCTCTCTCTCTCTCTCTCTCTCTCTCAAAAATAAATAAGCATTAAAAAAAATTTTTTTTAAAAGAAGGTTATGGGGCGCCTGGGTGGCTCAGTCGGTTAAGTGTCCGACTTCAGCTCAGGTCACGATCTCACGGTCTGCGAGTTCGAGCCCCGCATCAGGCTCTGGGCTGATGGCTCAGAGCCTGGAGCCTGCTTCCGATTCTGTACCTCCCTCTCTCTCTCTGCCCCTCCCCCATTCATGCTCTGTCTCTCTCTGTCTCAAAAATAAATAAACGTTAAAAAAAATTTTTTTTTTTTAAAAAGAAGGTTATAAGACTTGATTTTGGAAGAAAAGAAACTTCAGAATGGGCCCCGTTGTTTCTGTTCCCATTAAAGGATTCCAGTTCTTTGCAGTACCATTTTAGCATTTTGACTTTTGATACTTTCCTAATCATGGTAGGAGCATCACCTCAAATCAGTTATCTGGGTCAGCAAAACTTGCCTCCTATAGTGTTGAGAATTTGTTTTCTTCTTAGGCAGTGGGAACTCTGTAGCAACTCCAGATAATAATGGATTTGGTTCTCTTCTGGATGCCTGAATAAATACTAAATGTATGGTCATTTTTCTAAAAGCTATGCGTTGTGTTATATAGGAGTATTTTTTAAATTGTTCTCACATTCGTAAATTAAACTAGGCCCTCACAGGCTAGCATGGGTTATGTGAAGGAAGATATGTATATGTTCCTACAGCTAAGGTATGTGCTACATGTTTTGTGTTCTCAATCCTATACATTTAAAATGTGTGTTTTGGGGGCACCTGGGTGGCTCAGTTCGTTGAGCATCCAACTTCAGCTCAGGTCATGATCTCACAGCTTGTGCGTTTGAGCCCGGCATCGGCCTCTGTGCTGACAGTTCAGAGCCTGGAGCCTGCTTCAGATTCTGTCTCCCTCTCTCTGCCCCTCCCCTGCTTGTGCTCTCTCTCTCTCTCTCTCTCTCTCTCTCTCTCTCAAATATAAATAAATATTTTATTTTTATTTTTATTTTTTTTTTCAACGTTTTTTATTTATTTCTGGGACAGAGAGAGACAGAGCATGAACGGGGGAGGGGCAGAGAGAGAGGGAGACACAGAATCGGAAACAGGCTCCAGGCTCCGAGCCATTGGCCCAGAGCCTGACGCGGGGCTCGAACTCACGGACCACGAGATCGTGACCTGGCTGAAGTCAGACGCTCAACTGACTGCGCCACCCAGGCGCCCCTAAATAAATATTTTAAATCTTCATTTAAAAAACGCTTTTTATTTAAAAATTTTTAAAAATATTTTTATCGAAGTATGTTGACATAGTGTTAAATTAGTTTCAGGTGGACAACACAGTAATTCAACAAATCTGTATGTTATGCTATGTTCAAAAGTGTAGCCACCATCTGTCCCCATACAACATTATTGCCATACCATTGACAATATTCCCTATGCACAGTCATCTCTGTGACTTAGTCATTCCATAAGTGGAAGCCTGTATCTCCCATTCCCTTTCATCCATTTTGCCTATCTCCTCACCCCCTCTCCTCTAGCAGCCATCAGTTTGTTCTCTGTTTCCATGGGTCTTTTTCTGCTTTTTTTTGTTTATTCATTTTTTTTATATTCCACGTATAAGTGAAATCATAAGGTATTTGCCTCTCTCTCTGACTCATTTCACTTATTATAATACCCTCTAAGTCCATCCATGTTGTCACAAATGGCAAGATCTCATTCTTTTTTATGGGCACGTAATATTCCATCGTATATAGACCACATTTCTTTATCCACTCACCTATCGATGGACACTTAGGTTGCTTCCATATCTTGGCTATTGTAAATAACGCTATAATAAACTGGGGTGCATATATCTCTTTTTGAACTAGTATTTTCATTTTCTTTGGGCAAATACCTAGTGTTGGAATCACTAGATTATATGGTATTTCTATTTTTCATTTTTGGAGGAATCTCCATACTGTTTTACACAGTGACTACACCAATTTACGTTCCCACAAACAGCACACGAGGGTTCCTTTTTCTCCATATCCTTGCCAACACTTGTTGTTTCTTGTGTTGTTAATGTTAGCCAGTCTGACAGGTGTGATATCATATATCATTGTAGTTTTGAATTGCATTTCCCTAATGATGAGTGATGTTGAGCATCATTTCATGTGTCTGTTTGCCATCTGGATGTCTTCTTTGGAAAAATGTGCATTCAAGTCCTCTGCCCAAAGCTTGAATTTTTATTAATGCTTTTTTTTTTGTTGAGAGAGAGAGAGAGAGTGAGCAGGGGAGGGACAGAGAGAGAGAGAGAGAGAGAGAGCACCCCAAGCAGGTTCCAAGCTGTCAGCACAGAGCTCTATGCAGGCCTCCATCTTACAAATCTTGAGATCATGACCTGAACAAAAATCAAGAATTGGGCACTTAACCAATTGAGCCACCCAGGCACCCCCAAAACTCGTATTTTTTAAATGGTAAGATGAAATTTTAAAAATAAACTTTCAAGTATATTAACCCATACTCCTGCTTTTTTCATGCAGAATTATACCATGCAGGAAAAAGACGTCATTACTCACAAACCCTTTGGAGCTGAGGGAAACCGTCAAAACACAACAAGCTTTAGAAGACCATTTAAGGTATTAAGTGTTATTTTCCATTTAATTCTAGCTTTGGGTTTATGCTTTGAACATAATGTTCTAAGTGTTAGTAAATTAAAAGCTGCTTTTGTGATATTTCAAATAGTGACTATACACTAAGATTCCTGGACATACATTTATAGTTAACTGTAATCAGTTTAATGGTAACCTTTTTCCTCGGAACTTGATTTTCAATTTTTTTTTTTTTTTTTTTTTTTTTACCAGTGGAATCCTTTTTCACATATTACATGGAAAACACAAATGTATAAAACAGACACAGATGAGGTGGCTCTAGATGAGGAGGCAGACAAGGTTCAAGACCTTCCCTTTACGCCTGCCCCTTTACCTCTAAGGTGTAAATGCATAGCTCTGTGAACCTTCTCCAAGGTTCACAGACTGAAAAATCCTGCCCATAGGTGTACAACCCTCAGAGGCCTTCTGCATCATCTCAGAAAGATTCTGGTCCAGCAAGCTTTGTTCAAGCCTATTTCATCACATTCTAATGATTTGTACAGCTATGTCTAATGTGATTGTTTGATTATTCAGAACACTTCATCACACAGATATATGGAATAAGAATTATAGTGTGAAGTGCTGTATTTCTCTCCTTGTTCTCAGAAGTTGACATGCTTTTTAAATCCATTCTGACTAAATTTCCTGCTTATGTAATAGGTACATCATTAATATTTTTAACTCTATAGCGTCTTTTCCCCTCCCCCTTGAAAGAAAGGAAAATAATCTAGGTTTTTTGGTGAAAGTAGCAGGCAGACCTGATAGACTGGTTAGCTCATTCGGAGGAAGTTAATATTAGCATAAAGGTAGTATAAACTGTCCCCAAACCATAGACTAGGAGGTAGTTATGAGTGGTCCTCTTTTAATGCCTGGCTTGTTGAGAGGCATAATTCTAGATGTCCAAAGATTGTTTTCATTTGCAGTAACACAATTTGAAAGCATTGTGTAGGTAACATTTTTAGCCAGTGTTTCATGTACCTAAAAACAGGTGACATTAGGTTTTTTCAAAAATATTCTATGGGGGCGCCTGGGTGGCGCAGTCGGTTAAGCGTCCGACTTCAGCCAGGTCACGATCTCGCGGTCCGTGAGTTCGAGCCCCGCGTCAGGCTCTGGGCTGATGGCTCAGAGCCTGGAGCCTGTTTCGGATTCTGTGTCTCCCTCTGTCTCTGCCCCTCCCCCGTTCATGCTCTGTCTCTCTCTGTCCCAAAAAAAAAATAAAAATTAAAAAAAAAAAATTCTATGGCAGTGGCCATAGAATATATAAACATGTTTTACACCATCTTTTAGTATCTTGACTAATGAGCCATAAAACCAACTGAAAATGTGATGTCTGTTTAACTTCGAGGCAGTATAACTGGGCTTTCCCATATGAGTGCTTCCTAGGCTTCCTACATGTTTTTCTTCTCATTGGTCAGATATAGTTGATTGTAGTATTTTTCTAAGATTGTTGCAAGGCCTATTTCCTGTTACCCTTTCTTCTTAAGGGAAATTCTTAAATGTTAATTATTTTTAAATGTTTTTCAAAATATATGCAATAAAAACCTTTTGACCAATCGTTTAAAGCTGTGTAATGTTACATGATTGTTTAGAAATTCAAAATTCTTTACAGTAAAATAGAGAGAAGTAATCCTTTCTAAGAAAAGGAACCATTTTATGAAAATTTGTTTTTTACAGGAGTTAGACTAATTCAAAGCCAGATAGTAATCACTTTGTTAGATATGTAAAAACGGACAGTGTAAATTTCAAGATTAGCTCTTATATGTTAAGTTTGTGCAGATAGTTTTAATGAAAGAGTTGTGTCTCATTATAATTCTTTTTTACCTGAATTTTCTGTAGGCTTAAGAAAATAATTGGAAAATAGGCCTGGCATAAATGCTTTTTTAAATAAAGTAATATGCTTCATTATGCACAACATACCCATTTGTTCATTAATTGTGGAAACGGGGTTATATTTGGGTTTGATAATTATTCTGTTATAATATACCATTTGTACATTCACCACAGGGAAATCAAACAAATATTCCTTGTCCTCTTATGTGTCTTATAATACTGGGCAGTATGCAGATCAGGAAATGGTCTTTTTCAGTGTAAACTCTTACCATGAAAACATTTGCTGTAATGGGATTTTTATGGTAAAGAAAGATTGACTTTTGAAGGTACTGACAGGAATAAAGAGAGTTTTTTTATTCTTTTTTTTTTCTTTAAAGTTTATTTATTTTGAGATGAGAGAGAGAGAGAAAGAGAGAGAGAAAGCTGGAGAGGGGAAGAGAGAGGAAGAGAGAATCCCAAGCAGCACCAAGCCTCACATGGGGTTCAGTCTCATGAATCGTGAGATCATGACCCGAGCCAAAATCAAGAGTTGGACGCCCAACCCACTGAGCCCCCTAGGCGCCCCTAGAGAGTTTTTGATTCTTAAATAGATGTTGATACTTAATGTCCTCCCCCAATTGGGGATTTGATATATTACACTCTGAATCAGAAGGATAATTTTAGAAGCCTTTTTTAAATGTTTTGTTTATTTTTGAGAGAGAAAGAGACAGGGAGGGCCAGAGAGAGAGGGAGACACAGAATCTGAAGCAGGCTTCAGGCTCTGAGCTCTCAGCACAGAGCCCAGTGTGGGGCTTGTACCCTTGAACTGTGAGATTATGCCCTGAGCCAAAGTTGGATGCTTAACTGAGATACCCAAACACCCCTAGAAGCTTTTTTTTTAAAGTTTTTATTTATTTATTTGGTCACAGAGAGAGAGAGAGAGAGAGGCAGAGAGAGAAGGAGAGAAAATCCCAAGCAGGCTCTGCACTGTCAGTGTAGAGCCCAATGTGGGACTTGTACCCTTGAACCATGAGATTATGACCTGACCTGAAGTTGGATGCTTAACTGACTGAGCCAGCCAGGTGCCCTCAGAAGGATAATTTTAGCACATTAGATAAGGTTTTGAAAGTGGTACTTTTTTACATGATAAATTTCAAGGATTTCAACTTTTTTATGTTTGTTTATTTTTGAGAGAGAGACAGAGTGCAAGTCGGGGGAGGGGCAGAGAGAGAAGAAGACACAGAATCCAAAGCAGGCGCCAGGCTCTGAGCTGTCAGCACAGAGCCCATCCCGGGGCTTAAACTCACGAACTGTGAGATCATGACCTGAGCCGAAGTCGTCGGACACTTAACCAATTGAGCCACCCAGGTGCCCCAAGAATTTCAAAACTTTTAACTTAGTTTTAAAAATTGCTTTTATGTAAATTTAAAAAAAATCATTATATAAACTAAACTAGGAGGCTAGTTTGAGGTAAACATACTTTATTACCATCAGTAACCTCTTCCTTTTTAATATACGTGGTGCCTAGAATCAAGAGTACCGGACATTTTCCCATTTCTTACACTAATAGATTTGGAAGCTGTAGTTTTTACACTTAATTTTTTTTTTTTTCTTTACAGACCAACTTTAGAGGTGGCAGATTCCAGTCCCATTATAAATCAGGCCTAGTACAGAAGAGCTTATACATTCAAGCTAAATATCAGCGTTTACGATTTGCTGGCCCAAGGGGATTTATCACTAATAAATTCAGAGAAAAATTACTGAGGAAAAAAAAGGTTAGTTGCATTATGATCTTTTAAAAATGTAGAGTGACTTTTGAACTCCTAAATCATCTATGTTTAATAGATCAAATGGTTTTTTTTAGTTTAATTTTGACCTAAGTTACAACCTAGATTTCACAAATGTTATTGCATGATAGTTGAAGAAAAAGTTCAAAGAGTGATGGTGATAGAGTTGTGAGACTGTCTAATGTTAAAATGCTTTTTGCTGTTATGCCCCAAATGCTGTGAATATGTCAGCTGTTTGAGCTTTTTACTTTGGAATTTCTGTTGTATGATTAATGTTTGAAATGGAAATTCAGGTAAAAAACGTTTAACCGGTGTATTTTAGCTTCTACAATGTGAATTATCTAAGTACCAAAGGATATTGAACTGACTGTATAAAAAGGACACACGATTGCAAAACATACTAACTCTTCTTCTCCCCCCGTTCATGTGTTTCTTATTGTGATAAAATGCATATAAAGTTTGCCATTTTAACCATTTTTAAGTGTACAATTCGGTGGCAGTAATTGCATTCGTAATGCCTGGCAACCATCGCCACATGTGCTAACTCTTAATGTTAATAAAAAGTTTCTCGATAATTTGAATTTTGTTCTTTTAGTTGTGGATTGATTTGACTTAAATTTGTCATCTTGCTATTTCAAAATGCAGCATAAAAATGATCTGAAGTTACCTTCTGGATATTTTAAATGAGAGCAATAACATTACATCAGTTAAGTGAGGCATGCTTGCCAACTTTCTGACTCAGTTTTGTTCACTTGGGGCTGTGTTTTCTTTGAGAAATGTATGTGTATCCAGTGTTGCTATCATATAGTCCAATGGTGGTTTTATAAATTTTCTAACCATAAGTGTTTCCTTAATTATTCATACTTGTGAAGCCTTTACCCTGAGCTCGCTTAGTGATTTTAGTAAAACTTGTTTTTCAGAAGATGGACTAGTAGAACGGAATTGACAACCGTTTGTGTGGGCTTTTTTAATTTATTTATTTAAAAAAATTTTTTTTAATGTTCGTTTGTTTTTGAGAGAGACAGAGACAGAATGCGAGTGGGTTAGGGGCAGAGAGAGAGGGAGACACAGAATCGGAAGCAGGCTCCAGGCTCGGAGCCGTCAGCACAGAGCCCGACGTGGGGCTCGAACTCACGAGCCGTGAGATCATGACCTGAGCCAAATTCAGATGCTCAACCAACTGAGCCGCCCAGGCGCCCCCCCGTTTGTTTTTTTAAGCTTTAGCATTAACTATAATACTTTCTGTAACTTCTCTCACCGCCCACCCCCCGATTCAACTGGATACCGTAGGTGAAGTTTCGCATTTCACCATGCGTGTCACTCTTGATGTCACTGAGGTTATGAAAGCCATCTGTTCCTTGAGAACATGAGTGTAACTGGACACATTTCGCCTCTTGTACGCTTCCCTACTGTTAGACCGAGGTGCTGCTTTTCTTCCTGACTCGTGTGGCAAGTTTCTTTGCAACAGATCTTCTAGGCATTTGTCCTCATTCACAGATGGCAGCCTGGCTGTTGACGGGGAAGCAAGTCATTGATTTCCACTCAAGGAGGAAGGTTGAGGCAAGCCTTTTCCTCAGTTGCAAGGTTGGGATTCGGGCACATGTTGTGTGTTCTTTTCTGTTGGCTCTCTGTTAGCTTCCTCTGACTCCATTTTTACCTCTAGTTTTTAGATAACTCGGGACTCCTGAGGGCTTGACCATCTGCCTCAGCCTGCAGTTTCTATGTGCTCATTGAACTTGTGCTGTTTAGTCATTCTTTTCTTAGCCTCACCGTGCCAGCTTCCTATTGACCACCCAGTTCTTCCAGACCACATCGACCACCAGTCTCACTTAACAGCAAATAGAAACCAGACATCAAGCCTTCATCTGAGGACCTAAGAAATGTGTCCTAGAGGAGGCCACAAGCTGCTATGAGTCTCTAGTCTTTAGGGGCTAGGCGTTTTACATCCTCTAAAATGTAGCAGTTACAGGTAACATCCGGTGCAGGTCTAGCCTGCCCTCCTTTGTCTTTCACTGCCATCTGAGGGCTTTAGAAGTAGTCCCAACACACTGCATTTTGTGACATTCACCGTCTACAGCTCTTTTTCTTACGCCTGTCCTTCTGGATGCTACTTTGTCTTTGTAGTGTAGCTTTGACATGGGCTTTTACATTCTGGCTACTGTCAGTACCTATAAGCAAGGCATAAACAGGCTGTTTTGTCGATTTGTGTTTGAACAGCCCAGCTCTCCAAGTATGGCATGAAATGAGGTACATGCCATACGATTAGCATCCTACTTAACAATTGAGTTCCACATTCTCCTACCCTTTAGGATAAGGAATGAGGCATTGCACCTTCTCTGTTTCTGCCACGGTCTGAACTAAGGGACTTAAGGCTTACCTGGCCTTTGGGCTGTCCCAGTAGTATGGTGCTGCTCTGAAACCCCACTCCATGTATGTAAACTGATGACTTAGACCTATTACTTCATTTTCCCTCAACCTTTATGCCCTGAAGAAAAGAGGTGTGAAGGCTTGGAGTCTTTTTTTTTTTTTTTTTCCAGTCTTGCTTGCTTCCGCTTTCCCTTCGATTAGGGCCACTTTTGCTCAAATGGAGTTACTGAGTGTGAGGTGCCACTTATATCACTTTTCATCTCAAGCTTCTGCTTCGGAGGGAGCTTTGAAGGTCCTGTCCTGGAAAGAAGCCATAGTCTGGGCACCATCTGTACACTGCTTTTTTTTGCTTTTTGCCCTAAAAGAGAATTCATTCTTTTTATTGTTATTAGATCACCACCTAGATGAATTAAAGATTCATCACCAGTTAATTAATCTAGGTGCCCTGGGGCTGCTCTAGCCTGAAACCAGATCTGAACCTACACACCCATACATGCCTGACAGTCCACCAGGAAGGTTCAGACTGACCTTGTCTGGACTGCTCCCTCCCTAGCCGTGGTGAAATGCCTGGGCTGATCATTCATGACTTGGAAGTCTTGTGGTGCTCATCTGTAGTGCGGTCCAGTCACTGTGCCATCATTCACGTGCTTCCTCTCTCCAACACCAAACGGTCTCAGGAAGGAGTGGGGGAGATCCTAGATGTGCTCCTAATATTTCTTGTCCCACTTCACAAGACTGATTGTGGCTCCCCAGCTGCCTACAAAGTAGCAGGATTCCCAAGCAGTATTAAGAAGTACAGAACTGAAATGCTTCCTCCTAATTTATCTGGTGCTTATCATTATTAATCCCATTCTGGCACCCACATGGTCTTTTATTGTGTCTCCTTTCTCTCAGATTCTGTGCCTGGGCTAGACGATGATGGGGTGGGAGGAATGTCTGTTACCACCTGGAGTAAGGCTGGTCTGTTCACAGCCATTCACAAGTGCCCCCCTTTAAAGATCCTCTGCTCATCACAAAGTTTTCAGAAATTCTTGGGGGAGTAGGACAAAGAACGTAGTAAAAATTCATGAAGCCACCTCTGAGAACATTGCCTCTGAAAAAATGCTAGCGGTTGAGTGTTTAGTCAGGGAGACCTGGACCTCTTTGGCATCACAGATTCTCTCGCAGTCCTCAGGGTGCCTGTCAGCGAGGTGCCTACCAGCACTCGGCCCGTGGATAGGAAAGGGAGAAGGGAGAGATTGTAAAGACACTGCAAGAAGGAAGTTAGAGACTGGGATCTGTGGCTCTTGGGGTTGAAGAAACCCTTGAAAGTCACGGGGTACAAAGACAGAATGGGAGCCAAGATCAGGTAGATCACCAAGAATCCGTTCTACACCCACTGTGTCCCTGGACTTGAAGTGTGCCATCATCGCCCTCAGACATTTGTGACCTCTGGAGCCTCCAGTTTCACTCTCTCTCTCTATGACTTCTTTGTCTTATTTGGTGGTTTCCCTTCTTCTATGCATCCTTAAAAAAATATGAGCATTCTCTAGCATTCTATTCTTTCTTCTCTTTGTTTATTCCTTCTACTTGCCTTGACTGTCCTCACCTCTTCCCAGGGTTCCAGCTGTTACCTCTGGTGATGACTTTATCCCTCATCACTCTCTAGAGCCCCAGAAGTCCAGCTGCCTCCAAGGTGCCTCTTGAAGGTACCTCCAATTCAGCATGTTCAAAATCAAACTTTCACTGGCACAAACTACAGCATGGGTGACCCTTAAAAACATTATGCTAAGTGACAGAAGTCAGTCACAAAAGACCTCATATTGTGTGATTCCATCTACGTGAGATACTCAGAATACGCTGAGCCATAGAGAAAGTAGATTAGTGGTTGCCAGAGACTGGGGGGTTAAGGAAAAATGGAGGCGTGTGTGTGTGTGTGCCTGCTAACAGGTATGGGGAGTCTTTGTGGGTGAGAAGATACTCTTAACACTGATGGTAGTGACTGATGGTGGCACAACTCTGTGAATATACTAAAGAACCGTTGAATTGTACAGTTAAATGGGTGAAGTGTATGATGTGTGGTTTATATCTCAGTGGCACTGTTGAAAATAAAATCAAATTCACTCTCCTCCCCAGACCACTGGTTTCTTCTGACAGCTAGCCAGCCAACCAGACACGGTTCCTGGTTCCCCTTCCAGCTGCAGCCATTGCAAGTCTTTCTGTCATTCATTCATTACTTCGTTTATTTTATTTTATTTTATTTTATTTTATTTTATTTTATTTTATTTTATTTTATGTCTACTTATTTATTTTGAGAGAGAGAGAGGGCGCACATGAGCAGGGGAGGAGCAGAGAGAGGGAGAGAGAGAGAATCCACACTGTCAGCATAGAGCCCAACCCGGGGCTCGATCCCATGAACTGTGAGATCATGACCTGGGGCAAACTGTTACATTGTTCTTTTAAAGCTCTTCCATGGACTCTGCACACCACATAAATGTGATAACTAACATAATTAACTTTTTAAAATATGCAAACAACCTCTTTTAATGTGAGAAATTTTATATCATTTTTTTCCCTTGAATTTGGATATCCTTCATATTTTATTTATTTATTTTTATTTTAGAGAGAGAGAGAGCAAGAGAGTGCGTGTAAGTGGAGGAGGGGTAGAGGGGAAGAGAGAGAGAAGCTTAAGCAGGTTCCATGCTCAGCATTGAGCCCAACATGGGGCTTGATCCCATGACCCTGGGATGATGACCTGAGCTGAAATCAAGAGTTGGATGCTCAACTGGCTGAGCCACCCAGGCGCCCCCATGTATTCATATATAAATACTACTTATTGCTAGTAGAATAACGTAGTGTTTTAGGTATCCATTCTAACTCTCTTTTTTCTTTTTGTTGATGTAAGTCCTGAGAAACCTTGTTAATATGATTCTCTAGATGAGAATGAAAAGACTTTTATTATAGCAACACCACTTGATTCTTTGGACTCACTCTGAATTATAGGCCAAAAAATCACCTAGTGATCTGTCATCAAAAACTGTTTTGAATGTTCTTTTGTCCTCCTTCAATTTTATTAAACAAAGGCAAAGAAGTGGAAGCCATGTGACTTGCAGAAGTATGCTATTTATTAGTAGCTGTTAGGGTGGGTTCATTTTCTTTTTTTTTTCTTTTTTTTTTTTTTTTAAATTTTTTTTTTCAACTTTTTAATTTATTTTTGGGACAGAGAGAGACATAGCATGAACGGGGAAGGGTCAGAGAGAGAGGGAGACACAGAATCGGAAACGAGCTCCAGGCTCTGGGCCATCAGCCCAGCCCAGAGCCTGACGCGGGGCTCGAACTCACGGACCGCGAGATCGTGACCTGGCTGAAGTCGGACGCTTAACCGACTGCGCCACCCAGGCGCCCCAAGGGTGGGTTCATTTTCTTGACACCATCAGCAGCATCTCCAACTGCCCTGTTTTGGGGGATCCCCAGGTAATGCAAAGTAGGAAGATTCAGGATGAGAACTTGTATCTTTTTTGTATAAAGTGGAGGGTGAGGGACCAGCCCTAACCACTTGTGCAGGTAGATTAATTTTGGAAAGTGAACATTGGGAAGCTGAAGATCTAGAAAGTAATTCTTCCCAAACTATCTGTACCCACATGCTCCTTGGAAAGTCTTCACATGTCCCTAAGGGTAGGTATACCCTAGCTTGATAATTGCTGACTTACTTAACCAAGCCTCTGTTGATGACTTTGGTATAGCTTACAGGTTTTCTTATTTTTGGTAACACTACTGGGCAAATTGACGTTTTGGTACCTTGCCATAGTCCACCTTTTTTACTCATTTATGCTCTGACCAGAAGTACATGAAAGGGCCCATTTACCTACACCCTAGCAGGTGCTCCACATTATCAGTCTTTATTATCCATTGTCAGTTTAATAGCAGAAAATAGTTCTCATTTGCCTTTCTTTGGTTATTAATTATGTGAGCATATTTTAGGTGTCTGTTGACCAATTAATGCCTTCCCTCAGCTTCCTTATTTCTATGCTTTGCCAGTGTTTCTGTTGAGGAATGGTACTTTTTCTTATTGATTTGTAAGAACTCTTAATTTACTGAGGATATTAACCTATCATACATTTTGCTGGTATTTATTTTACGTTTGCCAGCTATTTGTGGTAGCTTTTACATTACAAAATTCGTAAATGTTCATGAGTCTGTTTGAGTTTGTGCTTATATGGTTTCTAGATTTCATATCATACTTATGCTTATAAAAATTCCTTATGGTGTTTCCTTTAAGTGGTTTTTTGGTTAATTTTTAAAACATATAAATATTTATTCCCTCTAGAATTTATTTTTATGATACAGCGTGAGGTTAGAATCTGTTTTTTTCCAATGGATAGTCAGTTTTTTGATACCACTTATTAAATAATTTGTCCTTTTCCCACTGATTGAAAATGCCACCTGTAGCGTATGCTACATTCTTATGTATTCCTGATCTGTCGTTGGAGTATTTGGAGTCTCTAGCTTGTTTCCTTGCCTGCTGTAATTTGCTTATTCTGTGCCTTCACTACTAGCACAGTTATTCTCCCAAAACACAGCCTGAATCATGTCACTCTTATGCAAACTCTGCAACGATTCTGTTGCCTACAAGAGAAGAGACCAGACTTGTTCACCGGCTTCAGTCCTAACAAGCTACCTTTGTAACCACATTTCTTCATGGAACCTCTGCTTTCTGGAACATAAAATATGTTTTCATGTATTTGTATCTTTGCTCCTGCTGTTCTCTTGCCTAGAAATAGCCTTCTGATCCCCACCGTTTTCTTATTAAACCCCGCTTTCGTTTTAAGACCCACTGTAAAGCCTTACCAAAGCCACCTCTTTAGCTCTTGTTTCATTTCGTCTCTCACTTGTTGCTGTTTGCCTTCTTGTTTCCCCAAGTAGATGGTCAGCTCCTTGGGGACAGAGGGTACCTCAATGGTCTTTGTATCTTCCCCTTTTGCCTTTCATTTAGTCTGTTTTTAGAAAACACCTGTGGAATAGAATCAAATCTAATCATATATACATACACACACTCACACGCATCCATCTATAGCTCTAAAAAGTTATTGAATGAGCGGTGCCTGGGTGGATCAGTCAGAGCTTCTGACTCTTGACTTCCACTCAGGTCATGATCTCACAGTTGGGTTCGGGTCCCACGTCAGGCTTTGCAGTGATGATGCGGAGCCTGCTTAGGATTTTCTCTCTCTCTCTCTCTCTCTCTCTCTCTCTCTCTCTCTCTCTCTCTGTCTCTCTGCCCCTTCCCTTCTGGCGCACACACGCTCTCTCTCAAATAAACTTAAAAGAAAGAAAAAGTTACTGAATGGTAGTAGCCATTGTGTCAGGGGTCCCCAAGACCAGCCCCAGGTTTTGTGATTGCTAGGACTCAGCATATGGTGGCACTCACAGCCATGATGTGTTAGAGTGGAAGGCTGCACAGCACATCAGCAGAAGGAACTGGCACACAGGCAAAGTCCAGAGGACACCAGGTGCAAGTTTCCAAGAGTCCTCTCCCAGTGGAGTCACACGGGACGTGCTTAATTCCCGCCCCCCCCAACTTGGGGCGCCTGGGGGGCTCAGTCGGTTGGGCGGCCGACTTCGGCTCAGGTCATGATCTCGCGGTCCGTGAGTTCGAGCCCCACGTCGGGCTCTGTGCTGACAGCTCAGAGCCTGAAGCCTGTTTCAGATTCTGTGTCTCCCTCTCTCTGACCCTCCCCCATTCATGCGCTGTCTCTCTCTGTCTCAAAAATAAATAAAGGTTAAAAAAAAAAAAATTCCCCCAGCGACGAGCTGTGGTAACACATGTGAAATGTTGCCGACCAGGAAAGCTCGTTAGAGACTCAGTGCCCAGGGTTTTCACTGAGGGCTGGTCACATAGGCACCTCGGCCAGTTACATACCGAATTCCAGACTCTCAGAAGGAAAACAGGTGTTCAGCATAGACCACATTGTTTGCACAGTTTGGACACTCATCAGTGGTGAGAACCCTACCAAAATCTAAGTTCCTGGCTGACAGCCAACCTTGTAAGTAGCCTTTCGAAGGATAGCAGTCAGATATGCTGTATTAACTCTTCTGCACAACCATCTTTTTGAAGAGCTTAATTTCACAGATGGTAAATGCCTAAAGAGAGGAGGAAAAAATCAGTATGTAGGAATGGCCAGGGAAAGTATGCTAAGCACTTTGATTTTTACTCTCTCCTCTTACAGAGGAGGTCAGCTGAGTCATAGACAAGAGGAGGGCATAGAAGGGGCTACAGCCAAAGATCCATGTATGATGGTAGAGTGTAGACAGTTGGATACACATAGGAGTGTGCAAATTATAGAGGGTCTTGAAAGTTGGGTAGAATATTGAGGATGTGATGTAGTAATAGTAGGACATCTTGCTAGCCTGAGGAGAAAGTGATGTTGAGGATGATGGCTTGGTGAGCAGTGGGTATGCAGGGTTCTGGGGACGAGATGACATGGAGGGAGACCAATAAGGGAGCATTTGCAGGGATAGCAAGTGTCAACCTAGGAAAACTTAGATGAGCTGTTCACATAATTGGAAGAATGGAGGGATCCAGCTGAGAGATGGTGTGGGTGTAGAAGAAGCTACGTCAAGGATGAATGTGATTCAGAATAATTGTACATTTTTATAAACAAGATATTTCAGCTGAAAAAAATTTTAAGAATTATTATAGTCAAGAGTTCCTTTTAAAGTTGTTAGTAGGCAACAGATATTTTATTTGAAGATCAATGTATATGATTTTTGTATTATAGAAAATTAAGAAATGGGACACGATGAATTATACCTCTATTTAAAGGAGTGATGTTGACAAAAATAAAACTATGCATGTATTTTGAACATTTCACCAATTAACCAAAACAGAAAGAAGAGTAAGAATTTTCTATCAGCACTGTTTTTGTTTGGAATTAAATGTTGCCATACTAATGTAAATGCCAAAAAATAAATCAACTTTTAAATTTCTTTCAGTTTTAATAATATAAGATCCTAGTAAAAGGTAAGGATATATGTATTAATATATATTTTAAATGTCCCAGGAAAACATGCCATTTACCATTTTTGCACTTTTATTAGCTGCATGGTGTTCTGTCCAGTTTGTGGTTGGTAATTTCATATTTTGCATAGCATCACAGTATAGAAGCCATGTCCATTACCCTCTTTAATCACAGTCTTGTTGTTATGAATTCCTTTTCCTGTGTTTATGGAAGCCTTACATCTTTGTATGTTGTAGGTGACCATCCAAAAGCAAGAAAGCTTCCCCGCCCCCAGCAATAGCTTTCTCTGCTATCGGCCAAGCCAGAAGAGTCCGTGTTGTTTTAGAATTAAATATACCATGTATTGACAAAGATAAAATACCAGTTTGAGACTGGGTGTATGTCACATCGGGCTCTGTGCCTGAGGGGCAGAATTTTAAGAGTCTTGACTTTTTTTTTTTTTTTTTTTTTTTTTTACAATCCCCAGGGAAACTCGCCCAAATAGCAGAATGCCTTTTCATCAACTTACTAATACCAGCATATTGAGTGTCATATATTTCCTTTGTCCTACTGACCTATCATTTGGTATCTGCTTTGCTGTGTTCTGTTGTTACTTTGCGTCTTTGGGGTTCCACATACCTTTGTGGGGGTCTAAGCTATAAGTGGTAGAAAAATTAAAACATCTTGGAAATTGCAATGTGAAAAAAACGAGCTCAGATGTTATAGTTGACTCTTCTTTTGAAGTTTGTATTTCTTTTGTTTTCTCTCAATAGGGGTATACAAACATTGCCACCCCAGTCTAATCTGGAATTGTTACAAACGGAAACGACACTACAGGATGGTATTCGGGAGCATCTCTTTTTATCAGAAGTTAGAATTGGCACTCAAGCACTAATACTGTAATTTCCTTGATAACATAACTTTATTTTTCTGTAGCAGAATGCTGCAACTTTTTTACACTTAACACTTGCTTTTAAATTACAGTATTCAATGTAAAAGTTGTATTAACTACAGTTTCTTTTGCAAAAAGTCTTACAAGGGCATTATTTGTTGATGTGTTTTTCTCTGAGCATGGTTTCATAGAGAACTTAACTGAGTTACATCCAGATGTTTATATGTTGAAAGTTTTGCTTATGTAATAAAAACAAAAAAAAAGTACCTGAATTGTATAGTGTCTGTACATGAAAGAACTTTAAACAGTGGCCTTATGGTAGCAAATTTTATACCAGTTTTTCTTTTTTCTGATGATAGTTTGGCTTATAACTTGAAGTTTGCTTAAGTTTCTGAAGATCAAGGCCTATATAATTTATACATTTCATATTATGATATAAGAAGGCAAGAGAAAAGGTGCTTCAAAATTTCCATCAGGTAGTTATGAGTGCACTGAATTTTTAGTAATTGGTTCATTCAGTTTTTTCCACAACTATTTGCTCTTTCCAATTTCAAAATGCTATTGTGGAAAATATGTAAAGATTTTATAATCTCTGTTCCATCTTATTTTCCCCTCAGGGCAAGCTTGTGCATATCCTGTTTTTAAAGGCTTTTTAAAAATCTGACAGACAAAATTTCATATTTGGAAATTGTACTTTACTACTACAGCATTATACATTTTGCAAACACATAAAGTGTTTATTTTCAGTTCAGTTGTATTGAGTACATACTATCATAAGGTAAAATTGATGGGATTTTAAATAATATTTTAAGTCCCGGTACCTTATTTCTTTATGTTTTCTGTGTTCTGCTTAATAGTACATACACATTCCCCGTGAAATTTCTGTGAACTGCTTATTTGTAATAAAATAAAAAACTGTTGCTCCTCCTGCTCGAAGAAGTTACTTGCCAGTTTGTGAGAACATTATTTTAATTTCAGATGAGAATTACAGCCCTGAGTAGGACTTGTTGATATTTAAAATAGTTCGGCACTTACAAAGGCAGAACTTTTAAAATCAAAATCTGGTAAGAACTTGATTTCTCATGACTGGATGTGAAAAATCTTGCTACAAACATTTAATTTTTTTTTTTACATATCTTTGTAAGATGGGGCAGCCATTTCCTTAGTGGGTCAGCAGTAAGTGGGGGCGAGAGTACTTGCATTAAAATTGGGTAATAAATTTAGGTCGATGTCCTGTCTTAATGCTGTGTACCGTCTCTGTGAGTCAGGTTTTCCAAACATATTGAACATTCCACTTATGGTAAGAAAGAAATACATGTGCACAGTAGTATGACAGCTTTATATTGTGTTAGGTTAACTATTTGGTCAACACATGTTTATTGCACAGGTCCCATGCTAAAATTATAGCAATGAACAAGAGAACAAGACACGTGGAGTCTGCCTTTATGGTCCAAACAGTCTGATATGGAAACTGGACATTAAACATGGAAATGTAGCTCAGTAGGCAGCATTAATTCTCTGGCTACATTTATTGTGGCACATAAGGCTAAGGCAGTTGACTTGACCTTGATCATTCCACAACTGATTTCCTCTTTAGGCATATTTGGATATACTTTTGGCATCATCTCAATATGCAAAGCATGTTATTTGCAAAACACCTATTTGTAATGTGGGTGTATTCAGAAAATATTGAGTGCATAAGATTTAAAGCCTAAAAAGAAAGGCTTGCTGTATAATTTCGAGTATAACATAAGGACAGGAACTGTGTCTGTCTCGTTCACCATAGTATCCCCAGTTCCCAACATCCTACTTGGCACACAGTAAGAACTCATTAAATATTAGTTTAATGAATGAGTAACAAGTAGAATATGTTTTTTAGGAACTAAACATCTAACTTGCATGTGGAGGTTGAACAAAAGTTTATCTTATCCATAGCATTTTTTATTGACTGAGAAGAATTTGAATTCTCCAATGCATAAGACTATAAAAGAGAAGTTGTTTTGGTAAGTCACATACCATTGCCCTCTCCCCTTCCCCCCCACTGTATGGTAGGTATCCTCTTCTCGGCACTGGGGAGACAAAGATAATAATATGACAGAGTTCCTCCTCTAAGGAAACTCATCAGCTGTTGGAGAAGAGATTCACAAAAACAAAGAATTCAATATAGAGTGTTAAGTGCTTTACTGCAGATATATTTACAGAAGTTGAGAAAAAAAGTTGGCATTCCTGGTTCAGTATCCCCTGGTAACATTTTCTTTCTTACTGATTTCACAAAACTCAAAAGGCACTGTTCTGTTAGTGGTTTTGCTGGTTTTAAAATTTTATGGGTTGGGGAAAACTGGGTAAGGTGTACATGGGATCTCTCTGTATTATTTCTTATAGGTCCATGTATATCTACATTTATCTCAATATAAATTTCAATTAAAAACATATACCCATAATCTTATCACAGACAAAACTGCTATACGTATTTAGGAGGCCACATTTTCTTTTTTTCTCTCTTGGAAAAACCTATTATATTTACATTGTAATAATTTATGTAGATGCATAATATGGGCCACATTTTACCCAACAAATCCTACATTTGTGAAGTTTATTTTTTATTCATTCTCTTCTAAGGGTATTTTTTTTCTTTTTTTATGAATATAATTTATTGTCAAATTGGCTTACGTACAACACCCAGTGTTCATCCCAACAAGCGTCCTCCTCCCTGCCCATCACCCACTTTCCCCTCTCCCCCACCCCCCCATCCACCTTCAGTTTGTTCTCTGTATTTAAGAGTCTCTTGTGGTCTGCTTCCCTCCCTCTCTGTTTGTAACTTTTCTTCCTTCCTTCCCTTCTCCCCTGGTCTTCTGTTAAGTTCTCAAGATCCACATATGAGTGACAACATGACATCTGTCCTGCTCTGACTGACTTATTTGTGAAGGTTTTTTTTAAAAAGGATGGAGATACTTCTAGGCAGAAGTAGGAAAAGTAAAGCTGAATCAGAAACTCACCTTCTCCATTACCTAGCAAACTCAGTAAACCTCGGCCACAGATTAACCAGCAGCAACCAATCAAGGGAGAGGGGAGAAGATGCTTTTGCAACAAGGTATGGTGTGACTTCAACCCCGCCCCCGCCCCCTAAGTAGCACAGAGTAAAGAAACAAAGTTGGCGACATCTTCGTGACAAGGGGCCCCAGTGTGGACAAAGGGATTGATGAGATGACCAGGCCATGCGGAGTCAAGTCAAGGAAAACCCTTGGGAAGATGAAGTCATTGCAGCTGTCTCAGGACCTCAGCAAAAGGGGAAAGATTCACCGGGACAACGCACCTGTGGGTTCGCAGAGCAGCCTGGGGAAGCCAAAGCCTACAGGATAAGATCTACCTTTGGGTCCGGCGAGCCCTGATTCTGGACACTTAATGGGAATCCAGAAGAGAGGGCATACCAGGTTCCCCAACAGAATTCCAGCAAAACGAATGGTATGAACTCTGAGTCCATCAAAATACAGAACTGAGATTTATTAAAACTGAGGGGTTATAGTTGCAGAAGAGAATGTAAATGTTCAAAACCTTGACAAAGAACAATTAGCATACACTGATCAATTAGGACATGGTGGGGGGGTGGGGTGGGGGGGGTGGGGTGGGGGTGGGGGAGTAGGGTGAAGATTAAGAACTAACTGCCCCATCTTGCACAGCCAGGTGTCATGTCAAGTTATAATGTCTAAGATTGTATTCTATAATATAGAAAAAACCTAGTGAGTGACCTTAATTTTTTCAGTCTTTTTCTTGACCTTAAATGCACTGGTTCTCAAAGTGTGGTCCCCAATCAGTGGCATCAGCAACACCTGCAAAACTGTTAGAAATCGAGAGTCTTGGTCCCACCCCAGACCTGCTGGCTCAGACTGGGGCTGGGGCCCAGCAGTCTGCGTGCCCTCCAGAGGATTCTGCTTTGCGCTCAAGTTTGAGAATCACTGGCTTCCGTAGTTCTTTTAGGGACCAGTAGCCCTTACGGTGAAGAGACATTTATCTCAAGTTCAGCAGCCCCTTTCATTTTTAAGTTCTATAGCATTCAAACAAAATTAAAACCTTTTAAAATAAAAAGTATAGCGATTCCCACCATCAATCCTGTCTGTGCCTATGAATCAAGAGGTCTGGAAACACGCCCACTGTCTGTTAACACTGGTGATTTTTTTTGAGTGGTGGTATTAGACTGAGTGACTCTGTGTTTTCTGTATGGACTGAATACAGTGAACATTGTATCATTTTTATCAAATAAAATCATTCTTTAAAACAAAAAAAGTGGTAAGGATATTTCATCCTCTCCATAGCATATCTCTTACCAAAATCCACTTATGCAAGTTTTACCTCCAAGGGCTGCCTCCTTTATCTTAGTCCGGACGGTCTTACTCCTTGCCGCTCCTCTTCCCACATCAAGATGCGTGGGTAAGCTTCTTTAAGTATATGTTGGGTTGACTTCTTAATAACAATTCTTGACTTAAAATGTTTAACATAATTACATATAATTTGAATCATTTTACTACTGTTCTTTTTAAAAAGAAAAGCCTTTTTTTCTCTGACAGTAACAAGTACATAGAAAAGGGGCGCCTGGACAGCTCAGTCGGTAGAGCGTGTGACTCTTGATCTCGGAGTCCTGAATTTGAGCCCCACGTTGGGCGTAGAGATTACTTGAAAAAAAAAAGTACAGAGAAGAGTGTGTAAAAGGAAGAAAAATGCATTCATAATCAAGCTGTTTATATATATTTAGGGTAAACTTATGATGTTTTTTCATTAGTTTTTCTGAGCTTTTTTTGGTAGTTGAGGTAATATTTTATATATTCAGTCTTTGCACATAGTCACATACATGTTTAAAACATGTTCGTATGACATTCAAGTTGACATATTTTTGGAAGGCAAGGGATAGAAGCCCATTCCCAGAAAGCTAAAAATGTCTGAGAAATACTGGATTATATTAAAGTTTAGAGGGCTTATTTGTTTTGGCTGTACACATCATTAAAGACATTAAAAGCTAGATTAAGGGCACCTGGGTGGCTCAGTCAGTTAAGTGTCCGACTTCGGCTCAGGTCATGATCTCACGGCTCGTGGGTTCGAGCCCCACATCAGGTTCTCTGCTGTCAGCACAGAGCCCACTTCAGATCCTCTGTCGTCCTCTCTCTGCCCCTCCCCTGCTCACTCACTCTCTCTCTCAAAAATAAATAAACATTTTTTAAAAAGCTAGATTAAGTTTTACAGATAATTTTCTAAGGTGAATTCTTACCTCAAATTCGAGTCCCTTCGAGATAGGGGCACCTGACTGGCTTAGTCAGTAGAGCATGCGGACTCTTGAGCTCAGGGTTGTGAGTTTGAGCCCCACCTGGAGTGTAGAGATTACTCGAAATTCTAATCCCTTCTAACGATGTTTAAAATAATATTTAGTAAAGAAGAAATTAATGTTATGAAGTTCTTGCTGATAACAATTTCTGCAAGGGATTACAGGGAACACAGTGCTGCTCACTTAATGGTCTCTTTACAACTATGGTGAAAAAACATCATCAAAGAGGTTCTTCAAAAAGCTAACCATAGAATTACCATAGGATTTCACCCTTAGGTATATACCCCAAAGAATTGAAAACAGGGACTCACCCACTTGTATGCCAGTGTTCGTTGTGGCATTATTCACAGTAGCCAAAAGGTGGAAACCACCAGCGCGTCCATCAACAGATGAATGGATAGACAAAATGTGGTCTGTCCGTACGATGGAATCTTACTCTGCCATAAGAAGAAATGAAGTGCTGGTACATGCTACAACTTACATAAGCCTTGAAGACATCATGCTGAGTGAAATAAGCTGGTCATAAAAGAACAAATACTGTACCACTCGACTTATATGAAATATTTAGAATAGGTTGGAAATAATTTTATTTTAAAAACATCTATCGTTTTGGCTCCCATTTCTATATATGTGAACTGTTTTTTTTAACTTCTGAAACACTGAAGATTTTCCCTTTCCCTTTTTCTCTGATATTCTGAAATGTATGGAGGATGGGTCTTTTTGGTATGTTTCATTCTTTGAGCTGAGTTCCTGGTGGGCCCCTTCCATCTGGAGAGTTAGGTCCTTCCATTCTATGGTAATTTTCCCCTTCCACCATATCTCTCTTCTGAAGGTCTGTCCTCACCTCCCAACCCTCAGGGCAGCACTTGGCCTTCTGGGCTCTTTTTCACTTATTTACTCTTTCTCATCCCCTCTGATGTTTTTAATTCCGATTTGTATCTTCCATAGCCCCAGCTGTTTTGACTGTGTGTTAAATTCAGTTACCGCTTGCTCTTCCCTTGGCTTTCCCTAAATCCCTCTCCCCTCTGGACCTCTCTCCATCTAGGAGACCACTCACCCTCTGTCTGCCCTCTTGTGTTAGTGTTCCTGAGAACATTCCCTCTCTTCTCCCTCCACATTTTCCGTGGATGATTTAATTTAGATTCATGTCTTTTGATATAATATGTTCATCAATGTGTAAAAAAAAAAAGTTATCTCCACACCCGACGTCTCTCTCTGAGGTCTAGACACTTATTTCCATTTGTCACATAGAAATTTCCACCTGAATGTCCCTATAACCATCTCAAATGCATCCTGTCTGAAACTGGACTGAACTCCAAAAGTGTTCTTCCTCTGTTCATAATCTCAGTTAATAGCCCAATTCACAAAGAGACTCAGCTCTCAGATTCTGCATTTTCCAACTTTTGAAAACAAAAATCCTTGTATGTTCTCTAAAATTTAAGTAAAAATTAAAAATAAAAATAGAGACTCAAAAAAAATCTTTCCTTGAATGACCAACCACCACTTGATCTCACCTTTGTCCCATCTGATCTTTGTAAATACCCAGTGTCGTGCATGCAGGGCAGGTGGCAGGTGACATTGCCACACTTTGAGACTACCAGAGGCTCCCTGCGGTTAAATGACTTCCCAGGGTGATAGAGTCAACGATTGCTGGAACTGGCAGCCAAAGGTGCAGACTTGAACTCACTTGTTCCCTGGAAGAGTAAGGCTTCGCGTGTACTAAGCACATACTCTGGCAGGCAATGTTCGAGCACTCTCCATGTGCTAACTCATTTTATCTTCACAGAAACTCTATGAGCTACTGTTATTTTCTCTGTTTTACAGATGAGGAAGCTGAGGCACAGAGAAGGTAAGTGACTGGCTCAGGGTCACCGGCTAATAAGTGTTAGAGCTGAGATTCAGACCCAGGCGTAGTTTCTTAAAGTCAGATTAAGATCTGTGTAAAGGAAAATCCACCCTTTTTAGGCGAACAGTTCAATACATTTTGACCACCGTGTACAGTCATGTAACCACCACCACAGTTAAAATGTAGACTCTTTTCACTGCCCCCCAAAGACCCTTTTTGCACCGTTGTTGGCAATCTCCTCTCTTATCCCAAACAAGGATGTGTTTTTCCATCCAAATAATTCTGCCCTTTCCAGAATGCCATATAAATGGAAACATACAATACGCAGACTGTTGTGTCTGGCTTCTTTCACTTAGCATAATGCTTTTAAGATTTGTCCATGTTGGTGCATGTATTTCACTAATTCATCCTTTTCCATTGCTAAGTAGTATTCCATTGTTTGGATGTACCGTAATTTACTTATCCATTCACTACTTGATGGACATTTGTTGCTTCTGCCTTTTGGCGATTATGAATAAAGTACAGGTCTTTGTGTAGGCAAAACTTTTTATTTTGCTTGGGTAAATGCTTAGAAGTGAGATTGCTGGGTCATATGGTAATATATGTTTAACTCGGTAAGAAATGACCAAACTGGTTTCTTAGGTAGCTGTATCATTTTACACTCTCACCAGCAGTGTATGAGAGTTCCAGTGGCTCTACCTCCTCACCAGCTTCGGTTATCTTGCTTGTTTTTAGCTGTTCTAGTAGGGCTAGAAGTGGCATCACATTGTGGTCTAAATGTGCATTTCCTTAATGGCTCATGATGTTGAATGTCTTTTCATGTGCTTGTCTGCACTTTCACCCACTTCACTAGCCTCCCTCCCAGCAGAGTCTTTTAAAGTAATCTCTATGCCCAACGTGGGTCTCAGACCCACAGTCCCAAGATCGAGAGTCACATGCTCCACCGACTGAGCCAGCCAGCCTCCCAGCGGAGTTTTAACCCCCCTAAATGTGCCTCACTCAACCTGTCTTTACCCCTGCACACATGCTCTATTCAAATTCCATTGTCCCAATGTCTTTTCCCTGTATCTGCCTGGTCATTTGCTTCAAACCTGACCCTTAGGAACTCAGATTGGTAGGTTTTCCAACCAAGCATCACTGGGTTAGCTGCCTTTCCTCTGGGCTTCCAGAATACCAGAACACATCCCTGCTTAAGCCCTTAGGCACAGAGACTAGAGACACAGCCTATTTCTCTCTTCCTTCCATCTGGCTCTGTGCTTGACATGTAGGAGTAGCTCAAAAATAGTCGCTGAATGACTAAAAGCCCCCATATTAGCCAAAACCTTGTAGTGGCTTCTTGATACCTACAGGGGAAAAAAAGTCCAAATTTTAGCACCTGTCTTATGAAATACTTGGAGAAAAAAGCAGTCAAGTGAGCTACTTTTCAGGGTTTTTACTTACCCAGCCTTACCTCCTAGGAAGTCTCCTAAGAGGCCTGTTCCACAGTTCCTGAAGACAAGGAGATGAAATAGGAGAGGACTATCAGACTCTGGGCATCTTCTCCGTGTCAAGTGCCAGGTGGTAAGTTGTCCCTTGGTCACCCTCACTGGGCTTTCTCCTGACCCCAAGCTCCCCAGCCTCTTCTGTCTTTGCCACCTTTGTCAGTCTAAGTTCTACCTATTTTTCTGGATGTGCATTTCTACCAAAATTCAATCCACTTTTTCTTATATCAGATTCTTGACATCTCAAGAAGAACAGACGTCTTGTAATTTCCCTTCTGCTCCTAGCCTTGGAGGCTTCCAGCCGCAGAGCAGTCCTCAGCAAATCTTGTGGGTGTTAAGCCGAGCAACAAAGTCTGGAGCACTTTTCTTTTAGTAGTTGATCAGTATTGGGGGTGGGGAACAATCCTTCATTGCTTTCAGGAAGACACGTGTGGTGTTACGGTTCGGCTCTTTGTCATCTGCGCTGCAATTAGACACACGTGACATTAGGGGCGCCTGGGTGGCGCAGTCGGTTAAGCGTCTGACTCTCGATCTCGTATGACATCACCATACATTTCAACCATTTTGTCCATCTACCTAAACATTTTTTTATTCAGAAATAATTTCAAACTTACAGAAAAGTTGCAACAATAGTACAAGGAACATCTATACACCATTTACCCAGCTTTACCTGTTAACATTTTTCATTTGCTTTATCATTTGTTCTCTGTGTATGTGTATATATATGTATACATGTGCACACATTTTTTTCCTGAATCATTTGAAAGTAGATTTCATCCATCAAACCTATTACCTCTAAATACTTGAATGAATATTTCCTAAGAACAAGGACATTCTCGGGACACCTGGGTGGCTCATTCAGTTAAGCGTCCGACTTTAGCTCAGGTCATGATCTTGCGGTTTGTGTGTTTGAGCCCCACGTCAGGCTCCGGGCTGCCAGCTCAGAGCCTGGAGCCTGCTTTGGATTCTGTGTCTCCCCCTCTCTTTGCCTCTCCCCTGCTAGCACTCTATCTCTCTCAAAAATAAACAAACATTTTTAAAAGTTGTAGAACAAGGACATTGTCTTACATAACCATAGTAGTTATCAACTTCAGAAAATGTACCATGTCAGAGTACTTTTATCTAGTTCGTCATCCATATTCCAAGGTTATTAGTTTCCTATTGCTGCTGTAACAAATTGCCACAAACTAAGTGATTTAAAATAACACAAATCTGTTATCCTAATAGCTTTGAGGTCAGAATTCTCAAATGGCTCTTAATGAGGTGACGCTGAGGCATAGGCAGGGCTGTACTCCTGGCCAGAATGCTTTATGAGTGACATTGTGCTCCACTCAGGGTGTCCTTTCCATGTCCACCTGTCTGTCATTGGTTTTGTTAATTTTATTTCTTTTTTTAAAGTTTTTATTCAAATCCCGGTTACCATACGATGTAATATTTGTTTCACATGTACAATATAGTGATTCAACACTTCCATACATCACCCCGTGCTCATCACAAGTGCACTCCTTAATGCCCTTCACTTGTTTCACCCATCCGCCCACCCCTCCCCTCTGGTAACCCTCAGTTCTCTATATTTAAAAGAGTCTGCTTCTTGGGGAGCCTGGGTGGCTCAGTCGGTTAAGCGTCTGACTTCAGCTCAGGTCATGATCGCACAGTTTGTGAGTTCAAGCCCCACGTCAGGCTCTGTGTTGACAGCTCAGAGCCTGGAGCCTGCTTCAGGTTCTGTGTCTTCTCCTCTCTCTGCCCCGCTGCCCCCAGCCCCCCACAACTTGTGCCCTCTCTACATCTCTCAAAAAATAAATAAATGTAAAAAAAGGAATTAAAAAAACCCTGTTTCTTGGTTTGCCTCTCTCTTTTTTCCCCTTTGCTCATTTGTTTTGTTTCTTAAATCCCACATGTGAGTGACACCATATGGTGTTTGTCTTTCTCTGATTTATTTAAGTTAGGATTATACTCTCTAGCTCCATCCATGTTGTTGCAAATGGCAAGATTTCATTCTTTTTTATGGCTGAATGATGTTCCATTGTATATATATACCTTATCTTCCTTATCCAGTCATCAGTGATGGACACTTGGGCTGTTTCCATAATTTGGCTATTGTAGATAATGCTGCTGTAAAGGTGATGGTAGCTTCAATCACCTGGCCGAGGAGTTGTTCCTTCTTTCCACTATATAATTATTAGGTTTTGTTTTGTTTTGCTTTGCTTTGCTTTGTTTGGCCTGAATTAAATAAGCAATCTGTATGGAGATACTTTTGGATTTGAAACATGCTGTTCTATTGATGGCTCTTGTCTGAACCAATCTTTATGATTATGGCTGCAAAATATGAATTTGCAACTCCAGGACTCCCTCCGTACTTACTGGCTGGCGTTGACATTCTCCTCCTCTTTTCTCCTATTTATTTGTCTATTTATTGTTGATATGGATTCATTTCTATTTTTTTTTTTCAGTGGTCTATGATTCATTATTGTCCTTGATTATTTGGTGTTCACATTATCCCAGCTTTGGCCAGTGGGAGCCCCTTTAAGCTGATTGCTGTGTCTTCTACTATGCCCCATAATGATTTTTAGCACTTCCTTATTTGTGGTGTAACAACATGCTCTAGGTTCATCTTGGATATTCCCTGCCTCATTCTGGAAATCAGCCATTTCTCCAAGGAGGAGGCCTGGTTCCACTTAGTGGTGGATGATATTAGAGACCAAGATTTGGGCACTAGTGCCTATTGCTAGTGGGGTGTCTTTGTTTCCAAGCCTTTTCAGCAACCACAGCTAGGAAACACATACACACAGACACACAGACACACACACACACACACACACACACATTCATATTCTATATACATACACATTTTAGAAGCAATGAGGTCACATCGATATCTCCTATCCATCCGTATAGGATTCTTCCTTGCCTTCCCTGTTTCATATTTGTATGTCCCTTCTTCCACAGTGAGGACCCTGGCTCCCAACAGCATCAAATCGCTTCATCATTTGCTCAATTCCACAAGACGTCTATAGTTCCTGAACCGCTTCAGTCATACCACTACATGAAGCAAACCTACTAAAAATAGTTCAGGCTGTGTTTGCAGTTCTCCACCCCACACTCCTAAAGACAGAAGGTATATAGATAAATATTATGTTCATAAAGTACTTGGATTAGTCCTCAAGTCCCCCAGCACCTCCCAATGTGGTTATGTCGTTCATTTGAAATACAGCTGAGCTTTTATTTTCAATTTGCTTTCAGTTTTAGCTTCCCCCCTTCCCATCCTTGTTGATTTGTATTGATTTGATTTTTTGAACATGTAGAACATTAACATACTTCCACAAATCAAAACTCGACAAAAAGTTCTACTTAGAGAAGTGTTACTCCCTCCTGTATTCCTTCAATGCTATTCCCTTACTTCTTGTACGTGACCAATTTCTGGCTTCTCCTTCCTGTGTTTCTTTTGGTAAAGATAAGCAGGTACATGTATGTTTTCTTATGTCCCCTTTGTCCTTACACCGAGGGTTGCACTCTCTCTATCGTCTTTTGTACTTTGCCCCTTTCACTTGCAAAATCCTGGAAATGGCTCCATGTCAGGTTGTAAGGTTGTGCCGGCCCTTCTTTACAGCTGCACACTTTTCCACCTACAGCTGTGCCATTATTCAACCATCTTCTTATATTTGGACATTTTGGTAGGTTCTGATATTTTGTGATTTCAACAATGCTCTAATCAACAACCTTGTGCATATTTATTTTCATGTTGTTGGAAGTGAATCTTTAGGGAAAATTCTAAGAAATAAGATTGCTGAGTTGAAGGGCACATTGTATATGGAATAATCTTAGGTATTGCCAAACTGTTCAGGAATAATCTCCTTCATAGGAATTATACAAGTTCCCATTTCTTCCAGCAATGCAGGAAACTGCCTGTTTCCTCACAGTCTGGCCAGCGGAGTGTATTGACAAGTTTAAAAATTTTTGCCATTCCGATCCATGAAAAATGGCATCTCAGTGTTGTGAAAAAGAAAACCGAAGGCCCAAGATGGGGTCACTTATGCTAGGCCAAGTCACCAAACCGGGGCTTAATACCTAACCTAATTGCAGTTTCAGCCTCCCCAAGAAATACAGTCTTAACAGAAATATAGGTCAAGTCAGGAATTTTCTGATCAGCGCCAATGAGATAATCTGTCACGGGATCCCTCTCCTTCCCCACAAAGGAAGATAAGATAATCTCCATGATAAGACCCCCAGCCCATCTCCCTAAGGGAAGGTGACCTTGCCTGAAACAATCCTTTCTTTTCTTCTGCCAATAACTTCTTGCCCCAACCTCCTTCCCATAAAAGCCTTCCATTTTGTACAACTCCTCAGAGCACCCCTCTACTTGCTGGATGGGATGCTGCCCGATTCGTCACTTAATAAGGCCAATTAGATCTTCACATCTACTCAGTTGAATTTTTGTTCTTTAGCAGCGTTGTTTTAATTTGTATTTCAACCAGAGATGCTTTAATTTTAAAATGTTGGGGAAAAAAGTCTTGGTTACTGAAACCCTGTTGGAGGTGAATTTTATAGAATCTCACCCTGATATTCTCTAGAAAATTCTCTGAAAATAGTTCTCATTCTAGAAAAATTTTAGCGTACATCCCACCCAAATAGAGCAAAATGACCTCTGAGCCCTTCTACTTGTTTTCTTCTGCGATTTGGTTTTTTCTTGTTGATGTTTCAGTTGGTAGGGACTCTTCTAAAGCTTTCTTGCCCCACCTAATGGGCAAGGAAGGGAATCAATCTGCCTGGAAACCAGTAGAGATATTCACCATCCACCAAGGTGTTCTGGCCTCACAGACATTAGCACAAACAAGATTCTAAAGAGAACGAGACACGGAGATTTATAGTCATGGCTTCCACACTCTTCTAGAGCATGTAGAGCTAAAGCATGTTTTAGAGAGTCAGTAAGGGTAGTTGACATCCTTTTCTTAGCTGTGCTAATTGCTACATGTGTAAGCTTTGGTGACAGCTGTTGCTGTAGTCAGGCTCTAGGGCCTCAGATGATCATTTAAAAAGTTATTTATGGAATAATAATAATGGAAATAACTTTTTTTCATTATAAAAGTAATACATGCTTGATGGAAAAATCCTAGAAATTATGGGAAAACATAAGGAAAAAATTAAAATTATCTGTACTCCCACCACTCAGTGGTAACCACAGTTAAGAGTTTGGTGTTAGTACTTTTGGGATTTGGACGCATAGATAACCACGGTGCACACACACACACACACACACACACCCATGTACACACATGCACGCCCATACACATACTTTTATACTGTGTCTCTCTGTCTCTCTCCATATAAACTCATACACATATATGTGTACATACATACATACACAAAAGTGCTCACATTTTTCTCTTTTATTTTTTTATTAAAAAAATTTTTAATGTTTATTTATTTTTGAGAGAGAGAGAGAGAGAGAGAGAGAGAGAGAAAGAGAGACAAAGAGAGCACAAGCAGGGGAGAGGCAGAGAGAGAGGGAGACACAGAATCTGAAGCAGGCTCCAGGCTCTGAGCTGTCAGCACAGAGCCTGATGCAGGGCTCAAACCCAAAAACCAGGGGATCATGACCTGAGCTGAAGCTAGACACTTAACTGACTGAGCCACCCAAGCATCCCTCACATTTTTCTACATATGATACACACATATACTTTTTTTTTTTTTTTACAAAAAATTAGATAGTAGTGAACTTACCATCTTGTATTTTGCTTTTGTCACTTAACATATAGTGAACATCTTTTTTTAGTCATCCTAAAGTCTATAGCATAATGCTTAATTGCTACATCGTAGTCTTATTATAACTATACTTTAAACTTTTTTGATCATGAACGTGTAGTTGTTCATAATTTTTCAGCATCATAAACAATGTCTATGAACATAGATTTTTGTACACCTGCCTAATTATTCCATTAGCATTAATTCCTAGAGCTAGAATTGGTGAGTCAAAGAGTACACGTTTTGAAAACTATTTCTGTTAAAGTAATGCAGATGCACTGGGGTTAGCAGAATAATGCCATTCTACCTACGATGTCCACATCCTAATCCCTTGAGCTTGTGACTATGTTACCTTAGCTGGCAAAAAGAATTCTCGCATATGTGATCAAGTTAATGATCTCAAGATAGGGAGATTGTTCTGGATTCTCCATGTGGACCCGATGTCATACAAGGGTCCTTATTAGGGAAACGGGGACACGAGTGAATCACAGAAGGGGGTATGAGACCAGAGTGACTTGAGTGCTGACTAGGACCCCGGAATGCGGGCAGCTTCTGTGTCTGGAATCTGGCAAAGGCGAGGGAACAGACTCCCCTCGAGTCCCTGGAGGGAGCACAGCCCAGCCAGCACCTTGATTTCAGCCCAGTGACACCCCTTCTGGACCCCTGGCCTCCAGAGCTCTAAGAGAAGAAACTGTGTTGTTTTAAGCCACTAAATTTGTGGTAATTTGTTACAGCGGCAACAGGAAACTGACCCACACGCAGCTTTAACGATTGTCCTAAATAAGGCTTATCTCTCTATGCAGCGGTCCCCTGTCGCACCCCTTTGTATCTTCAGTTTCACTCCCCGGGGGAACCACTTTCAACTCTTATACCTGTTTCTTCTGGGCTTACCTCCCTATGTCTAAATAATATGCCTATTCTGCTATTTCTTGATTTATTAATTTTAGCCACTATTTACTGAGATATTGAGTTCCCCTTAAAATGGATGAGGATTTAGCTCTCCTACGTTACTACCCCAACTTCCAACCCCAGAGTCGCCCAATGTATTATTGTCATACCCATCTGGATAATCCAGGATAATCTCCCCATCCCAACGGCTGGCTGATAAGCAACCTTAATTCCATGTGCAAGCTTAATTCTTTTCCATATAACCTAATCTATTCACAGGTTCTGAGTATTAAGACAGGGGCCTATTTGGGAGGCCATTATTGTGCCTACCACATCCTTCATCAAATCTGCCAAAGCTCATCGATAACATGTTCCACACCCTTGGTTAAATCAGACCTCCCTCCTCGAGCTCTCCATGCTGGTCGAGCTGAACTGATTGCCCTCTGGTCCTGCTACGGAGTCATCCAGGGATGTTGTTTCTCTCTGCTCTCTTGCGTGCCATCCTCTGTTTTCTGGGTCTTGTGTCTTCTATGTTCTTAGTGTGCCGCTTTCTTTCTCTGAAACACATCCTCCTGATGTTTCTGAAGAGAGTATGGGACAGGTGTGCATTTGGAGTCCTTACATGTCTGAAAATGTCACTCTTCCACCTTCATATTCGATTGAAGGTTTGGTTGAGTATAGACTTCTAGGTTGAGGAGAATTTACTCCCAGAAGTTTGAAGGTATTGCTTCATTATCTTACAACATCTCGAGACCTTATTCAGAAGCCTGATACAGTTCTGTTTCCCAATCGTTTTGCTATACAACTCGCTTGTTCTCTCTGGAAGCTTTTGGGATTTATCACTGATGTTCTGGAATTCATGATAATATGCCTTGGTGTGAGTCTTTTTTCAGTCATTGTCCTGGATACTTGGTGAGCCCTTTACATGTGGAGACAATTATCTTTCAATTTAGGGCCATTTTCTTGTATTATTAATTTGATAATTCCAGTCCTTCCATGTCTTTGTTTCCTTTTTTTTTTTTTCTGGACTGTCTATAAGTTGGATATTGGATCTTCTGGAATGATCTTCTTTATTTCCTACCCTTTCTGTTCTATTTTCCATCTTTCTTTTATTCTACCTTCTGGGAGATTCTGGTAGAATTTATTCTACCTTCTTGACTTTATATGACAACTCTTTTATTCAGTTTTTTAAATTTCATTGCTCATATTTCAAATTTCCAAAATCTTTCCTCCCTTTCTCCCTCTCTGTGTCCCTCTCTTTCTGTCTTTATATGTGTCCTGTCCTTGTCTCATGGACGCAATATGCTCTCTTGCCGCTGTGAGAATCTCTTACTGGTGCGGGTGTCCACTTTGGAGTCTCCGCTTGTCCCGCATATACTTTTCCTTCCTTAGCTCTTTGTTCATCTGTTTCCTCCACAGCAGAAATGCTCCTCAAATGTCTGATGACATTTTACTGGTATTGAACACTGAGGGTCCTCAAAGCCTCCTAGCCATCCTGGGAGCCTGGCAGGGGCTCTGTTGAAGGGTGATGGAACAGTGTGTCAGCCTGGGCCTCGTAGGAAACACACGCTGCACTTAAACTTGGCCATTGGAAAGGGCTCAATAAAGGATTATTTATGAAGATGTGGGCAGGGTTTAGGGGAAACAGCAAAGAATAGGTCAGCATGCCATGCGTAGCATTAATGAAGAGCTTTTACTACCTAAGGCCTAAGGGCAAAAGGAAGGAGTCATTTGCAACTAAGTGAGGGTCTCTATAAGGAAAGGGGTATCCGACCACAGCTGTGTTCTTCAGAAGGACACAACCCGCTGTTGACATATCAGGGAGGGACTGAAAGGAATGTATACCCCGACATCTCTCTCCTCCTGCCATCAATCTCTGCCAGTGCTGTCCACTGAATGAACTTGACCCAAAGTCATCCATATTCCCGGCACCCAGAGCAGGCTGGAGGAGGACCAAGGATGGAAAAGGAAGACGTCCAGCATAAGTTGCATCAATCTGGGTCTGGTCAAGAAAATAGAAGCCACTCGGCATGTTTCAGATATAAAAATTTGAGTGTAGGTGGCGCGTGGGTGGCTCAGTCAGTTAAGCGTCCAACTTCAGCTCAAGTCACGATCTCGAGGTTTGTGAGTTCGAGCCCCGCGTCAGGCTCTGTGCTGACAGCTCGGAGCCTGGAGCCTGCTTCTGATTCTGCCTCCCTCTCTCTCTGTTCCTCCCCTGTTCATGCTCTGTCTCTCTCTCACTCAAAAATAAATAAACATTAAAAAAATTAAGAAAAAATTTGAATGTACAATTAGGGGCTTGTGTGGGGGTTGGAAGAGCTAGACACAGTGGTGAGGGTACAGTTTAGGGACACTACCCAAAAGGTCAGAGGGGCTGACATGGAATTCCTAGGCCCAAAGCTTCCAAAGCTGGCATAGAAGCTGCACCAATTCTCAAGAATCTCTGAGAAGCTCCCACCACTCACCCAAGTTTTCACTGGCAAAGTATTCCCAAAAGCTTAATGGGAAGCCTCTGCAAATTTCATCTGCCCAGGTATCTGGTTTTTACCATTTCCAGGGGAGTAATGTTAGTTTCCAGTTTCTCCCACATCTGCATCTAGGGGTCTTTTCTCTAAGCCTCCTTGGTTTTTCTGCAGAAGGAGCCTCCCATCCCCCGTCTGTGGCAGGGAGGGCAGGCAGGGAGGATGGCCAGGCTTGATCATTAAGGTTCCGGGATCTGGATCTTCTTGGGTTTAATGTCCGGTGCAGCACGGTAAGCAGGGGACCAAGGGTCCAGCCATTCAACGTACAGGCGGTGGCGCTATCCCCCTGATTGCGGCTTCGAGCCTCACCTGGAATTTGCTCAGCCAAGGAGCTTCCTTCCTGAGGTCTGCTGCAGACCTCTGTTTGGTGGTTTCCTGCTAAGCCTATTACCCCTCCTGGGCTGCTGTTTGAGCCCCAACAGTGCCTTGAAATGCCCCAACAGTGCCTTGAGATGTATCCTCTCCTGTTCTTCTTGTCCTTGTGGGTGGATTCCCTCTTTATTCCTTTATTATCATTTTACTGGGATTTGAGGGGGAATGATGGTAACACAAGTAGCCCGTGTGCCAGAATTAACCAGAAGTGTGTATTTCTTAAGACTTGGTTACCAATTGTCATATTAGATGCTCACTTTAAAGTCCTGTAGTCACAATTTTTAATTTTAAATTAAAATTATTTGTTCAGGGGACACCTGGGTGGCTCAGTCAGGTAAGTGTGTGACTTTGGCTCAAGTCATGATCTTACAGTTCCTGGGTTTGAGCCCCGCATCGGGCTCTCTGCTGTCAGCACAGAACCTGCTTCAGATCCTGTCTCCCTCTCTCTCTTCCCCTCCCCCACTCTCTCTCAAAAATAAATAAACGTTGAAAATGTTTGTTCAGGGTGCCTGGGTGGCTCAGTCGGTTAAGTGTGTAACTTTGGCTGAGATCATGATCTCATGGTTTGTGAGTTCGAGCCCTGTGTTGGGCTCTGTGCTGACAGCTCAGCATTGGATTCTGTGTCTCCTTCTCTCTCTCTGCCCCTCCCCCACTTGTGCTCTGTCTCTCTCTGTCTCTCAAAAATAAATAAATGTAAAAAAATTTTTTTTAAATATCTGTTCAATTACAGTCATTATTTATTACAAATCATAGTCATAGTTTTTATATTATTATATTTAATTATATTATTATTATATTCTATATAAATTATAGTCATTATTCTAATATATTCAAATGAGGAAAAATATGAAATAATAAAGGTATAACAACTTTTAAAAGCAGCCTTTTCCATTACTAAAATTACACCCATTAATGAAAGTCTGGAACACTGCCAGATACTATCCTAAGCACTTTATAAGCATTTGCCCATTTTAGCCTTATGCTAACCCAATTTATAGATGAGGAATTTGAAGCACACAGTTCAGAAACCTCCCAAGACTGCACACCTGCTTATATCAGGCAAAGCCGAAACTGTTCATACTTAGGCCAGTGGCCGTACCCCCTCCTCTCCTGGCACAGAAAATAGAAGGGAAAAGAATCAACTACAGCCAGTGACACCAAGATGACCTTTGAACCTTTTGGAGTATTTGTTTCCAAAGTTGTTAATGTATTTTCTTTCTTTCTTTTTTTAATTTTTTAATGTTTATTTATTTTTGAGGCACACACACACACACACACACACACACAAAGTGTGAGTTGGGGAGGGGCAGAGAGAGAGGAATACAGAATCTGAAGCAGGCTCCAGGCTCTGAGCCGTCAACACAGAGCCCCACGAGGGGCTCGAACTCATGAACTGTGAGATCATGACCTGAGCAGAAGTAGAATGCTCAACAGACTGAGCCACCCAGGTGCCCTAAAAGTTGTTAATGTATTTTCTAAGTTAGAAGGCAATTGTAAGTATGGGATCTGTATAAATATGTACTCTGTGTTTTCTCGCTCGGTGTTATGTCATGAGCATTTTATATGTATGTAAATTTTATCGCAAGCAAAACGCTCGCAAGGACCATTTAAATTTTATGTTAGGGCCATTGAATAGCAATTCTAAACCATGAAAAAAATCGGGTTGCTTTTGTTTAACTTCAGATGACTCCGTGATTTCTAATGGAATCAAACACAGCTGACTTTACATTCCCAGGCTTGCCTCTCTTTCCTCCTGAGGGAGATAGGGCATGACATTTAGCCTTTCTGAGTCTCCTCCCTTGTAAAATGGTGATAGTAATATCTTACATGGCTGTCGTGAGAATTTAAAAGAGGATAAAAGAGTATCGCAGCCCCCTGCCCCTTCATCAATGGTAAGGATTATTCTTCTAAGATCATGCTTCCTGTGCAGAGACATTTCCAAAAGATGGGTAACACATTGGATTTTTAGCTATGGTTGAACCTTTTTACTCCTTTATCTGGACGCGGAGGAAAGGTCTAGTTCTTATCCGGTAGGCTACTTGTGTGGTGCGTACTGTTAGGAGAGACTGATGTATACATAAGACTTTTTGGAAAATGTCATTATGAATACATGCCAAAGTTTCAAGATTCCCTCTTGGCCAGGCCATTTTCTGGGAAGTGATTGGTTAGATGACCCTCATTAGACTGGACACAAGGAAGAAGAATGCCAGGTTCAAGAATATCACTAGACCTCTGACAGCTTCCTAGTAGCTGGTTTCCTCAAAAAGAGTTTACTCTCATTAAAGACCATCAGAGAAATCCTTAAGCGTTTTTTATCAGGAATTCTGATTTCTTCCCAGATGGTTATGAAATACATTCTCAAAAAGTTTTATTCCAGACAGGTTTAATATTTCACAACTGAATTTATGAGAAAAAGAAAAGGCAATTTGGGAATCCTCCAAGAAAAAAGTCCTGCCTCCCTAAGGTTCTCAGTTTCCATCAGTAGAGCATAAAAAAGGGGTTACCTGCTCAAAAAATATATATAAAATTATGCTATGTGGAAATCATCATGGGTCTTGGTACCATTACACATTTAGAAAATGTCTGAAAGAATATTCCAATAGAAGTTAACTGTTGTTATCAAGTATCTCTTTAATGATTGCTAACTGCGAGATTATGGAAGATTTTCACCTGCTACAGCGTATCTTTATTTAACTTTTTTTTTTTTTAAATAATGAGCAGGTATTACTTTTCTAATGATAAACACCGGATCGGTTTTACCGGCACAGAGGTGTGGTCACTGGTAGCTCCCTTGAGCCCTTTTTCATGACAAAGCATGAACCGGTTCATCTGGTGACCAGAGGGGACATCTCAGCTCCAGGGAGCCGAGGTTCTCACACTTGAGCCGCATCAGAACCCCCTGGAGGGCCGGTTGGATCGTGGAGTGCTGCGGGCCCCCCCCCCCCGCAGAGGTCCCGATTCAGAAAGTCTTGTGTGGGGTCCACAACGTGGGGCGCTAACAAGCTTCCACGCGCTGCTGTGGCTGCCGCAGCCAGTCTGGGGACCACACTGTAAGAACTGCTGTGGTCCAGGCAAGAAAATTTCCACAGGGGAATCAAAGCCAAACAAAGATGAACTTCACTCACTTCCCATTTTTGCCTCTGGCTGGCCTATAATTATTTTTGAGGAGAGGAACCTACTTTGACTGGCTCTGTTTAGTAAGAAGTTGTGCCGGGAAAGTTACCCCTCATCTCATTAAATGAACGCTGGGTTCAGAGACCAAGTCCCGTGACCTCTAGGGCTTGAGGCCCTATCGGCGGGCGGTTGGCTGTGTGCACCAGGGGCTTCACGACCTAGTGAGTGGCTGTGGGTCATTACCCTCAACCCAGGCCTCTGGATGTGGTTTCTCTGAGCCCTGAAGAGGTGACACTGAGGATGATGGGCGAGCGGTTAGTGCAATACCGATGTCCCGTTTGGGTAGCGGTGTGGGAGCTGCTACGGGAGTGGGCAAAACACAGAGAGAAACATCCTCACTATGCCCAGTATTACCCACCGATTACGAAGGTAGTCATTCTCTTTTCTTATGGTGGTAAAATATACATAACATAAAATTTACCGTTGTCATCATTTTTTAAAGTTTTTATTTTATTTTTTAAAAGTTTGAGACAGAGAGAAAGTGGGGGAAGGGCAGAGAGAGAGGGGAGAGAATCCCAAGCAGTCTCCATGCTGCCAGCGCATGGGGCTCGATCTCACGAACTGTGAGATCATGACTTGAGCCAACATCAAGAGTCGGATGCCCAACCAACTGAGCCACCCAGGCGCCCCCATTGTGATCATTTTAAGTGCATAGTCCAGTGGTATTAAATATATTCACATTGTTCCATTCATCTCCAGAACTTTTTCATCTTCCCACACTGAAACTCTGCACCCATTATCACTCTTTAAAATATGTAACAGCCTTTGTTGAGATATAATTCATGTGCCATACGATCCACCCATTTTAAAGTATATAATCCAATGGTTTTTCAGTATGTTCATAGAGTTGTGCAGCCATCACCACGATACATTTTTAAACACTCTTGTCACCCCTAAAAGCAAGTTTGTACCCATTAGCAGTCACTCCCCAATTCCCCCAGCCCCCTCCCTCCTTCAGCCCTTCATCTACTTTCTGTCTACAGATTTGCCTGTTCTGGGTGTTTCAGGTAAATGGCATCATATGATATATATCCTTTTATATCTGGCTCCTTTCACTTAGCATCATGTTTTCAGGAATCATCCATATCATAGCACGGATCACACTTTGTTCCCTTTTGCATTCACTCTTTTTTTAAATTTAATTTGTATTCATTTTTAATGTTTATTGATTTTTGAAAGAGGTTGGGGGAGAGAGACAGAGACAGCGTGAGCGGGAGAGGGGCAGAGAGAGAGGGAGACGCAGAATCCAAAGCGGGGCTCCTGGCTCTGAGCTGTCAGCACAGACCCCAACATGGGGCTCGAACTCAGGAACTGCAAGATCATAACCTGAGGCGAAGTTGGAAGCTTAACCGACTGAGCCACCCAGGTGCCCCTGCATCCACCCTTAATAGGATTCAAGTTTGAACTCATTATCTCCTCCCTGTGTACAATGACTTCCTTCTCCACTTGGTTCATGTCTCTAGCTACTCAGCTTCCAAATCAGCTAACAAAATATTTCTTTGGAAACCTCCATCTGTGCTCCCTACCGTCTCCCCAAATCCACTGCCTCACCAGATGTGTCCAATGTAGTTCAGAACTGACTGTAGAATGCTACCTGTCCTCTTTGTCAGTGTCAGTGGCATTGTATTTCTTGCCCTGAATGTCCTGAGTCTGTCCATGGCCTCCCACTTGCAGACTATCCTTCCTCTGGTCCCATTTCCGTGGGCTCTCCACTTACCTACCTGAAGTCAGTCTGCTTAGAAACCTGTGCTCTTTCCCATTGCTTCAGGGCCTGGCACAGAGACCACTTGGAATCAGCTTTTTGGCCGTACTCCCGCCCCTTCCACACAAGCTTCCTTGTAACATCATCTGTTCCCCAGAATCTGAGCATTCTCACGTGTTCTTCCTTCTCTCTGGAATGCCGGCAAACATCTGTGCATCCTGGAGACCCAGCTCCAGTGGAAGTCAAGTCCACGAGGGAGCCTCTGGGCTTCTGAAAGCTCAGGGGAAAAAGAGAAATCAGTTTTGTAAGGCAATCCTTCCTTTTAAATCTTTGTTACTCTTTTTAAATTTTTTTAGTGTTTATTTATTTTTGAGAGAGAGACAGAGAGACACAGAGAGACAGAGAGAGAGAGAGAGCGCATGAGGAGGGAGAGGCAGAGAGAGAGGGAGACAGAATCCAAGCTGTCAGCACAGAGCCCGACCTGGGGCCCGAACCCAGGAGCTGAGCGGTGAGATCGTGACCTGAGCCAAAGTTGACACTTAACTGATTGAGCCACCCAGGCGCCCCAAAATCTTCATTCCTCTTAAGATCAAAAGCCTCCGGTCTTCAATCAGCTCCCATTTTTAAAAACTGGCCTGTCAGGATGGTTTATTCCAATGTTAAATACCAGTTATTCTATTTAAAGTTGTTAATATTTATTACAAAGCATATTTCACACATATGATCTTAAGTTAATGCTTTTGGAACTTCTTTGGAATATCACTTCATTCATTTTTTTGTCATAATATCCTTCCTTACATATGACTGCTTGTAACTGGGGGGCAGGGGGGCGGATAGAGTGGGTAGAAAACAGTACAAACTATATTTCTTGTTAATCTCCTATGACTGTTCTCCCAGTTTACTATTTTCTTAGATAAAGCAGTACTCTGAAAAAGGATGGGAAAATGTTCTCGGCGAGTTAGTCTGTACACAGGGGCTCTCCTTGTGTGTTTTAGATGCAAGTTCCTGTGACTGATCAACTTGGAAGTCAATTTCTTAGGCAGCTTTTGGATTTTACAACAAGAACACCCTATTCCAGTTTTATAGCCTTGTGGGGTAGCACATTTCACCTTTTAGTTACGTCTTTTGTGTTTTCCTTTGCAAAGCAAGCATTTCCCGCAAACCTTGTAAAGATAATCATAGTTTAGCTGTCTTATAAACGACCTGCTCCTTTGATTTGATTAATTTTCATCTCCACAGAGCTGGTAAAACCAGTTCTCTTGGATTTGTTGTAAACGACTCACTGAAAAAGAGAAAAGGAGAAGTGAGTGGATCATTCCAAGAGTGGTTATCAAGCCAAATCAACTGCAGTAGAGCAAGATGTTATTTCTGTAGCTTTTGATGTGATCCGGACACCTTACCTTGAACTCAGTATACACGTTGTAAAGGAAGAAGGAAAGAGCCTGCCTCAAACCCATCAGCACAAAGCCTTGGCTGCTCACTTCCCCTGCTGTCTGCCGGGGTTTCTCCTTAACAGACACCCCCTGATTGGAAAATTTGAGGTGGATCGTGCCTGCATCAATTATTACTGCATCAATTATTACTACAATATATCAATTAATACATCAAATATTACATCAAATATTACAGGTATATCGTGCCTGCATCAATTACAACATTAACATTACTGTGGTGTTCTGATGGTAATTTTCTCTTTCCCTCATTTCTTCTACATTTATCAATTGGCATTCCTCTGTAGGGAAGACTTGTCCCCCCTCCCTGACTTGTTTATTTACTTTTTATTTCTACTCATATAGACTTAAAGACAGCACTTTCATGAACTCTTTGGGTTAAAATCCAATAGAATCGTTACTTGTTGCTTGAATCGTTCCAGCTCGGGCCTTTGGGAGCTCTTTCAGGTCGGTTCCTGTGCCCTTTTGACTTGTGCCATCATTTTTATTGAGCACTTCCTTCCTTTCTGGCACCGTGAGGTTTTCCATTTCTCCATAAAGCACATCAGAAGCACCAGATAATGACTGTCTTTTGTAAAGCACTCTGCATGTAACTTCTATTAATGTAAAGATGATATTAAAGGTTATCAAAGCAAAGTATCATTCATTACATGCAAATTACAGATGTCAAGTCCGAGTACTTGAAGAGAGCACGCATGACACACTATAAGAGCTACCTAGGCACGGGCTTAACTGTCTTCCATTTTTATCCAAAATGCTACCACCACTGCATCACACAGAGAGGCCTTTTAAGTCATGTGAGATCATTTGAAGTGTCACATCTCCACTACTCTCCATTCCCAAAATGCATCATCCATTCTGGTCGAAATGGGAGTTCAGTGGGATAAAGATATGGTATTAAATACAACTGTATTTATCCAGCAATATTAATGTGATGAATTCATGTCATTTGAAATATTGCACTAACTGTTAAATAACACTACTGTAAGAGGGAGGCAGGATGAGGAATTACACATCTATTCTTGTCAGCAGCTGGATTTTTTAATGTTTATTTTTGAGAGAGAGGGAGACAGAGGATCCAAGGCAGGCTCTGCAGTGAGCCCGATGTGAGGTTCGAACTCACGAACTGCCAGATCGTGATGTGTGCTCAAGTCAGATGCTGAACCAACTGAGTCCTCCAGGCGCCCCCGTCAGCAGCTGGATTTGAATTTTGACATTAAGTGCCCCTGTGCTGGTCACCAAAAGTTCCTAGAAGGAAAAATAAAAGTACAATTGGAACAATTCATGAAAACCAAACAGTAAGTGTGGGGGAGGTGCGGGGGAGAATGTCCATTTTTGTAATTTAGAGAAACTTAAAATGGAAAAAACCGTACAGTGTCTTGAGTAGAATTCATACCATTTAGTTTATTTAAGGCATTAAAATTAGGGCAGAGCTCAGGATTTTCAAAAATGTTAAGTCTTGCCAGCAGTCATTTGTGATGAAATGACAAATTTCTCCATGCAGGAAGCCTACCCAGATCAATGGGTAGGGTCCCAGTTCTCTGATTCAAGAAGGAAAAGGTAAGACTTGAAATAGACCAGAGTCAAAACAAGACACAAAAGTTCAGGTGGTCTGTCTTCACCTATGAAAAGCTGGGGGGCGGGGCGGGGAAAGGAAACAAGACTGTCTTCCCCAAGTAGGACAGAGAGAGGAGTAAGATTAGGCAGGACATGAAACAAGCTGTTGATTTTTTTTTTTTTTTTTTGAGCCCTACAGAGTTCAGTCACCAGTTTAGTGGTTTAGGTGTATTGGTCTCTGCAATGTCCAGGTAAGCCACGAATCACTGACACTGTTCAAAGACTTTGGGCCCACTGCTCTGAGAACGCATGGGGTAGCCAGCCAAGAATCCTCAGCACCAAGATGCTATCCCACCACACGTCCTGCTCAGCTCTTTCCTTGTTGAAACATGCCCAGTCACTTTCAGAACCCTGAGTCTTCTTGAGAGGCGGATAAGGAAGCCCAGTAACCCTGGCCTTAGCAAAAACAATCATGCCTGGAATCAGGCAGATCCCAGAGCAGTTCTGGGCGAGGCTCAAGAAAAAGAAAGTCCCAGTAACAGTGGGCTTTAGCCATGCCCTGCGAGTTTCAGTGTTTGTTGACTCTAAGATCCTATCGCAAGGCCTCATCGCCCTGATATGCCAAGGCATGTAATGAGTGAGGCACCAAGGATCCTGGAGCAGGTATAATGAGTATTCATCTGGGCCTTTAACACTTCAAATTCTTAATTTCCATGTTCTTTAATTGTTAGAAGTCTGCATTGATGTCGCTACTACCTTCTCAGTAGCTCCGTGGACGGGTCTTCTCCCCTTTGATTACTCTCCTGTTTACATTGCTCTGACACACAAGAAAAGCATTTAGAAAGATGATTCTGCTGATCTCTTGTTGGTAAGACTCGTTGGGAGGTTTTTTTTCATAAAGCTAATGAAACAATTATAAGTACATCTTTCTGCAGAAATCCCAGGATGTAACCAATTTACTAGAGTTGCCCCAATATCATGGGTGAGGTATGAAGACAGGTCTATATTGGGTAGGGGGGTCAGCTTTTATTTGTCACCGCTGGGTCCACTAACCTTCAGCCCCCTCCATTTTCCAGGGGCCAATGATTTAATTTCTTAATTGTTTTATTTTCTCTTTTTGAATGTCTCCCATCTATTTCACTATCTCGTCCTACCACCAGATGGTGGAAAGGGAAAAGGAAATAACCTGATGGTAAATGAATGTGGTGCTGGCTGGCAAAGTATTGATGGCGAAAGGTTTGTAGTGGTGAATGGACCCAAAAAGGATCTTGTGAGTTACCTATGAATGCCGTTTTCATTTCAGCGCCCATTCAAAGGTCGGCTGTGCAGGTCTGGGGGGTGGGGGTGGTCAATGTGGCACAATACCTTGCTGGGGAGGGAGTCAGCCCTTTCCTCAGGAGATTCTTGGGAACATCAGCGCCTGGGAACAGAGCTGAGCAACCCAATCCTACCCGGCCAAGGCACGGGGGTGCGCGGTTAGGGGTCCCTGTGAGGGTCGGTGCGAGGTGATGTGCCCTGCCGGCCCCTCTGCACCTTTCTCTGTCTTTCCGTATCTGCGTTCCACCGCCTCCTATACGCCGAATTCGCACTTGGCCTGCCTTTCCCATGCTGCCCTGAATGGATGTAGCATTTCCATCCCTCCATAGAGACCCCTTCTCCTGCCTTACCAACAGCTCCCTCAGTGAAAGCTTAATCTGGGTTGCCTCGATCTCCGATCCCCGGGGTTACCTGCCGTCACCCTCAGCAGGTGTTCATTCCCTCACCTAGCCATGGTCTCCCCTACCCCAGTCCGTACACCTCTAGTCGCACCCTCCGGATCGGCCGCTTCCACCTTCTTTCCCACGTGCCCTTCCACTCGGACGCCCCCTCCCCCACGACCCCCCTTCCAGTCTCGAGGAGTCTCGCGGCATTTCCCCGGGCGTTAGCCGAGCCGCCTCGGATGTGGGGTGGCCTCGTAGAGCAGGGTCCCTCCCCAGCGGGCGGTGAAGGGGGCGCCCGAGCGCCGCAGCCGCAGGGAGGCCGGGGGCGCCGGCTCCGGCCCCGCCCCGGACAGGCCCCGCCCACCGCGGGACCGCCCCTCACTGGCCCCGCCCCCGCCTCGGCGGCCGCGCGTCCCCGGCAGGCCGAGCCGCAGGAGCCGCGGCGAGGAGGGGGGCGAGCGGGCTGCGCGGCCGCGGCTGCCGGGCGCTGGGCTGGGCGGCGCTTCTTCTCCTTTTTTTTTTTTTTTTTCGCAATTTCCACTCGCGGGGAGCAGGAAACCCGGCGCAGCCGGGCGCAGCGGGCCGCGATGCAGCAGCAGCAACAGCAGCAACAGCAGGAATCACCCCGGGGCAGCAGCGGCAGCAGCAGCAGAGGCAGCAGCGGGCGGCGCTGAGCCGCCGCCGCCGTCGCTACTGAGGAGAAAGCCGGCCCAGCCGCCGCCGCGTTCGGACCCCTGCGCCCCGAGCCCTGATCCCGGAGCCCGACCCCCGCGCCCTCCTCCGGCAACTTTCACGCTGCCTCGGCGGCCCGGCCCGGCTCGACGCCAATGGGTGAGTAGGGGGCTGCCGGCGCCCCGGTGCCCGGGCGCCCACCTCAGCCTGAGGGCGGCGCGCCTGTCCCGGGACTGCGGAGTCGGGAGGGCGCTCCGGGGGCAGGGCCCCGGCGGTGACACCGCGGTGGGCACTCTGCCTACCTCGCGCACCCCCGTTCACTCCCACTCGCGTCCCTGCCGAGCCCGCGCGGCACCGACCGGAACCCCGCGGGGTCCTGGGCGGAGGATCCCGGGCCGGCCCGGGGCGGCTGAGGCTGAGGGATGCAGGGGGTGTGGTTGGTTCTTCGGGTGGGCGGGGAGAGTTTTGTCTTGGCCATTTTCTCGCCCCAGCGCGCCCTTCTCTGCGCTGAGGACGTGGGTAATGGGAGCTGGTGGGCTCCGGCCCTGCGCGGGGGTTCGCGTTGTCTGTCCCTGGCCCCGCCGCGGGGGAAGCCAGAATCTCGGGGTCTCGGCGCGGCCAGGGACCGAGTTGCGTTTGCTGGGGGACGACGTGGTGGTGGTGGTGGGGGGGGGGGGTGCGGGAAACGCCCCAGTACCCGGCTTGGCGTGCCATCCTCGGGTCCTGAGCGCCTGACGCGTCTCCCTTGGCGCCCCTCTTCTTCCCGGCCCTGACCCTCTCTCTGCCTGCCTTCTCTCAGCCTGGTGAGCTCTCCGCTGCGTGATGCTCAAAGGGCACTTCCTACATCCTCTAAGTCTGAAGGCTTGGGGAACTGGAGCCGGTGATCCAGTCCTCGATTTACTGGTGGAACATCAGTTGCAAGTAGGCAACTAACCATTAGGCCCCCTGGGTCCCATCTGGTGTAGACTGGCACATTGGAGCCACCTTGCCCAGAGGATGTGGCACCTTATTGGGCAAAGGACTTGTGATTGCCTGGGCTAGTAATCGTGTGGCCCATCCAGTTAATGTTCTTGCTGGCAGCCAATCTCTGTCTTTCATGCCTTTGGCAGATAATTTTAGGTGTTTCTAGGCCAGGCATAGGAAGGCTGTAGATGACAATAAATCATAATAAAGTGAGACCTTTCTGTGGGCAGGTAATAGGATTTGAGTAGGCGAGTCCAACAGTGATAGGTAAGCGGTCATAGGATGCTCCTGAAGACGGATGCAGTGGAAAAGGGGAGGTTTAACCCAATCAGTTGTTGACAGGCAGTTAAAATCCCATTTGTGGTCACTGCCATAAATGGTTTTCCTTTTCTAAAGTGGTGGCCATCCAATGGCCTCTCAGCTTCAATGTCACTTTTTTCTCAGTGCCCTTCTCTGGTCCCTGCACCACCTCCAGTCTATATTAGTTTCTCTGTCACCCTTCTCCTCTAGCACCTTTTTAAAAAGAGCGGTATTACATATTTATTTGAGTGTAACATTTATCTCCCCTACTGTAAGCTCCATGACTGTAGGGACAGAACTGCGTGGGTGCCGTTTTGCTCGGCGCTGTTTTCTTTGGTGCTTGGTATGGAGCAGGCCCTGAATAAATATTTATTGAATAAATGAATGAATGAGGGGGTATGAAACCCTCCTACTTGGTGGAAGACAAAATGCTTAGCTCAACACTCTTGTTTTGCTTTGCCATCTAATAAGATGATTTAGTTTATTAACAGAAGCATATACTTTAAACATTACTGATTACTTGAGTAACAGGTTGGTTTTTCCTGAGGTAACTGAAAGTGATTATTTTGATCACCTTTCCTTTTTTTGTGGGTCCCGAGAGGGTTGGACAAAAAAAGAAGTTAGATCCAAATGTCTTCTCCTGTGGCTGGACTGTGCTTTCTGTATCTCAGTGGGAAGAGGAGTCCAGTTTAAGAAGAAACAGACCTGTTTATTATTCGAGTCTGAACTGTTTTCATTATCCAGAGCCTCCTAAGAAAATTAGAGACTGCTTCTGCAGTTTATAGTCCTTTCAAGCTTAATCTTTTTTTTTATTATTTTTTTATTTTTTTACTGTAACCATTACAAAAGGGAGGGGGTGCAGAAACTGATTTTCATTTGTTTCAGGTGTCACTGCTTAGAGGCGATAAGATTAAAATGAATGCTGTCATTTAATTATTTAAAATGTTTATAGTGGGGCTTAAGATGCCCATAGTTGTTTATGGCTAAAGATCGCCTGCTATTTTCTAAAGCGTCTTCAGCAGTGTATTTGGGATGAAGTACAGGTAGGTAACAGTTCATTCTGCATGTCTTCCGATGGAGCCACCTAACAGTGCCGTTTCTGAAGCAGGTGTGTGTGTACACACAGGCGCCGCCCCCTTCCCCATCCCCATCCCCATCCCCATCCCCAAGTCTCCTTGGTTTGCAAAAGATTTGTTCAGTGTATCAGTTTGATACATTTGCGTTCTCACCTGGCCTGGGAATGATTTTTCTGTTGATGGCAAACACAGTAAAACTGTCTTATGTAGTCTTTAATCTGAAAAAATCCTGAAGTGAAGCCAGTTAGTTGTAAAATGGCCTCTTAATGGAAGCCCGCTCAGAATGTGCCCTCGGAACTTGCAGGCAGGTGCCTACAGGGCCAGATACGGGCAGAGCCTCTTGTAATTATGATCACACAAATGTTAATGATCCCAATCTGTGAACAGTGAAAGATTTGCAAGCCCAGCAAATGATTTTTGTTTAGAAAATTCCAGAGTAACAACAAAGTTTGGACTGTTTTCAGCAATGTATTGTTTTGGTGAGAGATTGCTTTACGCTAAACTAAAGCAAAAATGAATGCAATGCATTGACCTTCACAGTCTAAAGTTAGAATTGGAAGAAAGACTCCACCTTTATCATTCATCACCTTTACTTTGCCCCTTCACGTCCATCAGGACACAGGCAGAACCTTGGTACCTTGCTGGTTGCACAGACCTTCAGTTCTTTTTGCATTACTGATATTCTCTCATCAGCTCTTATGTTTGAAATTGTTTTTTTTAATGTTTATGTATTTATTTTGAGCAAGCGAGAGAGAGAGAGAGAGAGCATGAGCAGGAGAGGGACAGAAAGAGAGGGAGAGAGAGGGGCTCCCAAGCAGGCTCCTCACTGCCCGTGCATAGCCCGATGTGGGGCTCAATCCACGAACCAGGAGAATCATGACCTGAGCCGAAAACAAGAGTCAAGACGCTTAACTGACTGAGCCACCCAGGTGCCCCTGAAATCGTTTTAAAGCAGGTTGCATACAGTGGCCAGCATTCATCCATTCATCCATCTATCCATCCGGTATTTATTGACCTCCTGCTTTGGGCCAGGCATTGTGCTAGGAATGGGTGCACGACACACATAGACCTGCCAGCTTAGGCTTTTCCGGCTAGTGGGAGAGGTAGGCCTGAGTGCGATACTCATGACAATATGCAGTTATAAGCCCTGGTAGGTCTCGTGAAGGAGATTAGAGAGGGGCAATGTGATTTAGGTTGCAGAGGGGTAAGGGGAATGTCTTTGAGGAGATTGTGTTTGAGCTGAAATCTGAAAATTGGGTAGGAGTCATCACTGCCCTCCAGTACCCCCTTCAACACATCCGTAGTGGAACAAGCGGTTCTGCTCTCCTGGCAGCGAGGGACAGCGTGCATCACAGGGAGCTGTGTCGGACAGGACCCGCGTAGGACTGGGCCTGTGGGAGGGGCTTTAGGGGAGTGTTTAAGGAAGCCAGGTGATCTCTGGATTGGATGCTGGCTGGAAGTGAGGGATTTCCATGGTAGGGGGTCTTCATACATCTTCCCGAGAAGCAGGGAAGACCAGAGAAAGGCTGTGATTGGTAAAGGAGCAGCAGTCACTCCTATTGGCCAGGATTCGGGGATGTGTGGAGGCTGTTGTGGTTTGGACAAGGTTCACTTGTTCTCCGTGTTCGGACAGGATTACGGAGTGGTCTTGTTTTTGTCTTGTCCCATCCTGGTCACAGAGTGGCCTTGTCTGATGTTGGTGTTCTGGGGAAATTGCTTGTTCAATGGGAGACTGCCTGGCCAGCTCCCGGCAGGCAGGGGCTGCTTTTCTGAGTTAACTAAGAGATAAATGGGGGGAGGGAAAAGGAGTCGAGGGTGGGGGAGGGGAGGAGAATGCCTTTCTAGGTATACTTTGTAGCTACTTCCTTAATACGGGGCAGCTCTAGTCTGGGGACTGTTCAACATTAAGCACAATGGACAACTGAAATGCCATACCAGAGAAGAGATACAGAGTCACACGGAGCAAGCTGCTGAGAGCCAATAAGTCAGGATGGCTCTTAACGGGAAAGACGCAGGGCAGAAAAATACTAGAATCCTGGCATTGTGAGAGGAGAGTCTAATGCAGTGGTTCTCAGAGTGTGGTCCCCCAGCATCAGCCTCCTTGGGATCTTGTTAAAGATACAAATTCTCTGGCCCCAATTCTGCCTACTGAATGATGAACTGGGGTGGGGTGGGGAGCCTAGCAATCTGTGTTTTAAGGAGCCCTCCAGGTGGTTCCGATGCATGGTCAAGGTCGGGGGTAGACCTTCTTGCCGTGCAGGTGAGAAAGCTGAGGTCCAGAGTATGTGGGTCACTGAAGGGTAGTACCTGGGCACTCTGGTCAAATATAAGATGCTGTTACAAGTGACACATGGCCTTAGAGAAGGAGAAAAATATGCTCCTAGTTCAGAACAAACCTCGTATGGAATCACTAGAACGGTACAGTGTTGATTCTGCCGTGAATCTAGTCCATGCCAGACCTCCAACACCCAGGCATTAGTGACACTAGCTGGCTCATCTCAGTGTCTCTTGGACTTTTACCAGAGTATCACATAGGCCTTTGCCATCATCCTTCTTTGCCCTCCATCCTCTTTAGAAAGGACGTTACGATACATTGTTAGCATTGTTAGGGTTTTTGATCTTTGTTCCTCATTTTCTGTACCGGTACCTGTATTAGTTTCTGATTGCTGCTGTAATAAATTACCAAAAACTTGGTGCCCCAAAATGCCATAAGTTTATTGTCTTTAAAGTTCTGGAGGTCAGAAGTCCAACACAGGTCTCACTGGGCTAAGATCAAAATGTGGGCAGGGCTGCATTCCTGCCAGAGGCTCTAGGGGAGAATCCCTTTCCTCGCTTTGTCGGTTCCAGAGTCTTCTGCATTCCTTGGCTCACGGCCTACTTCCATCTTCCAAGCCAGCCATGGCCGGTCAAGTCTCTTTCGTAGCACATCCCTCTGATACTGACTCTTCTGCTTTTCTCTTCCGTGTTGAAGGAGGGCAGGAACTGCGTCACTTTGGTCGTTGTGTCCCTGTGCTGGCACATGGAAAGCCCCAAGTTAATATTGATTGAATGAATTATTTTTCCTAACCTTCTAGCTAACTTTATCCAGGTGTTTCTTGGACACCTCAAACAGAGCATGCTACATGCGGAGCTCAGCATTTCTCCTCCCCGTTCCCCACTTCCTGGAGGATATCACTGCCTTTCCCACCACTTGCATAGGTGTTCTCCTCTTGGTCTTGCCTCCTCTTCTTTCCCATCTCCTCTCTCTCCATTCTTTCCAGTGTACAGTCAAGCCCAAATGTTTCTGGAATGCTTTAGAAACATCTCTGCAGATGCTTTAGATCCTGAATGCCTTAGCAAAGCCTTTGGGGAGCTTGGCAGCCACGCCTACCTTTTTTCCATGCTTGTTCAGGCCTCTGAGCCTTTGCCATGCAGTTCCTTTCCATTCATGGGGAAGGGATTTCATTCTCTTCTCTGCCTTGTAGTCCCTCTGTGTTAGTTTCCTCTTGCTGCTGTGATAAGATACTACAAACTCAGTGGCTTAAAACAACATAAATTTGTAATCTTACACTTCTGGAGGTCAGAGGTCCAAACTGGGTCTTACTGGGTTGATACCAAGGTGTGGGCAGGGCTGTGTTCCTTCTGGAGGCTCTCAGGGAGAGTCCATTTCCTTGCCTTTTCCAGCTTCTGGAAGAAGCGCTCACGTTCCTTGGCTTGTGGCCACGTCACTCTAACCTCTGCTTCTGTCTTCACATCTCCTCTTTTACTCTGAACTTCCTGCCTTCCTTTTATAAAGACCATTGTGTTCTATTGGGCCTACCTGGGTAATTCAGGCTACCCTCCCCATCTCAAGCCCCTTCGCTTAATCTGTCTGCAAAATCCTTTTTACCACAGAAGGTAACATTCACAGGTTCTGCGGATTCGGATGTGGGCATCTTTGAGGGGCTGTTAGCAGCCTGCCACACCCCTTGTTCATCTTTTGAGGCCTGCTCTGAAGGGTGCTATATGACACCTCGTCTTGTATTAAGTCTGTTCATCTCTGACAGGGTGTCCCCAACTACATTGCCCTGGCTCATTGCCTGGCACACGGGAAGTGCCATATGTTACTGAATGAATGAATGAGTAACCCTTTCACCCAAGTATGGTTACTGCTTGAAATTCTCCTAGGCTATTGGCTGCCAGGAGTGTGTGTGTAATTCTGTAAGATCCCCCAGGCACGGTGTGCTGACAAGGTCTGTTTGCCGACAGTTCATGGTGGCCTGCACTGCAGTGGATGAGAAGGGTAACGCCACATGGCGCGTGGCTTTGACAAAGAACTGCAAGTTCAAGATGGAAAATTCTCTCTGGCAGTGGTTCTCAAGCAGGGGCGATTTTGCCCCCCAGGAGGACATTTGGCAATGTTTGGAGACACTTGGTTGTCACAGCTGGTGGGGGAGGGCAGGCTGCTGGTGTCTGGGGTCCAGGGGTTGGGGATACTGCTACACATCCTACAATGTACAGGACAGCCCCCCAATGGTTATTTAGCCCCCAAAGTTGGGGCAGCCTGCTCTGAGCGTTACACAGATGGTTGAAACACCGTTTCCTTCCTTCATCGTCAGCTGCTCCGGACACAAGGTTTCCTCTGGAGCCACAGCCTTTGTTTTATGAATAAACCCAGAAGTCACTGGAAAGCAGGGCTCTTTGGCATTCTTTCACCATTTTGTTCTGTGAGTAGAAAGTGTCTTAACACAGCTCATTGCGTCTCTTCTGTCAATCCCTGGGTTGCAGAGTTGTTAAACTTACTTCTCCCGTGTTTGGCTCCCCTGATGTTTTGCCTTCCTGGTGGGATGTGCTTGTGTGCCGGGTGGCAGATGGTGGGTCCTTCTGCCACTCACACATGGGTCTCTGGAACCGAAGTGCTAGAAAGGTCCTTGGCAGTCATGGCAGCCCACACCATCAGATGATGGAACTGAGACTCTGAGAGGCAAAGTGCATGGTCCCCTAGCTGCAGGGCCCGGCTCCCTTTAAATAGGAAAGAACTAGCAACTTATATAGGTAGGCGCTCAGTAAATATCAGGCTCCTGCTTCCCCCATTGAAGCTCTTTCTACTAGCTGTTTCCTTGGTAAATTAAAAAAAAAACACAGCTTTATTGAGTTATAATTCACATATCTTACAATTCACCCATCGAAAGTGTGAAGTTCAGTGGTTTTTGGTATGTTACGTTATTAATTTTTAAAATCATGGTAATATGGATATAACAAAGTTTGCCATTGCAACCATTTTTAAGTCCGCAGCTCAGCGGCGTTAAGTACATTCGCAGTCTTGTGCACCCAGTACTACTATCTATTTCGAAAAGTTTTTCATCACCCCTTCCTGGCAAGTTTCTAACTTGAAGCATAGAATCCAGATCCCCTGGGGGTTCCTGGCTGCCCAGGAATTTTGGAGAACACTTGGTGGAAGTCCACGGGTCCCAGTTGAGATTCCAAAGGAATACAGGAAGAGGGAAAGTATGGTTTTGTTGTTTTTACATGTGTTCGGTCACCGTCTCCTTTGGGAGGCACTTCAGTTTGACTCTGTCCCTCCAGCCACCTCCCTTGGTTACATCCCTCTCGTCCTCTTGGGGGAATTGTGAATATCCTTTTCTATCCTGAAGCATTTGTGAGTTAGTTGCTTGGGTAACTTCCTTGGCAATTACTGGGATTCATCAGGATATTTCAGTCATGGGAGAAAGCACTGCACTGCCAAACTGACCCCTCCAATCCACACGTAGAGAGTCGAGAGTTGCATGTTTCTTTGCCTGAATTCCTTTAGCTGGCAAAGGTATGCGGGCAACCCGGGTGATTATGGGAAGTTGGTTTTCAACTTGATTGTTATTGTATGGGTAAATATCTTGCAGGAAAGCCAATAGTTTTCATTAGGGGACACTTCAGCAAAGCAAAATGTATCTCGTGGACCTTCCTGGGGTGATAAACTGTGCTATGTTTAGCTTCGGGAAGAAAAAACACTAATAACAAAAAAAAATCCTCACTAATATTTGTCCTCACTGAACTGCATTCAGTTGGCAAGAAAAGCCCAGTAAAGGCCTTAAGCTGATTTCCTTTCAGTGGCCATGGAAGTGGTGGGGCCACCGCAGGAGGCTGGCCTGCCCCCAGGTGAGGGACAGAGTGGCAAGATGAAGTGCTATTCAGTTCATACTGCTGTTTCTTCCTCAGTATCTTGGATTAAATGCTATAAATGTTGACGTCTCATTAATTACTCATTTTGCTTAACAAATTTAAGTCTTTAAGCACCAGAGTACAGCATGTATAGACACTTTAAATCACCGTCTCCTTAGATTTCAACTATTTATCAGTCGGTATGCAAGCACCAGCCCTTGTGTTTTTGCTGGATTTTTCTAGACTGTTCTAGACTTGGAAGACTTGGGGCCCTGTTCTAGGTCTGGTCCTCTGGGGCTGCACTAGTTTTATCCATCACACACCCACTCCTTGTGTGACAAGTCTTTAATTAGCTTAGTGTCCTCCCTAATTATTCCAGCTAGTTCTCATTTTTGTGCCTAGAGCTCAAAGGAGGTGCTTAAATATTGTTTTGGATAAGAACTGGGAAAGGCCTTCTTGGCTTTGCTGTCCCCTCTTCTTAGCCGGCTTCTTCGCGGATATTCATTTTCTTCACCAGACTGTTCTGGATGCTACCTTCTGCTTGAGCATTTTACATGCTAGCTTCTGGGTAAAATTCATTTGACATGAATGGCTTCATAAATGGGTGTTGCCTTTCTCCTGTTGTGATCATTCAGAAATCAAAACCCTAAACCCCTCTTCATAACAAACAAAATGGGATCATTTTTCACTTAACCAGTGATTTCTCACTGCCCCTTTGTTCTCCATAAAATATTAGATGGACAACAGACGTGTCACCCCAAATACAGTCTGTCAGGTAGCTCATTGTTGACCCTTGAGCAGGTTGGGCCGAGCAAGTGGTGGGGAATTGATGGTGATGTTTTAGCTTAATTGCTGCCTTTGTCAGCAAAGAAATGAAAAGAAAGTACTTAGCTGGGGGGGGGGAGGGGGCTGGGTCTGGGGAGAGAATGGGAGTAGGGGTGTCCCCAGTGGAGGACACAATTTGCATTGGGAAGGAGTTCACCTGCTTGTTGGGGATTGAGACTATAGCTACTTGCTGGGGGAATTTTCAAAACATTTTTAAATGTAATTTCATTTTTTTGTAATGAAAAGTGCTCACAATGACAGGTCTCTTTCTGAATCTCAGCCCTCCAGTTCTCTGGTGATTCCTCCCCCCGTCCCCTGACCAAGGCTGTCTGTGTTTTATTTCTCCCAAAATCTTCCGGGCAGAGTTCATGCCTGTGGCAGCGGACGTGTATTTCTGTTATTTCTCCCTCCTTTTATGCGATGAGGTCATGGTTAGTCGCGGATAGGAGAACTTCTGTGTAGCTGGTGGCTTCCTCCCCTAGGGATGTGCACTAGAACTCTATGTCTGGGTCCTCCTCGTCTGATTTTGGTGGACCGATGGGCATATTTTGGAAGAGCTCTCTAGGAGACTGTGCTGTGTACTCCTGAGTCTCAACTGGTCTAGGTTTCTTAACTGGTAGAAACTTTGTCCTGGATCTTAACTGAAGGAGACCACGCTTCTTAACTGGGTTAGGACTCTCTCCTGCTTCATATTGCAGACGTGCAGTAAGGCCTTTCTTCAAGTGAGGAGGCGAAGCAGAGCCTGTTACCTGGAAAGGAGGGCTTATTACAGGGTCACAGGGGCCTCTCTTGCACCCCAAGGGTCCCAAGAAGCCCCAGAACCAGGGATGGGTTAACTGCCCCATGTGCCATCTCGCCTTCTCTCCTCCCCTCCTCTCTGCCCCTGTCCCCTTTCTTCTCTCTGCGCATTTCATTCATGGGGCATGTGCCGCAGTTCCAGCCGCTTGTTAAGAGTTACTTGATTGTTTATTCCAGTTCCAAATTCCCATTAGCCAGGCTGAGCCCACTGGAGTCCGTGTCGCTCCCGAAGATACACAGGTGGTTGCTGTGGGCCCACTTCTAGGAGGAGAAGGACGCACCTGGTTCCAGTCCCCTGATCTGAATGAAGCCCTGTCCTGGGAGCAGTGCTTGGTGAGATGGGGGTACCTGGGGGCCGCTCTTGGGGCGTGCACTCTATACGAGGATGCTTGAAAGCCGTAAGCCAGAATACCTGAAAGTGCCCTGTTACCCATTTTCTCTTGACAAAGGGGTGATGAGTGTGAGGTGGTGCTAGAGCCTTTGACATTGTCCCATCCATCTTTGGAGCCCCTTTCATAAGGCTCCCCTGAGGAAGGGCTCCTGGCCCTGTCGGGCACAGTTGTGCTTCTGAGTGATTAATGGGGTTATTTTTATCCTTTGAGACCCCAATCGTGTAAAAAAGCGTAGATGTGACTTCGGAGGCATTTGGATGGGTTGATGATAACACACTGTGGGGGTGGGGTACAGTTGTGACACTTTCTGGCTCTTTTAGGGAACCTGTGGGTTCTTAAATGGAGGAAGAGATGAAGACATTGTGAAAAACAGCCACTGCCTGGCAAGGTAACCGCCCAGTCAGAGAGATGAAGGGGAAAGGGGGCAGGGGACTGTCATCCAAAGTCTGGCGGGCTACCTCTGTCCAACCTCATGCCTTCTCTCCTCTCCACTTTTCTCCCCCACCCTTTCTCGGTCCCGTCAGCCATCTCTCATCCCTCACCACCCCCACCCACTCCATCTCTCCCTTCTACCCTCCCTGCCTCTTCCCTTCACATTTCCGGGTTGTCTCTCTCTTCCTCTGCTGCCTTCCAAGTAACCCCTCTTCCCACCTTCCCCCACCTTCTCCCTGCCACATTCTCTCCCTCCTAACTTCTCTTCCCTCTCTTTTTTCTTTGTCCCCACCCCTTCCTGCCCCCACCAGCACCTTCTGTCTTCTCCCCCCCACCTTCTCTCTTCTCCCACCCTCCATGTCACCCCCCACCCTCTGTCTTCACCCCTCTCCCCATACCTTCCCTTTACTCCTTGCTCTTTCCCCAATTTTCTCTTCCCTCAGACCCTCTCTGTCTGACCCTCGCTGTCTGTCTACCGATCCCCCATCCCCCCACCCTCTTCTGACCCTCCCTCTCTCCCACACTCTTTCTCTCCTGCCCTTCCCTGGGGCCCCTCTCTTTTTCCTCCCTTTCTCCTCTGCCTTTTTTTCCCACCTCCTCACCGCCCCCTCCTCTCTCTTCCTTGCCCCTCCTCTCCGTCCCTCTTCTCACCCACATTCACCCTCCTACATATCCTGCTTCTCCACTTCCCTGCCTTTCCCTGCCCTTCTTACTGATCCCTCATTTGCCTCTCTCCACTTCCTCCTCCCTCTCTTTTCCCACCCCTTTCCCTCCCATCTCCTCCCCAGCACCTCTTCCTCTCTTACCTCCTGGCCAGCTCTCTCTCTCTCTCTCTCTCTCTCTCTCTCTCTCTCTCTCTCTGTCTCCCTCCCCCAACTCCCGTTCACTGTCGAAACCCTTCTTCTCACACCCCTCCCATTGCTTCCTCAGAGCCCTCTCCCACTGCCATTGCCGGGGCCTCTGGACTTTCTACCAATGTCACCAGTGCACCGTCCACCATCGCCACCTCCTTTGCTCAGTAAAAGTAGTGTAGCCGGTGAGACTGGCTTTTATTCAGAGCAGTCTAAGGTCACAGAGGCCACACAAGGAGTGTGGTCCCCCAGGGAAGAAGAAACCTTTGAAGAGTGGTCCCTGAGAGGGCCTTGGGAGGAGCTCCCGCCATCGCTGGGGGAGGGGGTGGGGCACAGGCTCACCATCTCAAGGGAGGGGCTCACCTTCCAGCACCTGCACGGAGGGGGTGGATTCTAGGCTGTTTCTTCTTCTAGCTCCAATGTTCTCGAACCTTACATTTTTTTGTTTATAAATATAGCGACTGTGTTATAGGATTTAGAAAATAAGAAGCAGGAGAATTTGAGTTGGTGACCCATACTGTACTCCGATACAACCACTGCCATTTTATTTTGGTGTGGGTCTTTTTCGGCTTTTTGCTATGTACTTGTAGCTATATGTGCATGGATTGTAATAAATATAATTGTATGGCCTGGTGTTTATTTACCTTCATAGTCATCTTCGAAGCCAGTATTTTTAGTTGCTGAATATCTGACTTCAGGATCTCGATTTATGTCACCATTTCCCTGTCAACTGAGGATTTATGTTGTTTCCATAATCTTGATATTATAAATAGGGATGTGACGGACATAATTTTCCTTTTTGTCCTTTAAGGAATTCAGGTTGTAGGCAGGGTGACGTTTTATGTCCATTCTTTATTTCCATTACCCTTTGAATGACTAGAATGGCCGATGATGATGATAACGAAGAGGACTTGAGTCCATGGGGATTAGTGCATGTGGATCGGTGGGGTGCTTGCTGTCCCTGTGCTTGCTTTCAGTTTTAGTTCAAGAAACTATGTGCTCTGCTCATATGGCTTCTTATCCCTTCTCTACTATATGTGCTTCCACCCGTGTGTGTGTGTGTGTGTGTGTGTGTGTGTGTGTGAGAGAGAGAGAGAGAGAGAGAGACAGAGAGAGAGACAGAGAGAGAGACAGAGATGGGAGAGGTGGGAGGGAGACACCTCTGAAGGAGACTGCTGCGAGGCTTTCATAGTCCACAGCACTGTACCCTTTCCAGTGTACCATTTTGAGGTGATTAATCCTGGTTTAGCATTCAAGTGTGAGATTAGGGTACACACAGTGAAAGGTGAAACGCTTGGGAGTTTGGTTCCTTCTCTTTCTTTTCCCCTTCCCTTCCTCCTTTGACTTTGTGCCCTGGCTGGCATTGAAAGGAACTTTGTTTCCCAGAACCTTATGGAAAACTGTGTCCTGCAGGCCCTGGGTCCTCAAGGTGACTTTATATTTCTCTGGGATATGGGTCTAAGTCCCGTGCTGACGAAGGAAATATCGTGGCTGTAATGACCCCTTTGTGGTTTCTGAGCTTAGCTTTGTGTCATTGTCATAAGCTCCCCTAAAAATATTATGCTTTTAGCTTCAAACAGTGCAAGGTAAGGCTGGTTAGAACCCCAGGATCCAGGCTAGAAGAACCATCTCAAAGCCTTGCCTTCATGATGCATCAGTTTCGTTAACGAACAGCATTGTGCTAAGTATGTATTCCTCAGCCGGCAAGTATATGCCATATGTCAGCTCATGTACCTGGCAAAAAATGAGTTGAGTATTTATGATGCCCTCTCAGGGGCAAGTTTCTGTGAAAGTTCTAAACTTCATAACAGTACATGTTGGTGAGAGAGCATTGATGACTACCCTGTACCACACACTTTCTCCCTTTGTTACATTTTCAGATTGTGAACATAAACCAGCCCGTACTGGTAGAATAAACAAGACAGTTGACTCAATATTGCCATATACTGGAATTCAATTAAATTCTACAAGTGTTTATTGAGTGCCTGTTAAGTGTAAGATTCGATAACCAGAGGAACTCAGAGATATCTAAAGTTCCACTCAGTGACACATTTTAGTTAACTTTCATTTCCCTTAGTGGGAGGGAGCCTGTGATGTGATTATTTCATGAACCACACAATGAAATCAGCAGTTAAACCAAAGGCTGTTGGTTTGAAGAGAGTCTCTTTATCCAGAAAGAGGAAAGGTGTTAATTTGAGGAACACGCATCAAGTTAGAAGACAACTTTCTGAGATCTGGTGGTGTTTAGTCGGTCTCTGAACCTCCCTCCACCCTGGAGGTCTAGAGAGAAACCAGATAGAGCAGCGTTTCTCAAATGAGTAATGTGGAAGGCCCCTTGACAGGGAAAGTGGTTTCCAAGAATTCCTATTTTGTCTTAAATGTTTGAACGTGTTTGTTAGCTTTCATTTATTTATTGCTTATTGTGGTCAACTATGAGTGACATAAAATTGACCATTTTTACCATTCTAGTGTATAGTTCAGTGGCATTAAGTGCATTCACATTGTTGTACAACTGTCACCACCGTCCTTCTCCAGAGCTTTTTAATCTTCCCCACCTGAAACTCCATGCTTCTTAAACACTAACTCCCCCTACCTCCCCCTCCTCCAGCCCTGGCAACCACTATTCTCCTTTCTGTGTCTGTGATTTTGACCCACTACAGGTACTTCATGTAAATGGAATCATCCAGTATTGGTCCTTTTGTGACTGGCTTATTTCATTTGGTGTAAGGTCTTCAGGGTTCATCCATGTTGTAGCCATGTGTCAGAATTTCCTTCCTTTTTAATTGCCTTAAACTTTTTAATGACGACAGTACTGGAAAATCCAGGCACTTAGCTAGATATAAGCTCCTTTTGGCTTTTAGCTCATTTGTAAGTATAAACCTGGCACAGATTTGCAAATTAAGTATAAATTAACCCAGTAGAGCTGAAATCAACACTAATAGGAGACACGATGGTTCGTTTCAGAAATGACGTTGTTGCTGGTGATGTGACACGGTCACATCTGCTTAAAGTGGCACGGTCTTTTGAGTTCACTTGCGTCTCCCTTCTCTTTTGTCTTTTCACACTATGGTGAGAATCCGTCCTCCATACAGGCCTTTTCACTTTGCGCGATGCCTTCAAAGCAGTTCGGAAAGTGATAAGGTATTTGATACACACAAGACTATATGTAATGTGGGTGGTGTCAAGAGTCATTATAAAATAGATACTCAGAACCCATTCTCTCAAGTGCACTCTGGCTCAGTCCTCTGTCCCTGCCTTCTCTGGAGGAGAAGACCATCATGGGTCTGGTTTTTGTTGTGTTTTTTTTTTTAAAGTAGGCTCTGTAGAGCCCAGTGAGGAGCCTACTTAAAAAAAAAAAAAAAAAAGCCCAATGCCGGGCTTGAACTCATGACCCTGAGATCAAGAGTCAGACGCTTAACCGACTGAGCCGCCCAGGCTCATGGACATCATGGGTCATCATGGGTCTTTTTAAAAACATCATCATTCCCTTCTTCTTTAACAAATAGTTTTAGCATTTCCACATACATCTCCTAAAAACATGTTGTCTGGTTTTGCTTGGTTTTAGTTTTTTTTAAACTGGCACCAAACTGCACAGAGACTTGTGATTTGCTTGTTGTCTCTCATTTTATAGTTTGTGTATTTATTATTGTATATTTATCCTTTCTCCTAGTGGTGGACTTTTCATCGCTTCCAGTGTTTTGCTACTATGAATGGACTTCCTATCACCATTTAATAGATGTCTCTAGGTACACGTGTAAAATATGTTTTTTAAAGGCGTATAGCAAGGAGTGATTTTGCTGGCTTTCAAGTTGCTGGATTTCCGAAGTGGTTGTACCAGAATATTCTCCCAGTGAATGAGTGGATGAACAAACTAATGAATGAAGAAGAGAACATATTTATTGAAGGAGAGAGTATATGAGCTTTAGAAGAGAACGCCACATTGGTTTTCAAAGTGTGTCATCTCAGAGTGTAAACATTTCTGCTGTTCCCGTGTCCACTGACGTTTGGTATCCCAGATATATTAGGGCTTAGGCTAAATGGCTGTCACAGAGACCCCAAGATAGCATAGCTGTCTATTTTCCTCTCGGGCGACTGCCTGCTGACCCCAGGACTGTTGAGGATGAGTGAATGGCTTTGCTCTGTAGGGTCATCGGGGTCAGGTTCCTTCTGTCTTGTTGCCCTCTCCACCTTTCGTAGGGTGTTACCTTTGTGGCGTGGTAGGAGCTGGTTCACCTTCCCTGGTCTGCCTTCCGGCCCAGGGCCCCAGGCGAGAGGAAGGTGGAGGGCGAGCAGCTCCTCTCTTTAAAGGACGTGACTTGGAAACTGTCATTCCCCAGCACAGCCCATTGGTGAGAATTTAGCTACAGTCTCAGCCCTAGCAGCAGGTGGGTCTGGGGGATGTGATTTCCACCTGGCCGGCCGCGTGCCCCCCACACACCGGGGGTGGGGGTATTAATTTCTTATTCCTGCTGTAACAAATGACCACAAACTTAATGGCTTAAAATGACACAGAATTGTTGTCTTCTAGTTCGGGAGGTCAGGAGTCCACGATGGGTCGGCAGGGTTGCATTCCTTCCACAGGCTATAGGGCAGGATCTGACCCCTGCCTTTTGTAGCTTGTGGGGGCCGCTACACTCCTTAGCTAATGGTCCCTTCCTCACCTCAGTCCAACCCCCTCCTCTGTCCTCACATCCTCTCTGGCTCATCTGCTTTCCTCTTCCATGTTTTAAGGCCCTTGTGATGACGCTGGGCCCACCCAGGTAATCCAGGATAATCTCCCCATCTCAAGGTCCTCAGCTTCATCTCACCTGCAGAGTCCTCTCTGCTTGGTTAGGTAACATATTCACAGGTCCTGGGAATTAGCATAGGGACACGTTTGGGGGTGCCATTACTCTACTGTGGAAGGAGGGAAGGGTTCTGTTTCTCAAACGAAGAAGGGGATACTGGGAGGTACTCATCAGTCTCTGCTGCATCATATGGCCGCACTTTTGCCAATCTCATGGCTGTGGGTGAATTTTGAAAGTATTAAATCGTCAGAGCTGGTGAACTTTCTGAAGACGGGATTTCATTCTCTTACCTTGTGATTCCCAGGGTTCACGTGTCTAAATAACGACAAAAGCAAACCGTATATTGGAGGTCTACTTTTTTCCTCACGAGTGTCCATGCCCTCCGTCTGTCTTCCGTTTGCCGCATTCCTTTTGTGAAGGCCATTTCCAACCGCTGGCCTGCTTGTAGTTTCCTCAGGGAAGCCCACGGAGCAGCTGCCATCGCTAGGATTAAATACATGGTGTGTATTAGGAGCGTGGCACAGAGTAGGGGCTCAGATGAGTTACCAATAAACAGCCAAAAAGGCCCCACTAGCACACTGTGCCAGAGCCCTCAGATATGTGAGACCCCCTCATACATTCTGTGCATGTGGTAGGTGCACTGATCATACTCCCCTATCCCACTAGCTTTGGGTCCCCCAGCTTTTGCGTCCCATCTGTTTTCTGTGTGTGTGTGTGTGTGTGTGTGTGTGTGTGTATGAAAGAGAGACAGATAGAGACACATGGATTTTTTGGGGGTGTGTTTTATAGACTGAATGTTTGTGTCCCCACAAAGTTAGTATGTTGAAACCCTAATCTCCAATGCGATGGTATTTGGAGGTCAGACTTTTTAAAAATAAATGTTTATTTATTTTAGAAAGATTGAGAGAGAGAGAGTGAATGTGAGCGGGGAAGGGGCAGAGAGAGAGCATGACAGAGGATCTGAAGCAGGCTCTGCACTGACAGCACTGAGCCCGGTCTGGGGTTCGAACTCACAAACCAAACTGTGAGATCATGACTTGAACCAAAGTTGGACACTCAACCAACTGAGCCACCCAGGCACCCCTGGAGGTGGGACTTTTGGGAGGTAATTAGGTTATGAGAGTGGAACCCTCGTGAGGGAGTGAGTGCCCTTATCAGAAGAGACCGAAAAGACCTTGCTTTCTCCCCCTCCCCCTCCCTCTCCCCCAGACACTGTATATGGATGCCAGGAAGACGGTTCTCACCAGAACCTGATGTGCTGGCACAGTGATCTTGGACTTCCAGCCTGAAGAACCGTAAGGAGTAAATGTTTGTTGTTGAAGTTACCCAGTGTCTGGTGTTCTGGTTAGAGCAGCCCATGCCAACTAAGACAGCATGGAAGAGAGCGGTGAACGTGAGAACTCTGGTGTATCTGTCAGTCCCGGACTTTGTCTTTGGTGGAAGACTGCAAATGTTTACAGCAGTGTTGATAAGACACAGAAGTTTTGGAATAAAACTCAGAAGGATCTGAAATTATACATTTATTCCTTCTATCAGAACGGCACTTGTTGGGATGAGCACTGTTGTATGGAAACCAGTTTGACAATAAATTATATTAAAAAAGAAATAAAATAAGAAGAATTCAGCCATTTATATGAAGAAAAAAAAGGAATGTAGAAATAATATGAAAACAAATGCCTCCAATGAATTCACAATGTCTTAAAATGGTGTGCTGAACTGAGTTGCCTGGACTGAGGTTGGGTGCTGGGAACACTGGGCTTCTGAGTAGTATGGTTGTAGAGAGGGTCTGTACTATAGATGGTGTTCTGGAAATTCAGTGTAGAAAATGATCTTAAGATTGTTAGGAGCTGTGAGAGCCACATCAGAATCTCATCGTGGCCTGTGGTGTTTTACAAATCTCAAATTGCTACTGTTTGGGAATCTGGTTGATATTTCCATAACATCTCAGATCCCTAGCTGCTCTTAGAGCCCAGGTCTTCTGGTATCCTTGGGCTGGCGTTCCTCCTTGGCTGCAGTTGTGGCAGCTCTGTTCAGGTGGGTGAACATGTGAATTTGGTTTGCCATGCTCCCCACCACTCCCTGTTGCCTCCCAGACATGAGCTGCAATTGGAAGTCAGTTGCTGGAGATAATCAGGCTTATTATGCTGTTGTTCCTGGATCTTCTTAACTTTTTGGGTGTCCTGACTACCCGAGTAGACCATTGAGTTGGCTTTCAAACACCCCTAACCTCAACACTGTGAATTCTCTCCTGAAATTACAATAACATTTTGCTCTCCTTGCTGGGGGCTGGATCATTCTTTCAGAGATAGTTGCCGAAAACTTGCAGGTCACAGGGATTGTGTGAACCTCTAGGTAGAACCGCTATTTAATGACTGACTCCAGGTCACTCTCCTTTGAATGTTCCTGTCACAACTAGCAGGGTTGGTACGTTGTTTTTCGTCTGATAACCTTGGTCCCACCATGTCTCTGCCTGGCCCATGAGTGAGAAATGCGAATAGTTTCCAGTATCCCAGGCTCTTCCCATTCACCTGAGCTGTAATTTGAGCACCACAACACCACCAGTGCCTGCTGCACTTTCTTTAGGCTTGGGTCTCGTCATTGACCTTGGTGCTGACGTGTGTGTTGGCTCTATGCTGGCTGTGCCTTGGGAGCTGGTGTTTTAAAATAGATTGTCCTGTCAAGAGCACCCAGGTGGTGGACCTTCAGTGGTAGGGAGAGCTATTTAAAGGCGTAGCATGACTGGAGAGTTCTGAACCAACCCAATGAGGGATGTCTTTCAGGGGCCAGATGTAGATAGTGAGACCAGGGCCAGTTTGGGGAATGCTGTGGGAAAGCAAGTTTCTCCACTCTGAGAGGAGGCAGGGGTGGCGGTGGGGAGCAGTAGGGAGGAACAGGGAGGTGGAGTGGGCTCTCATCTGATTTCTGTGCTAACTCGGGTCCTCCCCATCTCCCCACAACTGGAAAGCTTCTTTCAGGAATGTTTTTTTCTTTGGCTATCCATTGCTTCCTTCAGATAACGGAGGGCTAAGTCAATAGTGTGTCAAATTTTTGTGCACCCATTATTGGATATAAGGTAGGGAAACCTTTCTGCGGTGATGACTTAGGAGTCTATGGTACTCATTAGTCTTTAGCTGGCTCCAACAGCACCATTCTGGGCACTTCCCCATGGCCCCCCTGCTCTCCCTGGGCTCTGCTAAGTCTTTGCCTTATTGTCCTTCCATATTGTCCTAAGCTCTGTCCTGTGAAATCCTGGCCTTCAGCCTGGAGCTGATGAGTTCTTGCTTAGGACGTAGAAGGGAATAGCATGTTCGGCTAAAATAATTCATGCATGCTACAGTCGTGTTTTAACTTTCCTGGGTCAATAGTTATGAATGAGAAGAAACCACCAATTGAGGATGAGTTACTGATTTGTGAGGGGGGGATCATGAGATGTCTTATTTATCTTTGCTTTACTTGGTCTGCTGGAAAAATGTAAGGAAATCCGATTTGTTGTAGCCACACTTCATTCCATCTTCCTCTTCCTCCCTCTCCACTGCTAACTCGGATGTGGATACCTCCTAATGCACAGGAGAAGGGTCACTGCTTGAGGAGAGGGCACTGGGCACGTGCTGGCTCAGGAAGCCCCACCAGGTACTGCAGGGACCCCACAAATCATGCTCCGTGGACTGTAGTTCCTTTGGCTCCAAGGCAAAGAGCACGGTCGTCTTCTCCACACTGGTGTCCCTGTATCTGGCACGGTATCGCAGCCAGAATGAGCAGCTAAAGAAAAATATTTGTTGAATGAGTGAAAACAACATATGATGTATGACTGTAAAGCCAGAGTCTCTTTCCCCAAACGGGGCCGGAAATTGGTATCTAATGGTATCGCATAGTCACATCTCCTTCGCGCATCGCAGACAGACAGGTCAGGAGCAGCTGAGAAAGCCAGTGCTGCTCAGCCTTCCCTACTCTCGGCCCAGTCATTTTGTAAGGTAGAGTCACACGTTTGGATGTATTTCTGTTTTGGAAGATCCAAAGAAATAAGCAAAAATGATCCATGGTGCGATCCATAGGAGAATTTTGGCTGCACGGCAGCATTTGTGCCCCGACCACTTATACTGTACATTCAAGAATCTTCCTGTGGCCCTTGATTAGCCATTATCGGGCATCTCTTTGCATTGAACTTGAGAAAAGAGCAATGATTGGTTGGTTCGGGGCGCCCTGTGTCAGTAGGGCAGCCGGCACACTGGCTTACTTTACCGTCTCCCAAGTTTCCTTGCTGTGAGTCTGCCACAGAAGAAATCTACCTTTTCTTAGTTGTGGCCAGCGTTCGGGCTTGCCACACTTCCTCCTGGGGACGCAAAGAAGTGCACGCCTGTGCCCTGTGCTGTGCACAGGAGATTTGAGATAAGGGAGCCTGTGTGCTCCTTTCTGCAGGCTGCCTCTCACCCTGCATTTAGGGAAGTGTCGCTGGCCTGCTGTGTGCCCTGCAACGGGATGTTTTTCTTCTCTTTTCCTCTTGCTGTACGTTATCTTTAGCCTGAAGCAGTCCCTGGTGTTTTGCTTCAGGATTTTCTTTGTCCCTAGGGAGTAATTGCTTAGAAAATGCCCTCTTGTCAGAAACTCAAAGTCTCCAATACCATGATTTGGTAGCAGAAACTCTTCTGTCATTTGGCTTAATGTTTTAAGTGTTGCTAATGGCCAAGAGCTGGCAGCGTGATGGTGGGTCCCTTTGGAAGCCAGTTGGGCCAATTGGACCGTCGGCTGTCCACTTTTGTCAGTGTGGGAATGCTCACTTGGGGACCAGCCCACTTACCAGAGGCACTCCGATCTTTTAATGCTTTCGTGCTTTGGAGAATTATAGGAGCCATATGCTGCTTCACAGGTAAGCAAGACTTGCTAAAAATAGAGCTTAAATGGCCCACTGTTGTGGCATTGGAAATAATGGCTTTTTATTTTTAGGCCAGCCTTTGTTAGCCCTCACTCCTCTCAAGCTTGGGTAATAGGAATCACAGAGCAAGACTTTTGTCAGTTGGACACTGTTAGAGTTTGAACCCTCACTCCCAGCCAGTTGGAAAGAGAATCCAAATCTCTTGAAACATGGAGTGCTGACCGCCCTGTCACTCCGCTTCTTCACCCCCACCCTCTATTCAGGAGGATCCTGTGTCACTGCGCGTTAAGGGTGCTCAGCACACACACAGAAAATACGTTCAGAAGAGTGAGTTGTGCCTCTCTGTGGGTGTCTGGCGCTGGCCAAACGAATAATCAGAACAGATTATCACATACATACCAGCTCTGAGGCCACCGAAGAACAACACGGAGACTCAGACCCACGTACTTTGGGGTTGGGGTGGTCCGAAATGGAAGTTGTTCTCACCATACTGAGTTGCAGAGTGATGCAGTCAATGATAGGTAAGAACAGGCTTAACTTCCATTGCTCATTTCATAAGTAATAATCTCATTTTACTATCCCCATTCTTGCCCACCTTCAGTTACAGAAATAACTCTGAGTGGGTTTTCTTTTTAAAGATCTGTGTCAAGCAAATACCTCATAAAAATGGCACAGGCAAAGTGTTCTATTTAGAATTGCCCTGTGACACAAACCCACGTGTGTTTTCTGTCCCCGGGCCCCGGGTTCTTTAGAGGTAAGGCCTAAAGGAATGGAGGCCAGTGGCCTTCAGGGGAGGCAAGTGTTGCGGACTTTGCGCAGATAGTTTTACTTAAGACTCACTCGTTTATTAGGCCTGAAACAAGCTACCGTGGCACTTGACGGCCAGGTTTATTTATTTGGCATTGCTGCCATTGCAAATGGCCACAGAATTCGTGGCTTAGGACAGCACAAATTTATTGTCTCACTGTTCTTTAGGTCACAAGTCTGACGTGGGTCTCACTGGGTTAGATTCGTGTTGACAGGGCTCTGCTCCTTTCTGGGAAACTCTAGGGAAAATTATATTCCCTTGTCTTTTCCAGCATCTAGAGACCATTCATATTCCTTGGCTCATGACCCCCCTCCTCCATCTTCAAAGCCTGCAGCAGGGGGTCCTCTCCTCACATCCCATCACTCTGGCCTTCTCTTTGCCCCCAACTTAGACTTTTACGGATCCTTAGGATTACATTAGGTCCACTGGGATAATTCAGGCTAATCTCCCAATTTTAAGGTCAGCTAATTAGCCAGCTTAATTTCACCTGCAACTTTACTGTCCCTTTGCCAGGTATTCACAGGTTCCAGGGATTAGGGTGTGGATATCTGATGTAGGGGAGGCGGCACTGTTTCTGCCTCCCACACCAGGGATGCTGTTTTCCTTTTTGTAAATTCCAATAAAACGAATGTGCAGTGTTATGTTAGTTTCAGGTGGGGACATTGTTTTTCTTGCTCTCTGTGTGCGGTACGGCCGACGAGGCAGCCATTTTGGCGGCAGCCTGTGTGGAAGACAACTTCCATCTTTGCAGAGTTTGAGGAAGTTGAAAAGGAGGTTTCACTCAGCCCAGCGGGCTGTGAAGTTTGTCGGATACCTTGTTGCTGTGTAGACTGTCCTGGAGTTTTGATGATCCCAGCTGATACTCTCACTGAGGGCTACCCTCTCCCGGGGCGGCTGGGGTTTAGAGGTTGCACTGAAGGAGAGCCAGGAGTTGGGATGGCTGGCAACAGCTGGGCTGACCAGCAAGAGGGGAATGAGGAAGCAGGGGGATGTGGACAGGAAATGAGACGAGTCTGCCCCTTGGGAGGAAGAAAATAGAAGACGGGCTTGATTACATCTGGCTCTAAAGAAAATAAAAGCATGGGCTTTCATGAGTGCTTTGTGATCGATTCCACTGTTGAGTCAACTTGAAGACTCTGGGCTAAATAAATTCGTTGGGTCAGGTTTTGGACATTCTGTGTACTCCAGCCCTTGCAAGCCCAGGGAGTTCAGTGTGGACTCTTGGTGTCTCAGGGGAGGCTTGCCACTGACCGAATGGCCCTCTCTGGTGACAGTAACAGTCCAGCTGGAGACCTTGTCCCTGGAGGACTCTGCTCTGGGGGTGTAGACTTGATCTGGCACATGCTCACAGGGCCATAAGCTCGTTCTCAGAAATCCTAACCCATTATCTGTTGTGAACTGACCTAAAGTGGTTTGTCCTTTGAAGAATTGTCAAATTCTTTTGGGAAACAGTTGATGGGAGCTTTGTGTGTTCTTTCCCACAGTCCCATGACTAGGAGGTATGTTGCAGGGAAAGCAAGTCTCAGACCAACTTTGGCCACTCATTAAACATTTGTTAGCAAGCAGGCTTAGAGAGAGCCCCGTCTGTACTTTTTGCTCTGCAAAGTTCCAGCTCTCTGCCCAAGTGAGGGATAGTCAGGGAAGATGTTGATGGTGTTCCAGTGGCAGGATTCCACTAGCCCCCAGGGAGGGGACAGGGCCCTTCTTTAATCATTGTCCAAGGGTCCTGAGAGAGCCCCTTTTCTAAAGAGGATGGATTGCTGCTATTCCTAGATTCTTTTGTGTGGTTCTTGCTAGGGTCGCGATGCCAGCACGGTATTTTCACCCAATCCAGAGAGCAGGGAGCCATTGCTCATTTCCATTATGCCAGTTGACTAACTCTGCTGCAGATGGGCTCTGATTAGCCTTTCAAATGCTGACCCACTATCCCTGGAGTGTTCTTTTCTGATTTGGGTACTTCAAATGTGAACTGACCACCCTCAGGGTAAGGATTAATGAATGTACAACTGTATATATTGCACTATTTTTAAAGGGTGGATTGGTTTTTAAAACTTTTTTAAATTTTTGGTTTTTCTCTTAAATTTAAGGAAAAGATGCAAAATTAGTATAGAGAGTTTCCATACATCCCTCACTCAGCTTCGCCCAATGTTCACATCTTACATAATCACAGTGCTGTTATCACAACCAGGAAATCAACATGGTGTAATACTGTTTACTAAAGATCTTGTTTAATTTCTTAAGTTTTTCCACTAATGTCTTTTGTTGTTGTTGTTGTTGTTGTTGTTCTAGGATCCTATCCAGGATCCCACATTGCATTTAGTTGTTATTTCTCCTCAGTACCCTGTGTTCTATGACATTTGCTCAGTCTTTCCTTGTCCTTCATGACCTTGACGCTTTTGAAGAGTATTGATCAGTATTGTGTTGAATGTCCTTCAGACTGGGTTTTTTCATGATTGGACTGAGGTTATGCATTTTTTTTTTTTTAACATTTTTTATTTATTTTTGGGACAGAGAGAGACAGAGCATGAACGGGGGAGGGGCAGAGAGAGAGGGAGACACAGAATCGGAAACAGGCTCCAGGCTCCGAGCCATCGGCCCAGAGCCTGACGCGGGGCTCGAACTCACGGACCGCGAGATCGTGACCTGGCTGAAGTCGGACGCTTAACCGACTGCGCCACCCAGGCGCCCCAGGTTATGCATTTTTTAACGGTGGCAAAAAAATATATATATATACATATATATATATGCATATATATATATATATGTATATATATAAAAACATAAAATTTACCATTTTAACCACTTTAAGTGTACAATTCAGTGGCATCAGGTACATTTATGATGTTGAGCAACATCACTGCTATGTATTTCCAGAATTTTTCATCATACCAAAGAGAAACTCTGTACCCATTAAGCAGTTACTCTCCATTATTCCCTTTCTCCAACCCCCAGTAACCTCTGTTCTATGTTCTGTGTCTATGATTTTGCCTATTCTAGGCACCCCATATAAATAGTGGAATCATATAATATTTGTTCTTTTGTGACTGACTTCTTAACATACTGTCCTCAAGGTTCATCTATGGTGTAGCATGTGCCAGAACTTCATTTCTTTTTAAGAATGAATAATATTCCGTTGTCTGGATATACTGCATTTTGCTTATCTATTCCTCAGTTGATGGACAAGGGTTGCTTCCACCTTTTGGCTATTGTGAATGGTGCCTCTATAAATGTAGGTGTGTAAGTAGTTGGTTCACATTTTCAAAAGGAATGTGGAGAAACTGGAGGAGAAACAGTTGTGTCCCAGAAGGAGAAAGTATTATTCTGTTTCTCCCATCCCTGACTAAGCTTCCACGGAAGAGAGAGAGAGATCGGGGTGGGCTGAGGCAGTGGGACAGCAGGGGATTCAGAGATGGGTGCCAGAAAGTTGAGGTGCCAGGAGGAGAAGGGAGCCCGAGCTGTCATACTTGCCCCAGGGTGCTGCCACTGGGGGAAGAGCTAGAAGGTGCAAAGCGGGACCACTGGACAGAGTCAAAGCCTAAGGGGAAGAACCGGCAGAGGATGGGTCAGGACCATGATGCACGCAGCAAGGGCAGTCTATTCCTTACCACCCAGAGCCAGGCAGGAAGGAATAGGCACTGGCCAGGCCAGAAATTAAGTCCACTTACTGTCTCCTGCTCTTTTTCAAATTTTTGTGACCATATCTCCCAGTAAGAAATATATTTTACATTGCAACCTCATGCCCACATCCATTCTTAGTTATGACTGAAGTATTCATTTCACAGAAAACATTTACCTTTACTAGATGAGACAGGCTCTGAGATTTTTTATTCAATTCTGTTCTTTTAAAAAAAAACCTTAATGTTGATTTATTTTGAGAGAGAGACAGAGAGCGAGTGTGAGTCGGGGAGGGACAGAGAAAGGGGGAGAGAGAGAATCCCAAACAGGCTGTGCACTGTTAGCGTGGAACCTGATGTGGGGCTCGATCCCACGAACCATGAGATTATGACCTGAGCCGAAAGCAAGAGTCGGACGTTTAACCCACTGAGCCACCCAGATGCCCCCCCCCCTTTTTTTTTCTGAAGAGAAAACTCGCTCTGACCTGGTTTGCCCTCGGCTTGAAAACAGTGCTATATGAAGCCCCACATGCAAAGTTCTTTCTGCCAGTTAGTTTTTCTTCTTTTGTGGGCTGCCCCCCTGCCCTCGCCCCACCCTGTCTGCTCCTGCAAACAATGTAAGATCATGTTTCCCTTTTTGGTTTGGTTGTCAGGAAACTAAAAGGCAAATTGCCTCTACTAAGCAATAAGTCTCTATATGGTAGACATATACTGTACACACTGATGTCTTAACTTTCCCTGGCTCTTGATCTTTTACCTGTATTTTTTTCCTGATCCTCGTTATTCATGTATTTTTGTTTTATGCATGAGTTCTTGGGAACAGCCATAATCTGTATGGAATATGATGATAGACTACATAAGAATCATTGAGAACTTTGGATGCTGACTGAGAAAAGCTGTGGACTAAAGTCTGTATCCTCACAGATTTTTTTTGAAGCGCAGTCTGGACTATATAAGTTTCTTTTAGCTCAATAATTCTCGGACTTATTTTTTCTGGCCTTTTTTTTTTTGATTGAGATAATCTAGAAGGCATGCCTCCTTTATTATTTTTTTAAAGAAATTTACTCCAGTTACAAAGGTAGAATTTGGGAAGTTTGGTATTGGTGGGGAGGAAAGGTGTCATTTTATCTTCGAATAGGGACATTTTAACTCCCATTTCCTAGAATTCCATTTGTCTATGCAGATATTTTTTTTTTTTCTAATCCCAGGAATGTCTCTGAGTCAAACACCCTGCTTCTAGAGATTCCCTGCGTCAGCTCTGGTTTTCATCTGCCTCCTTGCTTCCTTGCCACCTGTAGCCTCTGCCTGGGTCTCCCTTCTGGTGCAGGTGCCCTAGCCCCCATTTATGGCTGTATGTCTCCTCTGCTCCCAAAGCTTCAGTCACTCCTCATGCTTCTGGATAGTGTGGTCTCTTGAGTTTGTATCAAGGCTGGAACCCACCTTGCCACGTGGATGAAGAGAGGAAGAGTTTGGAGTTGAATCAGTTTTTTAATGAAGGTTTCAGTAAGAAAATGAAAACTAAGCAAAGGAACAGAGAAGACTAGTATTCGCTCCTGGGGGGGAGGTCGTTTCAAAAAGAAATATGGTACCGTGTGGCTAGGCTTTCAGTAATGTCTGTGTCTTCCTAATGATGTAATCATCTGTATTAGTCTGCTGGGGCTGCCCGAACAAGGTGCCACAGAGCGGGGAGCTTAAACACCAGACGTGTGTTCTCTTTTTTGTTTTTTTAATTTTTTTTTTCAACGTTTTTTATTTATTTTTGGGACAGAGAGAGACAGAGCATGAACGGGGGAGCGGCAGAGAGAGAGGGAGACACAGAATCGGAAACAGGCTCCAGGCTCCGAGCCGTCAGCCCAGAGCCTGACGCGGGGCTCGAACTCACGGACCGCGAGATCGTGACCTGGCTGAAGTCGGACGCTTAACCGACTGTGCCACCCAGGCGCCCCCAGACGTGTGTTCTCTTGCAGTTCTGCAGGAAAAGATGTGTTCCAGGCCTTTCTCTTTGTCTTATCGATGGCTGTCTTTTCTCTGTCTCTTCACACCCACTTCACTCCATGGGTGTCTGTGTGTCCTAGTTTCTCCTTCTTGTAAGCATACCAGTCATACTGGATTAGGCCTACCCTAAAGACTTCATCTTAACTAATTACGTCTGCAATGACCCTATTTCCAAATAAGGTCACATTCTGACATGCTGGGGTTTGGGACATAAGAATTTTGGGGGGAAAGAATTCAGCCTTTAAAGGCAGTGAACACTGAGCCAACCAGAATGATAACCCACCCCACTAGGGGGCCGGGGAGGGTGGGAGGTGTGTCCCCAGGTGAGCTGGGAGAGCAGACCCCAGCTTCCGGGTGGGAACGAGGCACATAATAGCTGAGAATGAAGATAGTGAGGCATATAGCCACGATGGCATCTTATTTAGACTTGGAAGCAAATACCAGATCAACTAAAGGAGGTAAAAGTAGTTGTTGCTGGGGAGGGGAAGTTTGGGGGAGGGTGGAAGCGTCTGTTTTCCTAACGGACCTTACAGCTGTTTGAATCTCTAAGCGTGCACGGGGGTCACTTGGGGGACAAGGACCTGCGTTGCCCACGCTGCCTGCACTTAGCTGCTCTTGCCTTTATTGGAGGTGATAAAAGGAAGTGGGACTTTATCGGCATCAAAGGTCACTACTGGCAAGAAGTAAAGTCTCAGGCTTTCTGTGACCTATTTGTCATGTTATTCTGAAAGAACACAATACTACTTTTTAGCTCCTTATAGAGGATCAACTTTAACACATTCAGAAGCAGGGTTTTGGGGGCGACGTAGTTTATTGCATATTTGAAATTCTTCAGAAAATGTCTGCTTTCTTTTCTCTCTGTTGCAGTTGTCGATTTAGAAGTGAGCTAGAAGCATCTGACAGGAACTGTCACTAACCCACTGTGAAGTTAATTTTATTTTGGTTACGGGTAATTGTTTCATGTTTGCTTCTGTGAGGAGCGGCAGTGATTGATTTCCTCTCTGTTTTCCGAAAGCTCCCCTTTTGCCTGTGCCAACCTTTCTCTTCCCATGATTCCGTGATATGATGGGGGGTGGGGGTGGGCGGGGGTGGGCAGAACGGAATACTGAAGTGAGCATTTCTGTCTGCAGAGAGCCTAAGTCCTACTGATGTGAACCAGCTTGTGGAATGTGCTAGTCTGTTAAGTGGCTGGTCGGATGAATGGATTAGGCTATCTGTGGAAATGATCGGAAGAAGAATATCTGATAAAAGAGCAGACCAGGAAGGTTAAAAAAAAAATACCTTACAGCACACAGCTCAGTTAAGTTACTCCTAGTTAGAAATTCATGTTTGCACCATCAGTGTACTTAACAAAAAAATTGTGATATGTGGCACATCATTCAATATATACTCAAATGATTATTCAAAAATGTATATATTCTTTGTATGTGCATCACTGTGCCAGATAGAGGCTAAAAGTAAATGAAAATATATACCTGGTTCCTTCTTTTAAGGAACTTAAATCTGTTTTAGAGTGACAAAACATAATTTAAGAGATAATAAGAGTTAAAAACAACATTCTAAGATGGAGATTGGTAAACTCTGGCCGATAGATCAAATCTGGACTGCTGATTAGATTTGTAAACAAAGTTTTATTAGAACACAGCCATGCTCATTCATTTTTTATGTTATTATTTATTTATGTATTTATTTTTATTTTTTAAATTTTATTTCTTAAAATTTACATCCAAATTAGTTAGCATATAGTGCAACAATGATTTCAGGAGTAGATTCCTTAGTGCCCCTTACCCGTTTAGCCCGTCCCTCCTCCCACACCCCCTCCAGTAACCCTCTGTTTGTTTTCCATATTTAAGAGTCTCTTATGTTTTCTCCCCTTCCCTGTTTTTATATGATTTTTGCTTCCCTTCCCTTATGTTCATCTGTTTTGTATATTAAAGTCCTCATATGAGTGAAGTCATATGATTGTTGTCTTTGTCTGACTGACTCATTTCGCTTAGCATGATACCCTTTAGTTCCATCCACGTAGTTGCAAATGGCAGGATTTCATTCTTTTTGATTGCCGAGTAATACTCCGTTGAATATATATACCACATTTTCCTTATCCATTCATCCATCGATGGACATTTGGGCTCTTTCCATACTTTGCCTATTGTGGATAGTGCTGCTATAAACATGGGGGTGCATGTGCCCCTTCGAAACAGCACACCTGTATCCCTTGGATAAATATGTAGTAGTGCAATTGCTGGGTCGTAGGGTAGTTCTATTTTTAGTTTTTTGAGGAACCTCCATACTGTTTTCCAGAGTGGCTGCACCAGCTTGCGTTCCCATGCTCACTCATTTTTTTATTGTCCATGTCTACTTTCTCACTAGAACACCAGAGTTGAGTAGTTGCAACAGTTTGTATGGCTCACAAAGCCTAAAATATTTGCTATCTGGAGAAAAAAAAGTTGATAAAAAGTTTGCCAACTCCCAGTTTAAGACAGTAATTCAAAAGATGTTACAAGGCAGTGTATGATAATTAGAAGTGATTTGTTCAGTTAATGCTGAAGTCAGTAAAACTGGGAATGTCGTGGGATGCGGGAATGGCCCAAGATGGAGTTTGAAGTTGACCTCAAGCTGTGAAGATGGAAAGCATTTTGTAATATAAGTAATAAGGAACCAGATTTCATGGATGAGAACATCCATGTGCCCTCTGGGGGAGATTGTGTAGGGTAATGGGGACCAGGACTGTCCAGCTGGAATTGGGGCTGGGGGCTGGGTTTAAATGCAAGTGAGTTTGGCAATGTCAAACTTGTGCCAGATTGTGGTGGCCTTTGAGTTCTAGGACCAAGAATGGGAACTTTCCTCGAACTTGTGCTGTCTTTCAAAGGCAATGTTCAAGTACATAATACATATTGATTCCAGACCCATTGACCTCAAGGGTATGTTAGCATTCATTGAGGTACACTCCCCTCATGGAGTAGTAAATCCAGCTTAATTGTTTCCTGTAGTGCTAGTTCTAGGTGTGTTTGGGGAAATAGCTGTCATTTCCAGCAGAGGTTTAACCTTGAGATCCTCTGAAGGCTGCTAATGCTGGGAGACTTGTATGGATAGATAATCTCCCATTCCGTGGTGACAGTGTTCTGGAGAGTCTTTTGAGAAGGGAATTTTGGAAAGGAGTGTTGTGTAGATGAGAGATGTTGGGGTGGTGCGGTGGGAGGCGGGGGGAAGAAGAAGGAGACCACCCCCCACCCCCAATCCTTGGCAACTTCTTGGTTTCTTCCTTTCCTTTAGAGCTCCTGTACTTTCCACCATTTTGTCTGGGTCTACAAAGTGCCCTTTATACATTCTTTGCAGAGTGTGCTTCCACCTTATAGATCCTCAGCCCTGTGCAGTTGGTCAGCCATCTTACCCTTTCCTTTCCACCTGCCACCATCTCCCTGACTCTGTGACCACCCCCTCCCAGTCTGTATCCTGCTTGGCACCTGGCAGACACTGAGCTCCCCCACTCTCCCTGGATCAGTTACTGGAGGTGACTGAGCTCAGCTCTGAATCTGTTTTCTCCTACCTGGGCACAGCTTTGGGGCACCCATAGTGCATTTTGCACTCAGCTTAAACTGTTTTCTTAAAAAAATTTTTTTTTTAATGTTTACTTAAAAACATGAATGGGGGAGCATGAATGGGGGAGGGGCAGAGAGAGAGGGAGACACAGAATCTGAAGCAGGCTCCAGGCTCCGAGCTGTCAGCGCTGAGCCCGACACAGGGCTTGAACTCACGAGCTGTGAGATCATGAGCTGAGCCTAAGTCGCATGCTTAACTGACTGAGCCACCCAGGTGCCTCTAGACTGTTTTCTTAAGCTTCTCAGATTCTCTTCTCTCATCTGCCCCTTACCAACAGATGCTACTGATTCCTGTCTAAGAGAAGACATCAATTCCCCTGTGTACCCTCATCTTTATGTCTTTTGTTGCTATTAGAACACTTATAATTTCTTTTTATCCCCTTTTCATCTAATGTCAGAGAAAGAAATGTCCTTCCTTCTCTTTTCATCTTTTCCTGACTCCTCTCCTACAATGGGCCCCTAACTCACATTCCTGTTGTCTAGGCCAGTGCCTCTGTTCCCCCAGAGTCTCAATAAATACTTGGCAGACCAAAGATCCATTCTGTCTGAAACAATGTCAGCTAAGAATTTATAGGGGCAGGCTGGCCTAATTTGGCTTGGTTCCATATTTGAGATACTACACGTGTTCACGTATGCATTTTGGTATCTTCACGTTTTTCTTGGTATAGCCGCGGTATCTGGAGCTTATGACTCAGAACATCTTCATTGATTAAAAAAATATGAGCAAGAGCAGAGGCAATAAGATAGGCTGTGAATCCAGAGTGGCTGGCAGCTGGGATATCAGCTCCTCGCCCTCAGACAGGTTATCTTCTCTCTCTGGAAACCACATTCTTCATACCTCGCCAATAGCAGTGGCCACCTGGAGTGCCTATGTGGGCCCTCAGTGTGACTTCGTCTCCTCACAGCGTGGCAGTCCTCAGAGTATCCAGCAAGTGGATTGGAAACTGCATATTAGCCTTTTGTCACCAAGCCTCGGAAGTCACACAGCATCGCTTCCCAGCACTCTCTTGGTCCGAGTGCTCACATGCCTGCCCAAATTCACAGGCCCAGGGAGGGAGATTAGATCTACCCCCGCTGATGGCTGGGATCGCATTCTGGAAGAGCATGAGGGTGGGAGAGGTCATGTGGCCATCTTGGAAAATCTAATCTACCCCAGAGGGTTGTTACACTTAAACGATGTGATGAGCGTAAAGGTGTAAAGGCACCTGGCATCTAGAAGTCAAGAGTATTTTCGTTCAGCAAGTATTTAATCCATTCCTACTCTAGGCCGGACATCATGCCAGCGCTGGGCGAACAGGGGCAAACATGGCAGGTACTCTCTGCCTCTTGTGGCCTTCACTCTGGGTGGGGGGGGACACAGCAATCCAGTGTGGGTAGATCTGTGACGAGGACAAGGAATTGCATCTCCTTTCACGTAGAGGGACTGGTTGAGTGTCTGGATTTGTTTATTTCATCTGAAGTGAGAATGAAGTGCCTTGCCCCCTTGTGTACCTGCTTGCTGCTGCCTTCTTAGTGGTTCTTCTGCAGACCCAGCCCTGAAAGGTGCCTCAGAAATCCTCAGTCCTGGGGTCTGTAAGCATCTGACCCTGATGTTCAATGCAGACTTTTCCTCCTTCCTAAAAAGGAGTTTAGGAGAGTGGTGGAGGTAAAGTCACTGGGAGACCATCTTCAACTTAGACATGACTGCCCCCATTCTGATGCGGGCCAGCCTGGGAGGAGAGAGGCCGGAGGATGCTGCACAGGTGATTGTGACACCTGGGTGAGGAAGTCATGTGGTATAGAGCAGCACTTCTCCAATGCCACTGAGTGTGTCAGTCCCCCAGGGATCTTGTGACACCGCAGCTTCAGATTCAGTAGGTCTGGGTGACGCCAGGGCTGGCTGCTGAGCAGCGAGGGTGGAGTCCCAGTGACGTGCAGGCTGAAGTGCCTGTTGAGGCTTACCCCCACCAAATGAGGGGCCAGCTCTCAGAGAGCGGGATGCCGAGGGCCAGGCAGACGGCCTGCCGCATTTCTGTCATGTTTTAGCACACAGTTCTCAAAGATGAGGACTCTTTTTTAATGTTTATTTAAATTAAGAGCAGGGGAGGGGCAGAGAGAGAGAGGGAGAGAGAGAATCCCAAGCAGGCTCTGTGCCCTCAGCACAGAGCCTGACACAGGACTCACACCCACAAACCACAAGATTATGACCTGAGCCGAAACCAAGAGTCAGATGCCTAACTGACCGAGCCACCCAGCCACCCCTTAAATGTTTGTTTATTTATTTACTTTGAAAGGGGGGAGATCATGACCTGAGCCGAAATCAAGAGTCGGATGCTTTACCGACTGAGCCACCCAGGTGCTCCAAAGATGAGGACTCTTTATAACCGTAATCACGATATCACTTTTATACCTTAACAACCAAAACAGCATTCTTCTTTATATATAATATATTTCAAGAAACCCCAAATCAGGATGTAAATTGGTATAATTACTATGGAAAACAGTATGGAATTTCCTCAAAAACGTAAAAATAGAATTATCATATGATCTAGCAATCACACTTCTGGGTATTTATCTAAAGGAAATGAAGTCATTAGCTCCGAGAGATACGTGCATTCCCTTGTTCCTTGCAGCGTTATTCATAATAGTCAAGACATGAAAATGACTTATGTGTCCATCTGTGAATGAAGAAAATATGGTATGTTTATACAGTGGAATATTACTTGGCCATAAAAATAAGGAAATCCTGCCTTTTGTGACAACATGGATAAATCTTGAGGGCATTATGCTAAGTGAGGTAAGTCAGACAGAGACAAATACTGTATGATCTCACTTTGTGAAATCTAAAAGAGCCTAAGATCTAAAAATCATGGAAACAGAGAGTAGAATGGTGGTTGTCAGGGTTTGGGCTTGGGGTGGGGGAAATGGGAGTTGTTGGTCAAAGAGTATATATTTCCAGTAATAAGATAAAGAAGTTTTAGGGCATATGGGTGACTGTTGTTAGCACATATTGTATTGAATACTCGAAAGTTGCTGAGAGAGTAGATCTTAAATGTTCTCACCACTACCACACACACACACACACACACACACACACACACACACACCCCAAAATGGTAATTATGTATAAAGGGAAGGATGTGTTAACCAACTTTATTGTGGACATCGTATTGTAATATATAAGTGTATCAAATCATTACGTTATCTTAGATTTTCACAATGTTATATGTCAAGTATATCTCAAAGCTGAAGAAAAGATAAAACGTGACAGTTAAAAATAGTTATACCCTCACTCTTCACACACACACCACCACCACTGCCACCACCACCAAAATCTAAATTCAGAATATTCCCAGAGGTGGCCTTGCTGTTTTGTTTCAAGGTCCACGCTTGTAGTCATGTGATATAGAACACACTTCTGATGGTTCTTGTTGCTTATTATGGTTTTTTAAGTAGTAGCTAAAAGTATATTTTGACAAAGGAATTAAGATTAAGCATTGTACAACATGTAAAGTAAGTATAGTTTAAGTCCCAGTTGCCTCAGGGTTTCTTTTAAAATGCATGTCTTGTAGGAAGGTAATCACAATTTTGGTTACTTGACATATACTTTAGAATTATTTACAAAGAATTAAACTGTAGCACGAAAAAGGCAAAATAGTTTTGGATCAATTCCTTATTTAAAAATATTTGTAGGGGCACCTGGATGGCTCAGTCGGTTGAGCGTCCGACTTCAGCTCAGGTCATGATCTCGTGGTTCGCAAGGTCGAGCCCCATGTAGGGCTCTGTGCTGACAGCTCAGAGCCTGGAACCTGCTTCGGACTCTGTGTCTCCCTTTCTCTCTGCCCCTTCCCTGCTCATGCTCTGTCTCTCTCTGTCTCTCAGTAATAACAAATAAACATTAAAAAAAATAAAAAATAAATATTTATAGAGGCACCTGGGTGGCTCAGTCAGTTAACCATCCTACTTTGGCTCAGGTCAGATCTCACAGTTTATGTGAGATCAAGCCCTGAATAGGGTCTGTGCTGACAGTGTGGAACTTGCTTGGGACTCTCTCTCTCTCCATCTCTCTGCCCCTCCCCCACTTGTGCTCACTCGAGCTCTCTCGAAAATAAATACACTTAAAAAAATAAACTACATTAAAAAAATATTTGTAGATACCTCATGCCCTTAACAAATGCAGGTATTGAAACACATACACATGCACACATACACATACACACACTTCTAATATCTTGTTGCCTTTACAAACCCCATCTTCCTTTTCAGGTGCATTGTTGTGCATACCATGGTGAGCTGAATCACTTATGAAACTCCCAGTTACACCAGGGCAAGTTACGCCAGCATTGAGATTTTTGTCTTCATCTCTTAGGTTCAATGTAGAACATTGTTCTTCTTGCACATTTAGAGCATTTTAACAATCCGGATGTGTTTCAGCATGTATTTCTTAAAGATAAGGACTCTTTTCAAAACCATAATCACAATATCATTTTTACACCTACAACAAGTAACAATGTGTCCTTATCACCAGACTTCCAGTTTAAATATTCAATGACACATAGTTAAAATACTTAAAAAGGCATTTGTTTGAATCTGGATTTGAAAGGTCCATACTTTGTGATTGGTTGGTTGTCCCTGAATCTCTTTTAATCTAGGTTCCCTCATCTCTTTTCCCTTCCCTTCCCTTCCCTTCCCTTCCCTTCCCTTCCCTTCCCTTCCCTTCCCTTCCCTTCCCTCCCCCTTCCCTCCCCCTTCCCCTTCCCCCTCCCCTTCTCTTCCGTACCCCTTACCTCTCCCTCTTCTTCCCCCTCCCCTCCCCCCTCCCCTCCCCTCCCCTTCCCTCTCCCTTCCCCTTCCCCCTCTCCTCCCCTCCCCTCCCCTTCCCTCTCCCTTCCCCTTCCCCCTCTCCTCCCCTCCCCTCCCCTTCCCTCTCCCTTCCCCTTCCCCCTCCCCTCCCCTTCCCTCTCCCTTCCCCTTCCCCCTTCCCCCTTCCCCCCTTCCCCCTCCCCTCCCCTTCCCCTCCCCCTCTTCCCTCCCCTCCCTTCCCCTTCCCTTCCCTTCCCTTGTTGAAGAAGCTGTCATTTGCTTGTAGAATTTTCCAGAGTCTCTGGATTTTGTTGACTGTACCTTAGTGTGCCATTTACCATATTCCTGGACCCCTTGGATTCTCTGAAAACCGGCAGCAAATCCAGAGGCTTGCTTTGCAAAGGTGGCACATCTTTCTGTCACGAGGCTCTTGAAGCCTGGTTGTGTTTCTTTGTAATGTTAGCAGGACTTAGTGACCATTGCCCAGGTGCTGGATTACATTAAAGGTTACAAAATGTTGATTGCCTCAATCCTTCTTCCTTTGTTAGCCAGAATACTCCTATAATGAGAAATTTCTCATCAACTATTTGGTTATACTAAATTCATAAGGGAAAGGCAGACAAATGTTTGATTCTTTCCCTTAATTTACCAGTTCTCAGAAAAGTGAGTTTGTTCCCTAGCATTCTATAAAAGTTATCAGTGATTTTCTAAAAAATCGCTATGAAACATAGATCATATAACATATATCAGTTTTTTAATATTTATTTATTTTTGAGAGAGAGAGAGAGAGAGAGAGAGAGAGAGAGAGAGAATGAGAGAATGAGCTTGGGAGAGGCAGAGAGCGAGGGAGACACAGAATCCGAAGCAGGCTCCAGGCTCTGAGCTGTCAGCACCGAGCCCGACGTGGGGCTTGAACTCATGAACTGTGAGATCATGACCTGAGCCAAAGTCGGATGCTCAACCAACTGAGCCACCCAGGTGCCCCAACATACATCGATTTGAGACATCAAACCTGTTTCATGTGTTTCAATCCATTGCAGTTATTCCTTTTTTAAAAAATGTTTATTTATTTTGAGAGAGAGAGCCCCCCCTCCTTGAGAGCCCCATCTTACACTGTGAGATCATGACCTGAGACAAAATGAAGAGTTGGACACTCAAATGACTGAGCCACCCAGGCATCCCCATGGCAGTTATTCTTACTGATTCTTGTCCCATTTGTGGCCAGTAGGGGCCTTTTCTCATTCACTTCTGTATTCTTTTGACGTGACTCTATTAGTCTTTGATGGCTACCTTGCTTTGACAAGTTATTTCTTGTTTTTGACAAGATGTTTCAGGCTTGTTCCCTTTCCTGCCCCAGACTTGGAATCGGTCATTTTTACGAGGCTGCCTGGGTTTTTTTTTTTTTTTTTTTTAGTTAAAAATGGTATTTGGAAACTAAATGCAATTATTTCTGAAAAAAATTACATATTGCTCTTCTTGGATCATCCTTCTAGAAGTGTTTTGATGTGGGGTGTTGATCCTTTTAGCTTTATTTATTTTTATTAACCTCATGTTTCGGTTTTGGAAAATGTTTCAAAATTTTAAAGCCCAGTCCAGTTTATTTATGTATTATTCTGTTTGTCCAACTTTATTTAAATTTTTTTTTTTCAACGTTTTTTATTTATTTTTGGGACAGAGAGAGACATAGCATGAACGGGGGAGGGGCAGAGAGAGAGGGAGACACAGAACCGGAAACAGGCTCCAGGCTCCGAGCCATCAGCCCAGAGCCTGACGCGGGGCTCGAACTCACAGACCGCGAGATCGTGACCTGGCTGAAGTCGGACGCTTAACCGACTGCGCCACCCAGGCGCCCCTGTTTGTCCAACTTTAAATTGTAATCTCCAAGGGAAAAAAACCTGTTGGTTTTAAACTTCTGTTTCGTGTTAATCTCTGTGGGCACATACTTACTAAGTGGTTTTCTGATACTGTGACAAAGTATTTACAATGCAGTTGATTAAGGAAATGGTCTTGAAGTAGATACTTGACTACCAACTATTATCTCAAATTGTTCTTCAGCTGCTAAAAGTGCCAGCTGAAAAGAGTTGCAAGCCACTGGTAGTTATAATGTTGGCAGACTCGTGATTGCTCTATCGTGTCATACATGAAACACAATGAAACCGTCAAGTGCACGGTCACTCATGACGTCCACAGTGTGGTGCTGCAGGTATCATCTCCAGATTGCATGCTGGGGAGCGCAGAGGAGTTACGCTTCTAACAGTTTGAAATTCCAGACCGCTTCGAAGAGCTGTCTCTGTGCCCTTATGTTGCCCTTTCAGCCCTGTGTGCGTTTGTCTCGGACCCCGTCTTCTTGGATTTTCAGCTTCTTGTCAAAAAATCATCCTTGCAGGTTTCCCTCCACTCGGCAACCAGCACCGCTTGAGCGCCCGATGGGGCCAAACGGTCAGCTCAGCACTTGAGGGAGGAAGCGTTGGGCAATGTGACTTTTCTTTTAGGAGGCCCACATGCTTGTGTTACACTTCCTTCTGCCTTCTGGGGGCTTACACTTTAGAGGGACCATTACACCTGGGGGTGTAAGTGAAGCCTGAAGAGGGACATGGAATATGCTGGGGGTGGCAGCAAAGGTTTCCTGTGGTTTCCTGTCACCTTTGTCTACTTTCTCCCTTACCAGGCCGTGCATTTCTTAGGAACAGAAAGCCATGCAGTGACTCAGGCCTTGCCCTGGGCAGACTGACCGCTTTTTTCCTGTGGAATCATTCTTCACCTCCCTCCTTTTGACCTGCTTCCCCTCTCCTCTTGCCTCTTACACCTCATTCCACATAGCTGCCCCGAAGTCAGCAGAAAGCCTTGTGGCTTTCTTCTTTCAGGTAGCATGGCCACTTCTAAAGCCAGTTCCCCAGCAACCCCCATACTGCCCTTGAGAAAAGCCAGGGCTGTATTCTCTTGCAGTCCTTACAAAGCATCTTGTACTATAGGGCTCTATGAATTAATTAAAAAGTTTTTAAAATGTTTTCTTTATTTTTGAGAGAGAGACAGAGTCTGAGCAGGGGAGGAGCAGAGAGAGGGAGACACAGAATCCGAAGCAGGCTGCAGGCTCCAAGCTGTAAGCATAGAGCCTGATGCGGGGCTCGAACTCACGGACTGCGAGATCATGACTTGAGCCGAAGTTGGATGCTTAACCGACTGAGCCACCCAGGCACCCCTCTATGAATTAATTTTTTTAAATTTATTTATTTATTTGAGAGAGAGAGAGAGAGAGAGAGAGAGATTGAGCCAGAGAGAGCAAGGAAGGTGCAGAGAGAGAGAGAGAGAGAGAGAGAGGGAGGATCCCAAGCAGGCTCCTCACTGCCAGAGCAGAGCCCAGTGTGGGGGCAGGGGGGCTTGAATTCAACAAACCATGGGATCATGACCTGAGCTGAAATCAAGAGTCAGATGCTTAACCAAGTGAGATACCGAAGTGCCCCCTGAATTGATTTTTAATAAAGAAGTTTAAGCAAAGATTTTTTAAAAAAGTTTATTTATTTTGAGAGAGATGGGGGCAGTGCAAGTGGGGGAGAGGCAGAGAGAGAGAGGGAGACAGAGAATGCCAAGCAGGCTCCACACTGTCAGTATGGAGCCCAATGCGGGGCTCCAGCTCACCAACTATGAGATCATGACCTGAGCTGAAACCAAGAGTTGGGTGCTTAACCAACTGAGCTACCCAGGCGCCCCTAAGCAAGCATTTTCGATGCCTTATCCATAACTAAATGTGTTTCAATCATCCATGCAACATCTGTGGAATAAAACTGGCTCATGACATGGGTGGCTGTCAGGGGAAAAGCAATGTTTTCTACTTATTTTGTACAATCTCTATATCATATACTAATTTAAAATTAAATTAGTATATAGTATAAGCAGACACTTGACTATTTCTTCTTCCTTTTATTTTTGAAGTATATTTATTTATTTTGAGAGGGAGAGCACAAGCAGGTGAGGGAGAGAGAGAGAATCCCAAGCAGGCTCAGTTCCCTCAGCACAGAGCCCCATGAGGGGCTGGAAGTCATGAACTGTGAGATCATGACCTGAGCTGAGATTAAGAGTCAGACGTTTAACCTACTGAGCCACCCAGGTGCCCCCTCTTCTTCCTTTTAAAATTTGGTTGGCCCCAAACCTTTTGGATCCTCTGAGAAAAATAGGGGATCGCCTTCTAATTAGGCACCTGCCTTTAGGTCTCTCCTTTGAATCTGAGAATAGACTGTCATTATATAAAGAAAATTAAGCTATCTTGTTACTTAAAAGTGTCAAATATTTATGTAAAGCAACATCCATGTGCTTGCTTTCTTCTGCTGAAAAAAAGGTTATGTTTAAGTGGCTAAACTGTTTTTGACTTAAATGTCTTCTTATTAAACCGGTTTTCTAAGGTGCAGTTTATTTTCTCCTCTGTGCTGCATAGAACCATTCGCTCTACAGGTTTATCATCTGTAATCAATTGTCTTGATTCTTTGCTAGTTTTTTTTTTTTAACCTGCAGGTTCATCTGCATACTTTCTCTGTGCTTTCTTTTTTATTTTACTTCTTTTTTATTTATTTCTTTTTCTGGCCAAGTTATTCTTGTCCAGTGTATCTAAAGCACATTCTTAGAAGAGCTGTGCATTAGGTTTGCAGGGGTTAATTTCGGTCGGGAAGTGTTTAAGAACTCATTGTTTCTGGCTCCTTGCGTGAGGTCTATTGAGGCCAAGGCTTCAAAACACAGGCTGTGAGGGACTCCACCCCCCCCCCCAGCTTTGTGAAGCACTTCTGGTTGAGGGAGCTGGCGACCCAGCCACTCCCTACCTCCCATTCTCATCTCTCCTCCAGGGCCCCTCTGCTGTCAGGGGTGGTGGTCGTGGCAGAGGTGGGAATGGAGTGGAGGCTGATCACTGTAGCACTTGGGAAGGTTGGACCCGTGGGCCAGAGCGTATTTTGTGACTGACTGGCCATGCTGGTTTTGGCTTCCTCTAGCCTTCAAGTCACACAAGTGACACAAGTCTCATCTGTGACTGCGTTTCACTGTGCTGAGTTACAATAAGCTATGGTTTGGGGTAACACTTTCTCAGGACATGCATTCGATCGCCAACAATAATTGAGCACCTACTATGTGCCAGACACCAGGTGAGGGGGAAGAGATGCTTGGATCTGCCCTCTAAGGGTTCGCATTCCAGGGGCCAGGCAGAGAGGACACGCATGGGGAAACCTTTGTGGCACAGCACCACACAGGCCTGTAAGGCTCATGGCTGTCATTTATAGAGCGGCTTCTGTGTACAGGAGTTTACAAGCATCGTCCCTCATCTTTGCAACAACCCACTGGGTAATCATCTTCCGATTTGAAGTACAGAGCAAATGAACTCAAGCAAGGTGTGTGGCCCCTGTGACACAGCTAGTGAATGTCTGTGTCAGAACTCACTGCCAGTCCTACCAGGCTTTAAGTCCTGTGTTCTTTCTCCCACAGCTCACGTCCACCGTGAAGATGCTTGGGTACAGGCAGCACGGGTCGAGAGATGGGCTGGGAGGCTGGCCCAGCGAGCAGTGTGACAAGAGCGTCCCGAGTGCCATGGGAGGCAGTCAGTGGTGGGCCTTCTTTCCTCTCTCACAGCTGGTTGCTTCTTTCTCTTCTCTCTTGGTTGTTCTCTTTTCCCTTCCATGCACATGCCCAGTTCTGGGAGCTGTTGCTAGGCCGCTACAGACATCGTTTAACCCTGCAGGCAGCCCCTCTGGCACATGGTGCCCGGGGAGAGAGCTTAGGCCCAGTAGCTCTTTGTTCTCTGGAGTCTGTGTTCTGTACCTGTCTTCCTTGGGGAAGCTCATGTTCAGGTTCTAACAGTTTCAGTCCTTAGGAATGACCCCTTTTTGGGCCTTGAATGGTCTCCTTAGTGGTGTGTCCGTGAAGATGCGAAAGGAAAGTGTGCTGGTGTGGAGCTCAACTTGGTTGGACTTGGAGGTCCTCTCAGTGCCAGTGGCCCCAACCTAGGAAGTTTAGACCTACACCTTCAGCCGTGGCACTACCAGGTGAGCATGGGATGCTGAGAACCGGGCCTTGTGTAGGGAAGAGTCTGTTCAAAACATTGATGTACAAGTGTATCTGTTAGGGTTCTCTGGTGGCAAGCAACAGAAACCAACTCACCCTCGACCAAAGACCGAGGAGGATTTACTGGAGGGCTGCTGGCTGGTTTATAGGATGGAAGGAAAAGCTGGAAGATCAGGTTGAGAAAAGATGGCAACCAGGGAGCCCCGGAGATCCCTGCCTCTTTTGGGAGCCCTGCTGGGGGATCTGCTCCAGCCACATCCAGTCTTTGTCATGTCCATTGGCTGTTGGTAGCCACAGTTGAGTCCTGTGCTGTCAGAGGTGGCAAGTCCCATCCGACTGTATCTCATTGGGGGGGGGGGGGTCCCTCAAATGGATTCCCCTCTCTGCATGGGGATTGGTCTCTCCCTGGGGCACAAAGGCAGTCAACCACTTCAATGAGTGATATCTACGATCATACATTCCAGAATATACATCACATGGTCTTTTTATTTTTAAAAGCTATATTGAGGTGGGTGTCTGAGGGGCTCAGTGGGTTAAGTATCTGACTCTTGATTTTGGTTCAGGTCATGATCTCAGTCTTGAGATCAAGCCCTGTGGTGGGCTCCTTGCTGAGCATGGAGTCTGCTTGGGATTCTCTCTCTCCCTCTTCCTCTGCCCCTCTCCCTTGTTTGTGCACACACACACTCCCTCTCTCCCTCTCTCAGTAAATACGTTTATAAAAAAATTTAAATAGCTATATTGAGATATAAAATTCTACCATTTTAAGTGTACAGTGCGATGATTTTAGTAAATTTACAGCATTGTGAAACCCTCACCACAACTTAATTTTAGTACATTTCCATCATCCCAGTATCATCTCTTGTATTCTTCTGCATTCACTCCCTGGCCTAGGCAACCACTGATCTCTTTTCTCTCTTATTAGATTTGAACACAGGTTCTTGTATATTCCTGACTGGTGTAATTTTCCCTGGATATTCTGGGAACTAAGCTGCATATGAAAGGAAGATAAACCCAGTGGCATGGATATCTGGATCTTGCTGGTCTTGGTTTTCCTCCTTTTCACTTCACAACTTCTCTTGTCTCACCAGGACCATGATGTGGGAGAGTTTAGTCCCAGTCTTGATGCTGCCACGATTTAACTCTCACTCTCTCTCAGCCTCAGTTGTGGAACCTTCCAGGCCTCAGTTCCTCATCTATAAAATTAGGAAAAGGATTTGACAAGATAGTAACTAGTGTTCTTTCTATCTCCAGTGATCAGGAATGATGATCTTTTTTGGTAAAGTCTTTTGGAAAAAAATTAGTTCTTGATTTTATACGCTTTCTTCAATCAGGACTAGAACAAAACATTAAGAAATTATTCTTCAAAATTCACAAATGAAGCAGTTCTTTTTATTTTGTATTGGGGTATAGTTGACATATAACATATTAGTTTCAGGTGTACAACATAATGATTTGATATTTGTGTATATTTCAAGATGATCATCACAAGAGTTCTAGTTGCGTTCTGCCACCACACGTAGCTACAGAGTTTTTTTCTTGTGATGAGAACTTATAAGAGTTACTCCTTTGGAGACTTTAAATATGCAGTCAAGTATTATTAACTATAGTCACCATGCTCTACATTACATCCTCATGCCTTCTTTATTTTATAACTGCAAGTTTGTATCTTCTGACTCCCTTCACCCATTTCACTGGCCCCCACTCTACCTACCTCTGGCAACTGCCAATCTGTTCTCGGTATCTCTGTGCTTTTTTTTCTTTCTTTTTTTGTGGAGTCCACATATAAGTGAGATCATATGATAATTCTCTTTCTCTGTCTTTCTCTTTCTTTCACTTAGCATAATACCCTCAAGGTCCATCCATGTTGTTGCAAATGGCAAGATTCCATTCTTTTTTATGGCTGAGTGATATTCAATAGTATATATACCACATCTTCAGTCTCCATTTGTCCTTGATGGACATTTAGGTTGTTTCCATGTCTTGCCTATTGTAAATAATGCTGCAGTGAACATAGGAGTGCAGCTATATTTTCGGTTAAGTGTTTTCTTTTTCTTCAGATACGTACCCAAGAGTGGGGCTGCTGGATCATATGGTAGTAATCAGAGGTGCACAAGGGTTCCCTTTTCCCCACATCCTCACCAACACATGTTATTGCTGGTCCTTTTGATTCTAGCCATTCTGATAGGTGTGAGGCGATACCTCATTGTGGTTTTATTTGCATATCCCTGATGATTAGTGATATTGAGCACCTTTTCATGTACCTGTTGGCCATCTGTATGTCTTCTTTGGAAAAATGTCTGTTCAGATCCTCTGCTCATTTTTAAATCAGGTTGCGTGTGTGTGGTTTTTGTTTGTTTTTTGTTTGTTTGTTTTGCTATTGGGTTATACGAATTATTTATGTATTTTGGATATTAACCACTTATTAGATAGATGATTTGCAAATATTTTCTCCCATTCAGTAGGTTGCCTTTTCATTGTGTTGATGGTTTCCTTTGCTGTGTGTACATCTGAAGTTCTTTTTTTTTTTTTTTCAACGTTTTTTATTTATTTTTGGGACAGAGAGAGACAGAGCATGAACGGGGGAGGGGCAGAGAGAGGGAGACACAGAATCGGAAATAGGCTCCAGGCTCCGAGCCATCAGCCCAGAGCCTGACGCGGGGCTCGAACTCACGGACCGCGAGATCGTGACCTGGCTGAAGTCGGACGCTTAACCGACTGCGCCACCCAGACGCCCCTGAAGTTCTTAAAGCCTAAGACTGCTTAAACTGCACGAGAGGTTTGCGGCATCATCTATATGTATATATAGACAAAGGAAATTAATTGGGAAACTTTCATTCTCCTTCATGCTTTCTGCTTTATTCAGATATTTATGGAGCTGGACCTGAGGCTAAGCAAGGGAGGTAGAATCCTGAAAAAGACCAGGGCTCTTCCCAGATGGAGCTTGTAGTCTGACTGGGCTAAGCCACTGTGAAATTGTGGCACAGTTAAGTGACAGGAGACAGGAAGTTCAGTGCATAGAGGCAGGGAGGGGCCAGGTTGCAGAGAGGGGCCTCTGAAATGCCACCGTGAGAAGTTTGCTGTGAAAAGGTGCTTGGCAGCTGGCTTAGCCAACTGACTGCTAAGAAGCACACATTTCATCTTTTGGGGGAGGACACATTCCAGCAAGTTTGAAGGCAGAGATCTGGGTGGTTGACACGTTTTGCGCGTCGAAGCAGACCTCTTTTCTCCCCTGGCTCTATCCATTTGTGCACACGGGTTAACCATAGCCTTGGCTTTTGCAGCGACCGGAGATGCGGCAAACGTGTGGAGGCCGGCTGTTGGCACAGCAGGCAACTGAAGGGTGGTATTTTTCTGACAGGGAGACTTCCTTAAGTTTTGTAATTTATGGTGTCTTTCAATATGGGATTTTGTTTACTGTTGCCCTAATTATACCTCTGATATATTGTATTTAGCTTAGTGTTTTAATTTTGTGCTCATGTCTACAGGTAGTTTCCCAAAAGGTACCATTAAAAAAAATCTCAGGCAATGTTGTATAGCTCCTGCAGCCTACCTGCAGCTTCCTAAAGCCAAGGAAATGGGTTTCGGGGACGCAGACTTTCTCTCATGGGTTCTTGTGAATATTTTGACTGTTTATGAAGTGTGAGGTCTTGATTTCCTGTCTGCCAAGTATTATCCTAAATTATCTCTGTCCAACAGAAGTATAATACTAGGCTGCATGTGTAATTTTAAATGTCCTAATAGCCACGTTCATAAGGCAAGAAGAAACAAGGTAAAAAGAAATAATGTACTTATTTAACCCAGCATGTCTAAAATATCATTTCAATGTACAATCTAAATATGAGATATTTTACATTCCTTTTCTCCTAATAAGTCTTTGCCACCTGCTGTGTATTTTACAGCACATCTCAGTTTGGACCAGTGACACTTCAGGTACTCGATAGCCAAATATGGCAAGTGATATGGACTGTAGTGGACAGCCAAAGTCCGGAACCTTTCAATGGCTCACAGAGGACACAGGACAGAGCCTTTCAGGGGGATAGGAGAGACATAGCCTCATGATTTATGAGTGCTTAAGAAAATCATACATAGGTTTCCTCCTCTTAGAGAAACCTGATATGTAAAATTCATCTTGACAGGAAAAGTAAAGCAGGAAGTGATTATTCATGTTACAAAAGAATTAACCACAGGATTCTTTAAATAGCAAGCTCCGTTAGTGCACTGAAGAATCTGACTTGATTTGCAAAAATGTGATTGACACTTGGCATTTTGGTAGCATCTTTGTTGGGCAGAGAACTACCTGCCATTATAAAACGCAAGCTGGGTAGTCGGTGTATCGCAGCTTTATTGAGCACCTACTACAGGTCATGGATGCTCATAGGAGAGAGAACAGAACTAAGAGCTGAGGGTGACCTGGACCCAGAAGGCATTTAGAGTCTCCCTGGGAGGATGAGACACCTGTGCAGCCACCACCACATGGAACTGCCTTAAGGCCAGGGTCCAGGGAGGCCTAGGGGCTGGAGGAGCCGGAAAGGTGGTATGAGGCAGTCAGGCCTCCCCAGCTGGGGCTGAAGGCGGACAGGGTGTATGTGATGCCTGAAGTGTCTAGGAGCTTAAAACAAGTTTAAATCTGGAAAGACCAGATAGGATATTGGGAAGACTCAAAAGCCATGCGGTTATGCTTTTTTTTTTTTTGTAAATTTTTTTGAATGTTTTATTTATTTTTGAGAGAGAGCGCGCGAGCAGTGGAGGGACAGAGAGAGGGAGACAGAAAATCCAAAGCAGCCTATGTGCTGAGAGCAGCAAGCCCGATACGGGGCTCGAATTCACAAACTGCAAGATCATGACCTGAGCCGCAGTCAGACGCTCAACCGCGCAACCGACTGAGCCACCCAGGCGCCCCTGCGGTTAGCTTTATTTATCCCCAAGCCCCCAATTCCTAACCCCCAGCCTTTCAGTAAGCGTCAAGTAAGATGTGTCCTTGGGCTCATCACAAGAGAGAGACCGAAGCAAAAGCAGGATGTGTTTCTCGTCAGTTTGTGACAGCAGACAGCAGCTGTTTACTTCCTAGTAACCATCTTGAAGCAAATTCCTTTGTCCTCTTCCAGCATCATTTTGGTAAGGCCCGTGTACAGAATAAAGTGAGAATTGCTGTTTAGGAAAGAAGCAGCAAGGTTGTGTTCTGGAAGTTGATGGGGTTCTGACTTCCCCAAAGTACACAGGGTTCAAGTTCAGTGTCTAGATGGACCCAGCCAGGTCCCATGTGCTGCTTCCCGCCCCCGCCCCTTCCACTCACCGTGATCTCCTGTTCCCCTCAGACAAACTATGAGCTTCTGTCTGCAAGCACTAATGGGGTCAGCCTTGGGGAGCATAGGTCAGTGTTCCAGGCCTTTTCTTGGTTAAAAAAAATACCTATTATTAAAAAAAATAATCGAGTGGTTCCATGTATATATTTAGTTATAGATTGTATGCATGTATTATTGAACTAGTTGATTGAGAAAACCCCAAAGAAGCTTCTAAACATTTATTATTAGGTTTAGTGGACTCTGGGAAAACATGAGATTGAGTGTTATAGGAATTTGGACATTGGTGGAAAATGAAGACCTTTGTCTTCATGATTCAGGTACGTACATTTAAATATCTTGCAATCAGAATAGTTCCATACTACAACCAGGTAATTTACACCCATATCAGCAGTGGAAGACAACCTGTATTCTCAATTGTCCTGATAATTCAGTCGTGTCCCTGGAAGATCTGGTTGGCTTGTCCTCGCACTCACCTCCCAACATGGCTGGCCCAGAGCTCACACCAGGAGCCGAAGGCAGCAGCTGTGACGTTTCCTTGTTTCCTTGCTCCCATGTTGACTATTGTCTACAACCCCTGATTTCTTCACACAATTCTTTTTAAGCCTTTCATCCATTTATTGAGGGGTCATAGCCATGAAGAGGCTTCATCAGGAGGCTGCCCAGCTCTGCAGACCTTCCCCCCGCCGGAGCCACAAGCCGGCTCTGGCTCTAGCAGGCAGCCTTGTTGAGGGGCCCTGGTGGCCTCAGGCTGCTTCCTGACCTAGAGGCTGGATGAAGGAACCGGTGTCATTTTTCAAATGGAATATAAGGGACGTTGAATTTTTGTCTTTTTAAAATTAAAATAAAACGAATCACTGTTCTTCTGATTGTTTTTTCATGATATCAACTAATCCCTGAAGTGAGTGCATCCCACTTTGGAGAGCACTGGCTCAGAAAAATGAGCTTAACTGCTTTGCTGAGCTTCAGGTTCTTTAATTGGGAAGATGAGCATCATAATATTGTGAGGATTAAATGAGATAATGCAGGAGAAATGTTGGGCACAGAAACATTGGTTACTGCCGGCTCAGTTCCATTTGCAGAGCTTTAGTGGATCCCTGTCTGGGTCATTTGAAGAAAGTTGGTTTAAAAAAAAAAATTTGTTTTTTACGTGTATTTATTTTTGAGAAACAGGTGAGACAAAGTGTGAGTGGGGGAGGGTCAGAGAGAGAAGGAGACACAGAATCTGAAGCAGGCTCCAGGCTCTGAGCTGTCAGCACAGAGCCTGATGTGGGGCTTGAACCCACGAACTGTGAGATCATGACCTGAGCCGAAGTTGGACGCTCAACTGACTGAGCCACCCAGGTGCCCCTGAGGAAAGTTGGTTTTTAATTGACCTGGTTCCAATTGTCATGATGGCTCATTTTAACTGCTGGGGAGCAGAGCATGATGCAAGAAAATAGGAGTGTTTCTGCCTTTGTACTTGTCAGGAACCAGGAAAAATCGGAAAAAGTTGCTTTGTTCAGGCTCTGATGCTCTTCCTTTTTGTTTACAAGTGATGAGAAGGGGGTTTACAACTCAACTTCATCCTGGGAAGATTCATGACAGCTAATTTTGGAACGGAAATAATGATCCAGGCAAAGAAATTTCACTTTGAGTTGCTTGTGAATTGGCCAGGGTCTTCTGATCTGGAAGCACTTTGGGAATTCATCCCTAATGGAGACACAAAGCCCATTGACAGGGGGCCCACTCACCTACCCACCTTTTTCCTGGAAACCTGCCCCATTGTATTGAGGTTTCCAGTCATCTGTGCTTTTTTGTCGACTACTGAAGAAATCTTTGCCAAACCCAAGATTGCTAAGGTTTTATCCTGTGCTTACTTATGAAAGTGTGGTACTTCTGGCTGTTAGATTTAGGTCTGTGATCCATTTTGAGTTGACTTTTGTGCTTCTTACAGAGCTCATTTAAAACTTTTCCTCGGGGCGCCTGGGTGGCGCAGTCGGTTAAGCGTCCGACTTCAGCCAGGTCACGATCTCGCGGTCTGTGAGTTCGAGCCCCGCGTCAGGCTCTGGGCTGATGGCTCGGAGCCTGGAGCCTGTTTCCGATTCTGTGTCTCCCTCTCTCTCTGCCCCTCCCCCGTTCATGCTCTGTCTCTCTCTGTCCCAAAAATAAATAAAAAACGTTGAAAAAAAAAATTAAAAAAAAAAAACTTTTCCTCTTCTATTTCCATAATTTCTAAGTTGCTGATTCACCACCTGGGGTTTCAGCAAATTTTCAATATCCTTGTATTTATTCATTTGCCATTCATTCATTCATCCTGAGCTGCAAATATAGAAGGAAAAGGACAAGAGGTTTATTGGTTGAGGTGGCTATGAGGCAAGTCCCAAAGCATAGACGAGTTGCATAATCTATCCATGGACGAGTTAACATGCTTGGGATTGCTTAGCTCTGCTACTTTGCACCTGCACTTTATCAACAAGTCGCATCTGTGTCGTCTCTTGCCTCCACCTATGACCAAATGTAAAAAATCACCACAGATTGGGGGAACACTTTAAAATGGTGCTGCTGCCTGAGAAGCCCTCTGTTGACAGGGTAGTTGTCCTGAGGGTGTCTGGTCTTTCCAGATTTACCCTGCAGACATAAGCAGCCAGAAACATTGGCTTGGCCAGCAGGGCCCTCAGTGTCAGCTGACTTAGTACATCTTGTGGCTGAGAGATGGGCATTATTTCTTTAGGGTGGGAGTTATTATCATTTTGCATGCCTGAGGTCCAGGGACGTTAACATCACACAGTTCGTCTTTGCAAGGCTGGGAACACCTAAGGACCAAACCTGCGTGTGTTATCTGCCTTCTTTGCACTTGGGAAATGATGCTGTACTCCCTCCGGGAGTGCGAATGTGATTGGCCTTCTGTCGTTGTGTGGTTTCCCCTCTGAAGCTCCTGCTGGCCCTGAGAACTGTAGGCCACTCTGCCGGTCCCTGACCACGGACCTGCGCTTTGTGGTTTCTGTGCGACAGGCCTCAGGTTAACCAAAATCAGGTTGCTGTGTGGGGTCCTGTTATTTTAAGTACTGGTAGAGGGGAAGTCCCTTTAATAAGACTTTACTGATCTTCCAGGGCTGGTGGGCCTCAGACTTCTCCAAGATCTGATCTAAGGTGCTCTTTTTTCTGTCCCTGTTCCTTTCAGTGGAGGCCATAGTGGAGTTTGACTACCAGGCCCAGCACGACGATGAGCTGACGATCAGCGTGGGTGAGATCATCACCAACATCAGGAAGGAGGATGGAGGCTGGTGGGAGGGACAGATCAACGGCAGGAGAGGTTTGTTCCCTGACAACTTTGTAAGAGTGAGTACAATGTGAAACCCTTTTCCTGTCTCCTCTGTGGGTTCTACTGACCAAAACTGTGGGGGCACTTGGGTAATTTCATGGGGTCACGTCAGGGATGAGTTGACAGTTTGACCTCTTGTGTGCTATCAAGAAGAGCATGTATAGCTTTGCACTAGGTATCTAGAGATAGCCATTGTGAAATCACTTTCTTAAGGCCCAGAATGTTCTTTTTAAAGTGATGTGTCACTTAGAAAATGCTGGAAAAATATAAGGCTTGTTAAATTGTTTTATGTACTTGTTCATTTACTTTGATGTTTTAAAGGAATTTAACCCTTATCCATTCCATTCAAAATGAAACTAGTTTTTTTAAAATTGAGTCGTGTGTGTGTGTGTGTGTATATATATACATATATATATATGTATATATATATCAGAAACCTCTTAGCTTCCTTTGGCTTAAGAGTCATCACTTGGGTAAAAGAGAGATAGAGGGTCAAGAAGTACTTCACAGGCCCAGAAAAACAGACCACTTTTACTCCCTCCCTTCCCCCCACCCCCACTGGACTTCATTTCCTTTTATTGTTCTCCCTGGAGGGCATCTCTATTTTCTTGCGTGGACTTTGGTCTTTCTTACAGAAAGATCTTACCATGAAGTATGGCAAATGTAGAAACTTTAAAGAGAAGCTGAGAGAGTTTTTCCCTTGTCCTTGACCTCCTGAGGTAAGCTCCTCCCTCAGAGTGCCCTTGGGGAATCCACAAAGGTTAGTGCTGAATGGAGAAGCTGGCCAGGCCAGTGATTCGTCCTATGTGGGTCTATCTTTGCCTTTTTTTTTTTTTTTAAAGCAGTGAACACTGTGGTTCAGTTTTGTGCACCTCGACCTTGTGAGCTCCAGGCTTTCCTTTATAGAAACCTTCAAAGGTGGGGGTGGGGGTGGGGTGGGGGGTTGGATTAAATAGGAGGTGGAGATTCAGGAGCACATCTGTCCCAGTGAGCCCAGGGTGATCTGTTGAAGTGCTGAATTACCATACTGCATACCTGAAACTAATACTCCATTGTGTTACCTGAAATTAAAATTAAAACTAAAACAAATCTAAAACTAAACTAAAATTAAATTAAAACAAAAACTCAAAAAAAGTAAAATAACCTTCAAGGCTCCTCACACCTGCCATGACTTACGTCAATGGGATGCTTCACAGAGGGAATTAATTGGAGACATTTGGCACATCTGGAGGGAAAATTATGATTAAATATACATTATTAAATGTTAATTATTAAATATTCAATATTGTATATTATGTACAAAATTATAAATAAATATTAAATAATATTATATATATATTAGAGAGGAAGAGCAGGGAGGAGAGGCAGAGGAGGGGGGAGAGAAAAAGAGAGAGACAAAGAGAGAGAGAGACTCTCAAGTAGCCTCCACACAGTGCAAAGCCTGATATGGGGCTCGATCCCATGTGTTTGGGATCATGACCTGAGCCAAACTCAAGAGTTGTGCACTCAACTACCTGAGCTACCGAGGTACCTCATGGGGTGAACCTAGTTTTGACTTTTATTTATTTATTTACTTACTTACTTATTTTAGAGAGAGAGAGAGAGAGAGAGCATGAGCTGGGGAGAAGCGCAGAGGGAGAGAAAGAGAATCTTAAGCAGGTTCCACACACAGTGTCGAGCCCCATGCAGGGCTTGATCCCACAACTCTGGGATCATGACCTGAGCCGAAATCAGTAGTTGGACACTCAACCAACTGAGCCACCCAGGCCCCCCTTGTGTTGACTATTTAAGTCAAGTAGCAGTCAAATTAAATGTAGAATTCCAGTTATGCTGTTTTACACCTTTGTATTCATATTGCTTTTTTGATAGGAGTGGTATTTTCCTTTCCCCTTTGTGGCCATGAAGCATTGAATAAAATCTACTTTTTCAGGAATGTTTTAAAAATTATGCCCTTTGCAGAAGTCATCTAGGGGTTAATTACAAAAATGTAGCTCATTAGTGTTAAGAAATTACATGCTGCACAGTTCTAAATAATGGTTGGAATTGAGTAAAAAAAAAGGGGGGGGCGGGGAGAGACGTCACCTTGAGGCTGTTCCCTGTGGGAAATACCAAGTAGGCCTAAAAATTTTTTCTGCCATAAACTTCCTATCTAACACTGGAGAAGACAGGATTGTTCTTACTGGAAGGGTTGTGTGCAGAAATCCCCAGGGCTTCTCCTGTAATTCAGTGGTACCAGACCATGCCTAAGACCTATGGCTGTAGGGAGCAGGTAGTGTGGGGGTGCTGGGCCCAGAGAAGCAAGTGTCCCCCTCAAAGTGACTTGAGAGCTACATGGGAGGGTTTTATGAAAAGGGATTGATCGTGAAAAACAGTGTCCAACTCTTGGGCCCTCTACCTGTACCCTGCCCCCAGTCTAGAACTAATAGGAACCCACTTCAGTCTTTCCTTAGGATCTTGCCCCAGAGTAATCTTGCTCACATTTCATTTTTTTCTTTTTTTTAAGTTTTTTAAATGTTTATTTTTGAGAGAGAAAGAGACAGAGACAGAGAGACAGAGACAGAGCACGAGCAGGGGAGGGGCAGAGAGAGAGGGAGGCACAGAATTCGAAGCAGGCTCCAGGTTCTGGGCTGTCAGCGCAGAGCCCAATGTGGGGCTCGAACCCACGAACCACGTGATCATGACCTGAGCTGAAGTCGGACACTTAACCGAGGGAGCCACCCAGGCACCCCTTGTTCTTTTATTTTTGTTGTGCAGAGGCTGGGGACAGTTTTGTTGGTAACATGCTGAATAACTTGCTTTTTATAAATAGTTGTAGGAGTACAGACTTTTTTTTCTTGGACTACAGTTGAACCTAGCAGCTCTTTCCCATTTTAAGAGTAGGAAAATATTATATCTGGGCTATCACATATTGACTCTGTTGTACTGATGTATAAATGGGGGTGTAATTCTTTTGCCCTTCCAAACAAAACCCCCAATTTTGGGACAAGGACTGCCCTTGAATTTGAGCCAAATTCTAGTGTAGCAGGAGGGTTTTTCCAGATAAAAGCTTGGTGTAAAGATGGAGGAGAAAGGAATGAGAGAAGAGGACCATGGGAAAGAGAAAGGAGGATCTGGGAAAGAAAGAAGAGGACTCTGGGAAGGAGGTGAAGACTGTGGGGAAAAAGAGGAAGACCCTGGGAAGGAGGCGAGGACTATGGGAAAGAGAGAGGAGGACCCTGGGAAGGAGGCGAGGACCATGGGGAAGCGAGAAGAAGACCCTGGGAAGGAAGGGAGGACTGTGGGAGAGAGGGAGACCCTAGGAAGGAAGGGAGGACCATGGGAAAGAGAGAGGAGGACCCTGGGAAGGAGGCGAGGGCCGTGGGAAAGAGAGAGGAAGACCCTGGGAAGGAAGGTGGGACTGTGGGAGAGAGAGAGACCCTAGGGAGGAAGGGAGGACTGTAGGAAAGAGAGAGGAGGACCCTGGGAAGGAGGCGAGGACTGTGGGAAAGAGAGAGGAGGACCCTGGGAAGGAGGTGAGGACGGTGGGGAAGAGAGAGGAGGACCCTGGGAAGGAGGCAAGGACCGTGGGAAAGAGAGAAGAAGACTCTGGGAAGGAAGGGAGGACTGTGGGAGAGAGGGAGACCCTAGGAAGGAAGGGAGGACCATGGGAAAGAGAAAGGAGGACCCTGGGAAAGAGGGGAGGATTTGGGAGGATAGAGGACATCACTGGGAAGGAGAAAAGACTACGGTGTTGGCACCAGTTTTGAGGGGAGGCCCTATTTTGAAACCCTTATTTTGATGTCCTATAGGCTTAGTGCTCCCTCATTCCAAACCACAAATCCATAGACTCAGAGAGCTTCCAAGTTGGACTTTGCTCAGGGCTCAAGGCTGGGTTGCCTGCTTAAGCATTTGTGGGGGCTGGTGGGCCCCAGGACAGGGAAGCACAGCGTAGGAAGAACCCAGGCCGCCTCAGAACCCATTCTCTTTGCTGCGGGAGTGCTGGGGAGCAGGAGCTCCTCGCTGCCAACCCCGAGGTGAGGTCATTCCCCGGCCTCTCTCCGCCCTCGTCTGCCTGCTGGGCCTGGGGCTGGGGCTGGGGCCGCCACAGTAGGCTTCCGTGGGCTTTGGCTCAAGAGGAGTGCTGGTGGGAGATGGCAGGGAGGGTGGGAGGCCAGCCAGGTCAGGGATTATCCTGCTGGCTCCCTGCCCCAGGGGATTGTCCCTCTGCCAGACGATGGTTGCTCCCAAGTCCCCATCCTCCATACTCCTTTCCCTTCATTCCTGGTTTCTAGCCCCGCCTCCTGCCTCAGAGTTTCACTGTACCTCACCCACTTTGGAAGTCTCCTTCTTGGTCCCGCCTCACATTACCTACTTCGGGTGTGCCATCTGTTTCCTTTTTGGAGCCCGACTGCCTCATCTGGCCACTCTGAAGATTAAAGGAGGCAGGATTTAGCACATGGCTGGCCCCTTTCTGAGTGTGCCCCTGTCCCATGTCACCCTCTCCCCTGGCCCGAGTGCCTAATTGCTTGTCGTCTCCCCTCCGCTAGAGCAGTCCCAGTGTGGGAAGTCACACTCTCTGGAGGCACTTGTCCCACCCCAGCCAGAAAGGATGTGGCCGGGATGGCTGGGGCTGCGCCATTTGTGGCTGTCACATTTGGCAGAAAAAGAAACTTCTATTCTTTCAGATGGCTGAATCTATTTTCAAGTCTTCACCCACTGGGAATGTTTTAGGCCTATTATTGAAGATTGAGTAGGTGGATGCAGTGGAGTTTAACAATAATGAAAACTGCCATAGAGGGTTCGAGAAGCTAAAAGTACATCTTTAGGTAATAATAATCATATTGGCATAAGTTTGTAGTTTTGAGAGTGGGTTTACATATGCATTATTTAGCTTGAGAATAATTTGTCCCTGAATTGAATTGGGTAGTCTTGTGGACTCCCATTGTTTATTTGTGTGCCTTTATACCTCTGTTAACTGCAATCAGAGAGCTTACCTTAAGTGTTTTCTTGATTCATTTATTATCGGATCATTAATCAGTGTCCTTATTGAGCATGGTCCCCCCAAGTGTTGGAATTCAGTATCCAGCCTCAACTCTGTATTGTCTCAGTTTTTCAAAAGAAAAATACGAGCCATTCCCATCGCCCCCTTGTCAAGAAGATGCCTGGGCTTTGCCGGCTCTCGGGCCGAGATTTATTGGCAGGCATAAATGTACCCAGCTAGGGTACATACAGTCATGCCCCTTTGGGTTTATCCTCCTTTTTATTTTATTTAGTTAGTTCTTTTTTTTTTAAGATTTTATTTTTAAATAACCTCTACACCCAATGTGGGGCTTGAACTTACAACCCTGAGATCAAGAGTCACACGCTCCACCGACTGAGCCAACCAGGCACCCCTTATTTAGTTAGTTCTTATTTATTTACTGTACATGTGGAAGAAGAATCCTTTCAAATCCCCCTTTCCTTTCTTCTCCCTGTTCACTTTTTTTAGAATCCATTTTTCTCTATCCCTCCTCTTTTAAAAAAATTTATTCATTTTTAGGTGAAATTTGCATAGAGTAAAATGCTAGTCAAAACCATACCTCTTGATTTTCTTTATGCACATATGCACTCTGTAACCATCATCCAGATCAATCCTATTTCTGTCCCTCCAGAAAGTACTATCATGCCTTTTCCCAGTCATTCCCCTCCCCATAGGTAATCTATCATTAGAGGTGAGGCTAGCATGCATTTGAATTTCATATAAAATGGAATCATTAAATCTGTGTTCTTTTATATATGGCTCCTTTTGCACAACAAAATGTCGCTGCATACACCAGTCCTCTGTTCTTGCTGTATAGTATCCCATTTTATGAATATGCCAGAATTTATCTGTTCTCCTGTTGACGGACATTTGGATTGTTTCCAGTTTGGGTATTTTATGAACAAAGGCTCTGAAACATTGTTGTGTCAGTCTTCTTACAGATATAGGCCCTCATTTCTCTTGTGTATTTACCCATGGGAGTGGCATTGCTGCTCATTCACTCTCAACGTTTATATTATTTTCCGTTTATTTTATTTTTTTACAATATTTATTTTGAGAGAGAGGGAGAGAGAGAGTGAGTGTGAATGGGGGAGGGGCAGAGAGAGAGGGAGGGAGAGAATCCCAAGCAGGCTCCATTCTCAGTATGGAGCCTGACGCGGGGTTCAGTCTCACAACCAACGTGATATCGTGACCTGAGCTGAAATCAAGAGTCGGATGCTTAACAGACTTAGCCACCCAAGCACCCCTATTTTTATCTGTTTAAAGCTGTGGCCTCTGTGAGCGGATGGAGGGTGTCATGCCTAATGTTGGAACCTTATTTGTGTCACACTAGCCAACTGAGCTGATCGATTGGCCTGAGTCTGGTTGTCTTCACATAGCTGCCCTATGAGTATGATAGCTGAGGGAGCCTGAAGCCCAGAACTCACCCTCCAGGGACCATATGATTGTCGGGCCCCCCCAAAATATCAATGACTAATTCTTAAATTGTTAAAAACACACACATAGGGCAAGTTTGATTGTGTCAAAGTTTTATTGGACTCACTTAAGGAGGGAACTAGCAGAATCACAAAACTGATGCAGTCAGTCTATGAGAAACTGATCAAAAAGTCAGTGGAGAAAAGGAAATTCAAATAAGATTGCTAAGTTATATCCAAAACAGGTTCATATTTTAGAGGACACTGAAGTCTTAACCTCTGGGGTTATCATCTCTACCAAAAAAGGAAAAAAAAAAAAAAGAAAGCAGCATACTTTATCATTTTTCTGTATGTTATCCTGTGACTTTTATAGGGTTGTAAAATGCCCTAACAAAGTGTTAGTTAAATCAGGTTACATTTCCAGAGAGAATCAGATGATTCTGCTGGGGGGGTGGAACTTTATGGAAAATATATCACTGTGGCATCAAAAGGTCACACAATCATCCCTTTTTGCCAGATTTTTGAGTTTTGGATATTTTTTTTGGAACAGACCACAAGAGACCATAATTTGGGGTGCAGTAATAGGAGGTACTAGGATGAAATCCTCAAAGTCATTTATTAAAAAAAAACAAAACAGCTGCCCTTCTGGGACCTGAAACTGCCATAGAAAACAGAAAGATAACCGCCTATTCAAGGCAGATACGGGCTCTTTCATAGAAGTTCATCTTCCTCATGTTGGATTTAATTACCAGGGTCTTTCAGAACCTTACCCCCAGATCCAGACGACAGTGTATTTTAGTCCAGCAAAGGATTCCTAAGCAGCCTTTTTCTGGGTTCTCCTGACATGTATTCACAGGTTCACATTTTTTAATGGCTAGCCAAAGGAATTCAAAAAAGAAAAAGCCTCGAAACTGTAGCTTGAGCCCACAAGCATATGACCGACTGCTTTGAGAGGGGACCTTTGGTGAAGTGCGGCGGGACGCAGGCCCTTGGTATTTTGTCCTACACAAATAGATGCGTGGAAAGCAGGAAGCTGTGGTAGGGGTTAAAAGAATATGCTTGTTGGTTTTGAAATTGATCTGATGCTTTCTGTGTGAGGAAGTGAGCCATTCTCTCTGCCTGTTTGTACACGCATTAGGGAAATGCACACTTTGCTCAATGCGGCCGGTCCTGGAGCCCGTCCTGGAAGGGTGAGGCGTGTTTACTTGTAGCTTGCAAGTCCGATGCTGAGCGTAACAATTTTCAGCTTGGTTTCCCATTGCCTCAGCCTTCATTTGCTAGGTGTTTTGGATCTCTCTCTGGCATATGCTGAGTGTGTTGTGTATTTGTCTGAAGTGGTTGAAGAATACTGTTGTTTTGTAATGAGCGAGGTGAAAGGTTAGGATTTTGCATATTTGTACCATTCTGAGAGAAAGCCCATTGTTACTTTGCTTGTGGTTATTTTTATTTTTTATTTTTTGTACTAATGCTGCTTTTAATGGTGGCACAATATAGAAGTACACGGTTTTACTAGCTTGAGCTAATAGGAGTTTTAAAACATTCCTTTTTACACTATCTAGTAGCCTCATAATAGAAATGTATCTCAGGCTGCCGAGGCTATGTAAAAGATACAGGGGAGGATGGAGATTATTTCTTGTTTTCTGTGGGGAGAAAGAATTAACTGCCAGCCGAGCGCTATGATTGTACTTATTTTGAAAAAAAAAAAAAAACAACAAAAAAACCCGGCTTTGTTTTGGCAATTTTCATCTTCCATTTCTTTTAGTTGGTGGGAAATAAAAGGAAATTTGCTTTCTCAAGTTTGACATTTTCTTGTTAATACACCTTTTGTTTCAGTAAGTCTGTGGGAATCCTCCTGGATATTTCTGAATTTTGTTGTGTACACGTGTGCTTGAGCCCAAACAGCTTATCTTCGTATAGCATTTAGTTGTTGTTTGCTTTCTTGTTAGACAAAATATTAACAATGTACCCTTTCCATCTTCCCTGACATCAAATCCGTTAAGATCCGAAATCCTGTCAAACATCTGTTTTGAAAACTTGGGGGATGGTAGTAAAAAAAAGTTCTTGCACAAACTATCCCCTCTGTAAGCATGGGCCTGTGCTGGAACTTTCCCAGAACTCTACATTTCTACCTCAAGTTATTGACCTTTAAGTTCTATCCGTATGAGAGGAACAGATCATGGAAAGGAGGTATGTACGTTTACCCTCTTCCTATGATAGCCCTCATCTTCAAATTTTAGTTCTGTGACAGAATAAGATTTGAATTCTGTCCCCTCTGTCCTTTTCAAATCTTGCCAAAGAGCCCAGTCCCCTCTCTAGACCCGTGCGTGCCTCTCAGGTCTGCTTGTGTGTGCTGTGTGGTCGAGCGCAGTGGAGTGGGGGCCCGGGGACTCGGGTAGACCCCCAAGACACTTTCCTCTGTTCCTGGGCTTGCGCTGGCAGCTGCCCCCCCTCCCCCCGCCCCACAGTCTCCAGAACAGATGACCTGACGTGTCATGGCTCCTTGTTCACACGGCTCGTCAGTGAGGAAGACTTGTCTACACCTTCATTATTCAAACTTTGTTAGCTCTCTGGTATCATTAGGTAACACGGAAACACATCCATCTCTCTCCAAATATATACAACTGCATCATTTCTTCTCACAGTGCCTCCGCTCATTTGTTTCTGAGTCACAACAGCCTTTCCATTTTCAGTGGTAGCATGTGGCCCCCTAGTTACTGTTAGGGATTACTTCGAACATAAAGTGAATCCTTGTCCACTGGTTTCACAATACTTGTGACTGTAGAGGTCAGTTCAGATAGCTTTCGCTCTGTCAGCACCTTAATGGTTGACCCACAAGGTGGAATCCTCAGTGAGATCATGGAAGCTGCTGATGAAACAGGTCTGTGAGTAAGGCAGACGTCACTGCGTATTTGTCCACTGTCAGAGCTACACGGTGTTTACTGCAAAGTCTGAGATGTGGGCTCTGCAAGAACAATGGTAACAAGTTATCTGGGTCAACGAGAGAGAAAGACCTTCTCTCTGGAAATACGACAGCGGGGGCAGGTGTTGGGGGGATGCTTCACTTAGTCTGACTCGGATCTGATTGCTCTCCTGTTACAAAGGAGAGTACTTGCGGCAGGACGTACTACTGAGAGGTCGTGTGGCAGTTAAGTGCTGTGCAGGACTGAAGTAAGCTTCCTGTATTTTGGACACAAACTTGTGTTTTGTAGATCTGGTGACCGTGTGGTTTAAACTGCTTTCTGGCCCACGGGCGTTGTCTGGGGGACGCTACTAGCGTCGCACTTGCTGCTCGAAGACTCTGTGCCCCGGGAATCGTGAAAGATGGGGTTTCTGCTCCTCATTCTGGTTGGGGCGGGGGCGGGGGCAGGAAGGTAAGATGTGGCTTTCTTCCTCGCCATTCCTCCTGCTTTTCTTGGGCAGGGGCACTTGTTCATGGTAGCCAGTGGAGGCGGACGACATGGTGCCGCTCCTCAAGAAGAGGGAACAGAGGGTGTTGTGTTTGGGGGGGGCACGGTGCCCACCCCCTCGGGCCTGGGCTTTTGCTGCTGCTTGGGTGGATGCTATTGGCCGCGAGTGCCCCTCGGTGGGACTGTTACTTATTTAAAAAAGAATCACAAATTTACTTCAACAAATGGCGTAGAGATTTCCAAGTTACTATTCTACATTCAGAGACCCTGAAGTGGATCTCTCTCCTCATATTTCACTTTTTAAAAAAACTACCAACACAAAGGCCATTAATTTTGCGCCTGATATGGAATATCATTTTTAAGACACTTAATGTCTCTGCAAAAGGTAGCAGGAATCTCCTGGGTGTGTTACATAATGTGCTCACGCTATCTAGTCGCAATGTGTTCTGCCGTACTCGCAGAGGGAGCGCCTACTGGTGTCTATGTGCTGGCACCAAGGGCTATAAGGCACAAATGAGACACGTTACGTGGAATATTGTATTGTCATAAATGTAGCTTCTTCCACAGGATGACAGTTGTAGCTCCTGTGACCTGGCCTTTTGGTCATTCTGTCCTCTGGAGAGCAGATGTTAGACATTGTTCTGCAAAGATGTAACCGATTAGGATGCCACTTGGGAAGCTTTTGACGGGATTCATCAGGCGACTCTGTTAGAATGTGTTAAATGAACCCACGGGCATCTCGTGGCCCTGATTGCTGTGTTACTTTTTGGAATAATAATGGCTACGTTCTCTTCCAGGCTTACTGGCTGCCTGGCACTGTGTCTGTCTGTGTACAATGACTAACATTTGTTGAGCACCTACTGTGTGCCAGGCGGAAAGGAGGCTAAGCCCTTCATATTTTTTATCCCATGAAATGCTTACACCACTCTATGGCATTGGTACTGTCCTTTCTTAGCATGCCTGTTTTTCAGAAGAGGTAACCGAGGCATGGGCGTCTTAAGGTTAAAAAACTCATCCATGGTCACACAAGCTAGGGTGGTGCAGAGAGTGCATGGGAACGCAGGCAGGCTGGCTCTAGAACCTGAGCTCAAGCCCACAGCATTATCTGGGTGTCTGCATTGTCCTGATGGGAGCAAGCCCCTCCACGTTACCGCCTGCTGCGTTGTGCCTCCCCAGCGTGCCCACTCCACATCTTGCGTATCTGCACCGCTCTGAGATAAAGCTCATCATTATTTTGCTATTCTTGATTTAAGAAAGAATCACAAATTTACTTCCATAAGTGACATAAAATAGAGATTTCCAGGTTGCTGTTCTGTATTCAGAATCGTGCTTGTTTTGTTTTCTGATTTTTAAAGGATCCTTTCCAGAAATCAGCGATTTCAATGCAAAGGAGCAAGCACTGCCTGGAGTTTTGGGCTTGTGCTGTTTTTCCTACAAATTGTGAAAGCAAGGCAATTTGGGAAAATATTTCCTTTTACTAATTAGTAAGGAAACTTGTTATTTTGTAACGTTCAGACATGCTTTTCAGAAGGAGTGTGGCTGTCTTTTCTATCAGTGATCAATAATCCAGGTGCTTGACTATCCGGTTGTTCCTCATCTGTGGGGTCCTTGGCCAATTCCTGCTCAGCAACCAATTCCTGCTCAAATTATTCTTTACAATTTAAATAACATCGTTTTCCTTTGGAAAACAAAATCCTAACAACTAGAACCTGTTAAATGCTATTGTGAGAAATGTTAACACCAAGAAGGGTCTGGAGTAATTGAGGACAAATGGGTCCACCAGTAAGACCCCACACCATTTGGCAGATACCTCAGACTTGGTCAGTGTTGCGGCACAGGAAGAATGTGGGGGGATGTCTTGTGACTCGGGGAGAGCAGTCCCCTGACCCAGTTGATCTTGGTGATTATCCATAATGGAGTCCTGTTTTCTTAATGACAGGATTATTGAATCTGAGCTTAGAAAGCGACTTTAAGATCATGTGTTTCAACCCCCAGTTTCCTAGCAGATTGAAATCTAAACCATCTAGGATGTCGCCGTGGTCATCACTGGATATTTACACTTGTGACATGTGGGGTCCTACAGGGGACTCCTTGCCAGTGAGTCTCCAGCCTGGCCCTGCCCCAGGCAAGCTGCATCGCCAGCATTTTGGAGTTGGGGAAGGAGTTGGGACAGGGGTCTTAGGATATTTTTAAAACTTCAGGGGATCCTGCTGCTTCATAAAGCTTGGGCATGCCTTTTGTGCAATGGTACCGATAGGTAGCATCACCCTTTTTAATCTAATATCTTTTCCCAGGCACACACATGGGTTGGTAGCCTGTGAACTGTAGTTCTACATTCAACAATATTAAAATGTTATTTCTTTTTTTTAACTTAGAAAATATTTTTTAATGTTTATTTATTTTTGAGAGAGAAACAGACAGAACATGAGTGGGGGAGAGGCAGAGAGGGAGACACAGAATCCAAAGCAGGCTCCAGTCTCTGAGCTGTCAGCACAGAGCCCGAGGCAGGGCTCGAACTCATGAACTGTAAGATCATGACCTGAGCTGAAGTCGGACACTTCGCCGACTGAACCACCCAGGCGCCCCTATAATGTTCTTTCTAAAGTAGCTTTTGAATATGTGTGTATATATACATACCTACATATGTATATATATGAAAACATAATCATGCTGGAAATTATAAAAAGAAATGTTTACCACAAATACACAAATAGTATAGCAAGATAGTGTAAACATATTGCTCAATTCAAGTCCATTAGAATTAATATGTTCTTTAAAAAAAATTTTTTTTTTAATGTTTATTCCTGAGACAGAGAGAGACAGAGCATGAGTGGGGGAGGGGCAGAGAGAGCGGGAGACACAGAATCAGAAGCAGGCTCCAGGCTCTGAGCTGTCAGCACAGAACCCATCATGGGGCTTGAACTCATGAACTACGAGATCATGACCTGAGCTGAAGTTGGATACTTAACCGACTGAGCCACCCAGGTGCCCCTAGAATTAATACGTTCTAATTGCAGAACCTCTGGACCAAATAATGAGCTCTATCCTGCCCTCTCCCCAGTGGTAGTGAGGTGAGCAGAATTTCTAAGCTTCCACTCATTATTGGAATCCCCAAGATTCCACTCCCAAATACGCAGAGCCTGAGAATGTGATGTGCTATCATTCTAGTGATTGTGTTATGTTATATGACACAGTTGACTTTCCAAAAGGGAGGTATCATGGTGGGCCTAATCTTATCGCATGAGCCCTTAAAAGCAAAGAACTTTCTCTGCCTAGTGGCCAAAAAAGAAGTCCTAGAAATTCAGAGCTTGAGGAGGGACTGGCTGCTTTGAAGATGGAGGTGTCATGTGAGAAGGAATACAGGCAACTTTGCTGGAGGAGAGAGCAGACCCAGGCTGGCAGCCAGCAAGGAAACGGAGACTGCAGACCTCCTGCTTCAAGGAATCGGATTCTGCCAGCAACTTGAGTGAGTTTGGAAGTGGATTATTCTTCCAAGTCCCTGGATAAGAGTCCAGCCTGGTTGACATCTTGATATCAGCCTTGAGAGCTGCTGGGCAGACTATCCAGGTGAGGCTGCCTGGACTTCTGACCTACACAACTGTGAGATAATGAATGTGTGTTGTCTTAAGCCCTGAGGTCTTTGGCTTAAAGACAGCAAATGGCCTGGGGCAGTGCTCTTCTTTCCTACTGGCAGGTTGTCAGTTGATACTGAGTAGGGAGTCTGGAATTTTGCGTCCTGCCTGGTGGCACCAGGCGACCCATTGCAGCTCTCCCCTCATCCGCTGGCATGTTGTCAGTGGAGGCCAGATGGGGAGTCTGGCCTTTGACTCCCCCAGCCCCCAGCACAGAAGCAGTAAGTGGCCCCCATCACCCACCCTACTAGAGTTGGGAAGATCTTGGAGAGGAGGGAGCTGGAGAGAGGGATTCCTTAAACCTGTATAGGAAGTCTTGGGCAAACTCCTGACCGACCCATACGTGAATTTGACTAGAATTAACATACCGAAAAGTTTGAGAAGAGAAACTACAGTGTGGAAAACCACTTAGTTTTCAGAGTGACCTCTAGGTAACACAAATGAAGAAGACCTGAATAGCAGTGCAAGGGCTCTGTGAACTGAACAATCATTGGCATTACAGCCTGCCAAAGTGGCCCAGGACCTGCATGCTTCATCTAAATAGGATTCAGAATCTTGTAATATAATAACCCAAATGCCTAGGATACAATAAAAAGTCACATGTCCCATCAAGAACTGGGAAAACCACAACTTAAATGATTTATTCCTAGGTATTTTGTGGTTTTTTGGGCAACTGTAAGTGGGGTTGATTCCTTGATTTCTCTTTCTGTTGCTTCATTGTTGGTGTATAGGAATGCAGCCGATTTCTGTCCATTGATTTTATATCCTGCAACTTTGCTGAATTCATGAATCAATTCTAGCAGTTTTTTGGTGAAATCTTTAGGGTTTTCCATATAGAGTATCATGTCATCTGCGAAGAGTGAAAGTTTGACCTCCTCCTGGCCGATTTGGATGCCTTTTCATCTTTCTTTTTAAAAAAAATTTTTTTTAAATTTACATCCAAAGTAGTTCGCATATAGTGCGACAATGATTTCAGGAGTAGATTCCTTAGTGCCCCTTCCGCATTTAGCCCATCCCCCCTCCCACGACCCCTCCAGCAACCCTCAGTTTGTTCTCCATATTATGAGTCTCTTCTGTTTTGTCCCCCTCCCTGTTTTTATATTATTTTTATTTCCCTTCCCTTATGTTCATCTGTTTTGTCTCTTAAAGTCCTCATATGAGTGAAGTCATATGATTCTTATCTTTCTCTGACTAATTTCACTTAGCACAGTACCCTCCAGTTCCATCCACATAGTTGCAAATGGCGAGATTTCATTCTTTTTGATTGCCGAGTAATACTCCATTGTGTGTGTGTGTGTGTATATATATATATACACCACATCTTCTTTATCCATTCATCCATCGATGGCCATTTAGGCTCTTTCCATACTTTGGCTATTGTGGATAGTGCTGCTATAAACACTGGGGTGCATGTGTCCCTTCAAAACAGCACACCTGTATCCCTTGGATAAATGCCTAGTAGTGCAATTGCTGGGTCATAGGGTAGTTCTATTTTTAGTTTTTTGAGGAACCTCCATACTGTTTTCCGGAGTGGCTGCACCAGCTTGCATTCCCAAAACCACGACTTAAATGAAAAGGCAATCAACAGATAACAACACTGGGAAGACTCAAATGTTGGAATTACCTGACAGATTTTGATGCAACCATCATAAAAGATGCCTTAATGGGGGTGCCTGGGCGGCTCAGTCAGTTGAGTTGCCGACTCTTGATTTTGGCTCAGCTCATGATCACACAGTTGGTGGGATTGAGCTCTAAGTCAGGCTCTGCACAGTGCCTGCTTGGGATTCTCTCTCTCTGCCCCTCTCCATTGCATGTGCGCTCTCTCTCTCTCTCTCTCTCTCTGTCTCTCTCTCTCTCTCTCTCTCAAAATAAATACATAAACCTTGAAAAAAGATGCCTTAATGAACAATGACAAACATTCTTGAAACAAAAAATTAAACATTCTTATCCAATAAATTGGAGATATTTAAAACATGGAAATTATAGAACCAAAAAATAAAATTGCCACATTAAAAAGTTAACTGGTTAGCTTAATAATAGAGATGAGAGTGGAAAGAATCAGTGAGGTTGAAAACAGATCAATAAAATTTACCCAGTCTGAACAACACAGAGAAGATAAGATAGTCTGGAAAGACAAAAGAACAGAGCCTCACAGACCTATGGTACAATAACATAAGGTCTAACATTTGTGTCATTGGAGTCCCAGAAGGGAAGAAAAAAGTATGGAAATAAAAAGTATTCAAAGAAATAATGGCTGAAAACTCCCTTAACTGGGCAAAAGGGATAAACTTCCAGGATCGAGAAGCTGAGCAAAACCCAAAGAGGAAATCTGTGCCAAGATACATCAATAATCAAACCTCTAAAAACTAAAGACAAAGAAAAAGCAGTGAGAGAGAAACAACATGTTACCTGTAGGAGAAGAATGATTTGAATGACAGTGGATTTCTCGTATGAAATCATAGAGTCCAGAAGGAAGTGCACAGCATTTGCTGGTGCTGAAAGAAAAGAATGGTCAACTCTGGATTCTATATCTGGTGAAAATATTATTCAGGAATGAAGAGAAAATAAAAATATTCTCAGGTGAAGGAAAACAAAGAGAATTTGTTAGTAGTAGACCTCCTCTTAAATAACGGCTAAAGAAAGTTCTCTAAACTGAAAAGGAAATGGTGACAGAAGGAAGCTCGGAACTTCAGAAAGGGAAACAAACAGTGGATGGGTAGAAATAGGGGTATGTATAATAGGCTGTCTTTATCCTCATTAGATTTTAAAATTATGTTTGATGTTTGATGCATAAGTTATAATATCATCTGATGTGGTGTTCAATATGTGTGGAGATAATATATAAGAAAGTTATATTTAAAAAGTGGGGAGGGTATAAAGGAACATCAATGGAAGTAAGATTTCTATACATCACGTCAAATGGGAAAACATTGATACCACTGGCTGTGATTAAGTTATGTGTATATATTTTAATAACTAAAAACCATTAAAAACCACTAAAAAATTATACAATGAGATGTACTCAAAGACTATGGATAAATCAAAATGGAGCTTTGAGAAATGTATAAGTAACTCACAGGAAGGGAAGAAAAAGGAAAAAGAGGGATGATAAATAGAGAATAAATAGAAAACAAATAATACAATGGCACTCTTAAGCCCTGATATATCAATAATTACTCTACGTGTAAATAGTCTAAATTTACCAATTGAAAGAGGTAACAGAATGGATAAAAATGTGACTCAACTATGCGCTGTCTATAAGAAACTCACTTCAAATGCATTGAAGTGAAAAAAGTGAAAGGGTGAAAAAAGATATGAAAGCATTATTTTTTTAAAAAAGCAGGAGGGGTGCCTGGGTGGCGCAGTCGGTTAAGCGTCCGACTTCAGCCAGGTCACGATCTCGCGGTCCGTGAGTTCGAGCCCCGCGTCGGGCTCTGGGCTGATGGCTCAGAGCCTGGAGCCTGTTTCCGATTCTGTGTCTCCCTCTCTCTCTGCCCCTCCCCCGTTCATGCTCTGTCTCTCTCTGTCCCAAACATAAATAAAAAAAAAACGTTGAAAAAAAAAAATTTAAAAAAAAAAAATAAAAAAGCAGGAGTAGCTATTTATATTACCAGATAAGGTAGACTAAAGAGCAAAGAAAATTAATGAGACAAAGAAGGACAGATGATAACATTGTCAATCTACCAACAAAACAGCAATCTTAAGTATGTATGAACAAAACAACAGAGCTGCAAAATACATGAAGAAAACTGGTAGAACTGAAAGACAGATATATCCACAATTATAGTTGCGAGTTTCAGCATTGCTCTCTCAGTGTTTGAAAGAACTACTAAGTAGGATATCATCAAGGATAAGGAAGAACCAAGCAACATCATCAGCCGAGTGGTTCTAATTGATATTTGTAGAACACTCCACCCAGAAACAGCATAAAACACATCCTCTTCAGTACCTATGAAACATTCACCAAGTTAGACCATGCTCTGGGTCATAACACTAACTCCAATATATTTAAAGGAATGGAAATAATAGAGAGTATGTTGTTTGACTATGATGGAATCAAACTAGAAATCAGTAACATAACATAAAGGTAACAGGAAAATCTCCAAACACTTGGAAAACAAATAACACATTTCTGGATAATCCATGGGTCAAAGAGGATGTCTCAAAGGAAATTTTAAAAATACATCAAACTGAATGAAGATGAAAATACACAATTTGTGGGATACAACCAAAGCAGTGCTAAGAGGAAAATTTATAGCACTAAATGTTTACATTAGAGTGGAGGAAAGTTCTCATCAATAACCTAAGCTCCCACTTCAAGAAATTAGAAAATAAAGGAGAAGAAAAGAGCAAGCAGAAGAAAGGAAATAATGAAGAGCTGGAATCATTGATGTTGAAAATAGAAAAACATCAGAGAAAATCAGTGAAAAAACTAGTTCTTTAAAAAGATCAGTAAAATGGATAAACTTATAAGAAGACTGACAAAGAAAGAAAACAAAAATTGCAATGCTAGGAATAAAATGGTCTATTGCTATAAATCTTGCAGCCATTACAAAGATAGTAAGAGAATATTACAAACAGGTCTTACATGCACATACATTTGACAATTTATATGAAATTGACCAATTCTTTGAAAAATCACAAACTACCAAAACTCACTCAAGATAAAATAGATGGATAATGTCAATAGTCCTATAACTATTAAAGTAGTTGAATTCAGGGGTGCTGGCTGGCTCATTCAGAAGAGCATGCGACTCTGGATCTCGGAGTCATGAGTTTGAGCCCCACGTTGGGTGTAGAGATTACTTAAATAAAAAAAAAACAAACTTAAATTGAATTAATAACTTAAAAGCTTCCAAAAAAGAATCTCCAAGCCTAGAGGGTTTCACCAGAGATTTCCATCAAATATTTAAACATAAGCACCAATTCTACATAATCTCTTCGAGAAAATAGAGGAGAAGGAAATGCCTGCTAATCATTTTATGAGGCCAGTATTACCTTGGTACCAAAACCAGGCCAACAGTACAAAAATAACTACAGACCAATGTCCCTCAAGAGCATAGACACAAAAATCCACAACAAAGTATTAGCAAAACAAATCCAGCAAGATAGATATTAAAAGAACCGTGTTCTATGACCAAGTGGGATTTATTCTAGATATGGACGGCGGCTTCATTGTTCGAAAATCAGCTAATATAATCCACCATATCAATAAGCTATGGGAGAAAAAGTAATCACATAATCATATCAATTGGTACAGAAAAAACATGTGACAAAATTCAACACCCATTCAAGATAAAAACTCTCAGCAAAGGAAGAACAGAGAGGAGTTTTCCCAGCTTGATAAACAACATCTACAAAAAACCTACATTAATATTATACTACATGGTGAAAGACTTAATGCTTTCTCCGTGAGGATGGGAAAAAGGTGAGAATATCTGCTCTCACCACAGTACTGGAAGTCCTAGCCAGCACAATGTTGAGAAAAGAAATAAAAGGCAATGAATCAGAATGGAAGAATAAAATCGTCCCTGTTTGTAGATGACATGATTCTTTACGTTGAAAATCCTGAGAATCTACAAAACAACTCTTAGAACTAATAAGTGAATTCAGCAAGGTCACAGCAAGGTCATAGTAGGATAGATGAACACATGAAAATTAATTTTTCTATATCCTAGCAATGAACATACAGAACCCCAAATTAAAAGCACAATCCCATTTACAATCACTCCAAAAATAATTGAACTACTTAGGTATAAATCTAGCAAAACACACACAGGATGTATGTGCTGAAACTACTAAATGTTGATGAAAGTATTCGAGGAACATCTAAAGAAGTAATGAGGTATACTGTGTTCGTGGACTCGAAGAGTCAACAAGGTAAAGATGTTAGTTCTCCCCAAATTAATCTATTGGTAATGTAATTCCTATCAGTATCCCAGGAGAGTTTTTGTTTTTGTTTTTTTTGTAGACTAGCTTGTTTTAAAATTTATATGGAAAATCAGGGGCGCCTAGGTGGCTCAGTTGGTTATGCACCTGACTTTAGCTCAGGTCATGATCTCGTGGTTTGTGGGTTTGGGTCCCGAGTCAGGCTCTGTGCTGACAGTTTGGAGCCTGGAGCCTGCTTTGGATTCTGTGTCTTCCTCTCTCTCTGCCCCTTCCCCACTGACACTCTGTTTCTCTCACTCTCAAAAATAAATAAACATTCAAAAAATTAAAATTTATGTGGAAAATCAAAGGAACTAGAATAGTTAAAGCAGGAGTATCTGAGTGGCTCAGTCGGTTAAGCATCTGACTCTTGATTTCAGCTCAGGTCATAGTTTCACAGTCATGAGATTGAGCCCAGCATTGGGCTCTGTGCTGGGTGTAGAGCCTGCATAAGATTCTCTCTCTTTCTCTCTCTCTCTCTGTCTCTGTCTCTGCCTCTCCCCACTCCTGCACATGTGTGCTTACTCTCTCTCTCTCTCTCTCTCTCTCTCACACACACACACACACACACACACACACACACACACAAAGAAGAGTTAAAACAATTTTGAAAAAGGAGAGCAAAGTAGGACTTTTATGACTGTTATGACTTACCATAATAGCTCTAGTAATTAAGACAGTGTGGTGCTGGTGCAGAGATACATACATAGGTCAGTGAAACTGGAGAGAGAACCCAAAAACAGTCTCACACAAATATGTCCTACTGATTTTTGATAAAAAAGCACAAGCAGTTCACTGGAGGAAGTATAACCTTTTCAACAAATGGTGCCAGACAGAGCAACTGAACATCCAGAGGTGGGGGGTGGGGGGGAAAGGAAGGAAACTCAACCTCAGTCTTACACCTTACAAAAAATTTTATCTCCGAACGGATCAGGGATTTAAATGTAAAATATATAACTATAAAAGTTTTAGAATTAAACATGAGAAAATCTTCAGGACCTAGACCTAGGTGAGGAGTTATTAGATATCACACCAAGAGAACATTAAAGAAAAAACTGATGGAGGTGCTTGGGTGGCTCAGTCGGTTAAGCCTCTGACTCTTGTTTTGGCTCAGGTCACGATCTCATAGTTGGTGAGTTTGAGCCCTGTAGTGGGCTTTGTGCTGACAGCGTGGAGCCTGCTTGAGATTCTCTCTCTCCCTCTTTCTGCCCGTCCCCCGCTTGAGCTCTATCTCCCCTCCCTCTCAGAATATATAAATACACATTGAATGTGGTCAGCTTGCAAGGTTCTCTGTGCTGTGACCCCCATCTCTCTTTCCAGCCTCGTATCCCACTTCATACCCTTGCACCCCCTCATGCCTTCACAGCCCCAGAGCTTGCTTCATGCTTTCCCATGGAAACCTTCTTTGACCTCCTGACTCTTACAAATACCATTTTCTTTCTTTCTTTCTTTCTTTCTTTCTTTCTTTCTTTCTTTCTTTCTTTCTTTCTTTCTTTCTTTCTTTCTTTCTTTCCTTCCTTCCTTCCTTCCTTCCTTCCTTCCTTCCTTCCTTCCTTCTTCCTTCCTTCCTTCCTTCCTTCCTTCCTTCCTTCCTTCCTTCCTTTCTTTCTTTCCTTTCTTTCCTTTCTTTCCAGAGACAGAGTGCAAGCTGGGTAGGAGCAAAGAGAGAGGGGGACAGAGGATCAGAAGCAGTCACTGTGCTTACAACAGCGAGCCTGATATGGGGCTCAAACCCATGAACCATGAGGTCATAACCCGAGCCAAAGTCAGATGCTCAACCAACTGAGCCACCCAGCTTCCCCACAAATACCCATTTTCTACAGGCCTTTGTAGTGCCATATTTCTGTCCTCAGTAGCACTTGTCACTCTTAGAATTTGAAGCCTGTTTTTGTGGCTGTTTGACAAATGGCTCTCTTCCCTTTTGGACTGAGGTTCCATGGCCTCTGTGTAGCATTATGTCCTCGGTGCCTGGTGCACAGCAGTGCTTATCCATATTTGTTGAATGAGTACTATCTTTGTTGCTTGTTTCTCTACCCTTGTGGTTATTGACAGCACTGGGTACCTGACCCTTGCTCTTTGGATGGTGGTGGTAGTGGCCACTTAAATAGACCGTGGTCTTAGGTTCTGACTTCCAGAAGCAATTTCACCTGAGGCTTTCCAGAGGAACTGATTCTTCTGGCCTGTAGGGAATGCACGCGGGCCAAGGTCAGTGGTGGAGCCGGCAGTCGATTGGAAGATGGCACGCTGGACGGCGGTCTTAGGCGTCCATGTTTAGTCAATGTTCGTATTCTTTTTCTTTTTACCAGCTGAGACTTCATTGCCTGCTGACCAATTACTGTATAACCTTAACCTTAGGGCCCCTAATAATGTATACAGTAGTATAGAAAATACAGATGCTATGAGAGAAAAAAGCCGGCTGTGGAATTGTCTATGCAGTATGATGTATAAACTGCCAAACCCGGTTTATAGGGAGAAAAATGCTGAAATGTTAATAGGAGATTTTGTTTCTTTATTTCTAAGATTTGAAAAAATTTACTTAAAATTGAGAAATGTTTTGATCCGACTTGTTTACTTTTCCTCAGGGATTAAGGTACATTCATCCTTCAGCTTCTTGTGATTGAAGTGACTCCCGGGCATGTATTACTTTTTCTATGTTGCTGTTTTTTTTTTAATTCTTCTTGTCTTCCAAGTGAATGTGAGATTAACGAAAGTACCCAGTGAGCTAGGGAAATTGATCTCTTTCTGTGTAATTTGGTTTGAATTTTTATCAGATCTGTAGATATCTGAGTGTGCACTGATCAAGGATCTTTATTTTATCACCAACTGGTGACTCAGAGCAGTGGTTTAGAGTCAGAGCTGAGCCCTACAACTTTGGGGGAAGTTAATTAAGCTCTCTGAGCTTCCCTCGTGCATCCATCAAGTGTTTATTGAGTGTTGACTGTGTTCTAAGCACTAGGGAATACGTGGGTGAGTAAGTCAGACAAAAATCCCTGCTGTCAGGGAACTTACGTCCTAGTGGGGTAGACAAGACGGTAAGCCATAAGCATAATAAATAAGTTATAGTATGTTGGAGGGAGAAAAAAGCAGGGGAAGGGGATATGAATGTTGGGGGCTGGATTGCAATTGATGATAGGGAGGCCAGCAAAGGCCTTACTGAAAAGGTGACCTTTAAGTCAAGACTTGAGGCAGTGAGGAAGAGAGCCCTGTGGGGATCTGGAGGAAAGAGCCTCTCAGGCAGAGGCAACAGCATGTGCAAAGTCCCCGGTGTGCTAGAAAAAGAACAAAGGCCAGTGTACTGGAGGGCACAGGTGAGGGCATCCGGAGATGGGCGTAGAGGTTCACAGGGCTCCAGATGGAGTAGGGCTACTATAAGATTTGGGGTTCTGGGCGAGATGGGAAGTAATCGGGGGAGCTCTGAACAGTGGAGTGATATGACCAGGGATGCTCTCACTGGTTCCTTTTGGCTGCCCTGTGGAGAACAGACCACTAGGGGCAAGGGCGGAAGCAGGGAGCAGAGGTCAGAGGCCAATGCAGGAAACCAGGGAGACCAGAAGGTTGGTAATGGGAACGGGGAGAAGCAGTCAGATTCTGGACATTTCTGAGGGTAGCACCACCAGGATTTACTGATCATATTCTGGATGTTTCTGAAGGTGGCACCCCTGGGATTTGCTGATCAGACTGGATGTGTGGTGAGAGAGAGGAGGGAGGGATGACCCTATCTTTTTTTGCTGAGCACCGGGAGCTTATTAAGGATGTGGGTCTGGAGTTCAAATGCCAGGTCCAGGCTACAGATAGGAATTTGGGGATCTCATTTGGTGAAATGAGATCGCCTGGAGGGGCAGTGTGGCCAGAGGAGAGAAGAGCCCCGGGCATCCCAGCGTTGAGACTGACGGGGAATGGCCAAAAGGGGAGGAAAATAGCCAGGCAAGTGAATGTTCTTTTTTTTTTTTTTTTTTTAAATTTTTTTTTTTTCAACGTTTTTTATTTATTTTTGGGACAGAGAGAGACAGAGCATGAACGGGGGAGGGGCAGAGAGAGAGGGAGACACAGAATCGGAAACAGGCTCCAGGCTCCGAGCCGTCAGCCCAGAGCCTGACGCGGGGCTCGAACTCACGGACCGCGAGATCGTGACCTGGCTGAAGTCGGACGCTTAACCGACTGCACCACCCAGGCGCCCCTAAGCAAGTGAATGTTCAAAGCGGGGAAGATGTTTCAGGAGGGGGAGTGATCCCTGCCCACGGCCCACCAGCTGTGCAGCCTCAGAAGTTTCCTCCCCTTCCTGAAGCAGCTCTTCATCTGTGAAAGGAGATGGTACTAATATCCTGGTAGAGTTTTTGTAAGAGCTAGAGTTATTTTATCATGTGCCAGATACTGGGAAACTCCGAGAACAGAAGGATGAATAAATAATAATGTAGGTAGAGTCCAGCTACACATTAGTATTATTACCAGTAAGGATGAATACCTGGTGGAGGGCTTTTTCCCTTTCCAGAATTAGTCCAGGTATGGGCATGTAAATGAGAATTGCTACTATTCTTTTTTTAAAGCTTTTTAAAATTATTTTTGAGAGGGAGAGAGAGAGTGAGAGAGAGAGAGAGAGAGAGAGAGAGAGAGAGAGAGAGAATGAATCCCAAGCCGGCTCTGCACTGTCAGTGCAAAGCCTGATGTGGGGCTTGAATCCACGAACTGTGAGATCAGCCTAAACCAAGAGTCAAACGCTTAACCGATCGAGCCACCCAGGCGCCCCAAATTGCTACTATTAACCAAAAATTATAATACTCTTCTATTATGTTCATGTACTTAAGTACAGAATATCTCTAAGGTATTTTATCTGATCATTTTTTAAAGTTAAATTTTTATTTCTTTTTTAGAGAGCAAGAGAGGGAGGGAGAACAGAAGCAGTAGAAAGAGAGAGAGAATCTTAAGCAGGCTCCATGCCCGGTGTGCAGCCCAACATGGGGCTCGATCTCATGACCCTGAGACCATGACCTGAGCCGAATTCAAGAGTCAGTCACTTAACCCAGGTACCCCTAGCTGAACAGTATTATTGAAGGTCTTAAACCGCATTGTAAGGATTAGGATTTTAAAAATTAGGTTCATACACCTGCCAAATGTACACATTCTTCACACTGATACATTCTGACATGAAAAAAAGGTTAGTGTCTCCAAAACCAGGAAGCCACATGTTCCAAGTAGATAGCACAGAGTAAATTTGATGCATTGCATGAAATCTTCTTTATTCGAGGAATCCTTAAGGAATATGTCCCATTTTCCGAACTTTATTGAAGAATATGAAATGGACTCTTTTTTAAGTTTATTTATTTATTTTATTTTGAGAGACAGCATGCACGTGCACATGCGAGAGTGGAGGAAGGGGAGAGAGAGAGAGAGAGAGAGAGAGAGAGAGAGAGAGAGAGAGAGAGAGAATCCCAAGCAGGCTCTGTGCTGTCAGCTTGGAGCCTGATGTGGGATTCGGACGTATGAACTGTCAGATCATGACCTGAGCCAAAAACTAAGAGTCAGGCTCTTAATTGACTGAGCCACCCAGGTGCCCCAGTGGACTCTTAACTATAGAGAACAAACTGATGGTGACCAGAGGGGAGGTGGGTGGGGGGATGGGTGAAATAGGTGATGGGGATTAAGGAGTCCACTTGTGATGAGCACTGGGTGATGTATGGAAGTGATGAATCACTGTGTTGTACACATGAGACTAATGTAGCCCTGTATCAGCTGGAATTAAAATAAAAGCTTAAAAGAATATGAAATGAAATAAATGGTAGTCATTTGACATCAAAATGGTAATTTTTGGAATAAAAGTTTTCATAGGTGATCAGGTCCTATGATAGCCAGCTAAACTTTTTAGATTTTCAACTCATCCATTCAACTTTTGCTTGATGACATTTTTGAAATGTTGTTTTCACTTAAGGTATCATTAGAGTTCTTTGTTAGGGTGAAGGTAGAAAAACATATGCAAAAACATCTGTAGCATGGTGATATCGAAAGGCTGCCCTTCCTCCCTCCCCATGATGTATACACTGTGCGCTGCAAGAAAACCTGCTGTGCCCTTGCCTTTCTACCAAGGAATTTCATTCTTTCTGCTGTGACCTGTGAACCTGGTCAGGTCACTTGCACTCGGCACAACTTTACTGAGGTGTGTGGAGTGCAGGGTGGCGGCTGCAGACCCAGGATCTGCTTTCCGGGACTCGGGACTCCGTCGGGCTTTGGCCGGGAGCAGTAGTGCCCCATGATCCTAGAAGAGTGAGTCTCGGTTTATTAGCTCCGAGACCCTGGGAAGTCGTTTAATCCCTCTAGGTATCTATTTGTTTCCTCGTATGAAGCATGGGAATAGCAACAACAGCAGTGTACCTCTTTGCTAGCGTTCTTGCGAGGATGCGTGAGATCATGAGTATAGGGCAGATCAGAGTCGTGTTTGATGCATATTCATCGGTCAACAAATGCTAACTATGAACATTAAGTATTGAGCTACTCTGAGAGACTGGAAAAGTACAGAGGTATGGTGTTTGTCGGTTGGGTGCTGGGGGCAGGGGGAGCTGAGATGGAGGTAGGAGTGTAGGAGGTTTATTTGTGGAGGGGAGATAACACCCTTGGGAGATGAAGGGGTGGGAAGAGGGGCAGGGGGAGCCTCAGGCTGCGGTCCCAGTCACCCTGACAAGGAGCTTGTGAGCACACACTACTGGGCAGAGGTCTGCCCAGTGTGGGCCGGCCTCCCCCCCCCCCCCCCCCGTTCCTAGCAGTGCCTGGAGAGGGCTGTCCAGGAAGAGTGTCACCCAAACGGGAACACAAGCTAGGGCAGAGCCTGAAGCCACCGGTTCTGTCCTGAAGGGACAGGTGGGCAGCACACCTCCAAGGCTGCCCAGGAGACATTTTGTTTCCCTTTAGTTTCTTAGCTCACAAGGGGATTTGAAATTCTGTATTCCCTCCCGCTCCCCACCCTGCCCTGCCCGCCCCCAGCTCAGGGGCAAATCTTACCATCTGTCTGCTACCGAGGAGGATTAGACAAGAGATCTTGAGGGGAGTTCAGGGAGAGTGAAGGTAAAAATGTGAATGTCTCCAGTGTGTGGTCATCACAGGCATGAACACAAAAGCCACACACACATACACGTTTAGCTATTTGTGGAATGAGGTGCTTGAGGTCAGCCCATTTTAGCTCTTTGCTGCCTGTTTTTCTTGTCACGAGGGAAAGAGCATTTCATTTGTTGTCATACTTCCTCTGGGACCACCAGGTCTTTTTCAAGAAAACCAACAAAGTCCATACCCTGTGTCTGGGAGTCTGGGTGGAAAACAGTGGCCTTGCCTCATTTGTAAGTGGAGGGGCTGTCCACGGCTGTCCACGGCTGTCCACGGCCTGCCCTGGCTTTCTTGAGGCTGGTGGTCCCAGCTCGAGGCCTCGAAGGAGGGGCCACGGGAACTGGGCTCTCCTCGAAGGCCTAGGGCAGCCATGGAGGGGGGATGCTTGGGCCCTGCTCACTTCCGGGGCCGTGTGGGGACCCCCGGCTGCACTGTCCTCTCACACGGAAGCTTTCTCTTCTGAGGAAGCAGCACAGCTCCTCGGCAGGGATGTCATTTTCCTGGCTGTAAAACGAGGCCATGGTCGAGATGGGAGATATAGCTCGTAGCAGTAGAGCAGGCCCAGCTGAAAACCAAAAAGGGACTGTTTTTGCACATTGTGGGAGAAAAAATAGATTAAAATTGCCTTTGAAATATTTACTATAGATGCATATTTTAGTCATGATTATAATAAACCACAATTGGCATTGACTTAAGTGTTAAAACGCGAATATCTTCTTAGGAAGGCTGTGTGTGTTTCGACAGTATCTCGTCGTCTGCAATGTGACGGCAGATACCCAAGCCCTCGGTCACGCGGGGCTTGCTTTCTGACCACATACGGCTCACGGTAAAGAAACGACATCCAAATCAATAGGTTGGCAGATTATGGGCAAAAGGTACATGATAACTGTTTAAACCCACAAGTGTTATGGAGTTAAAACTGCTAAAGTTTAAACTGTAGTCACACCGTAATACTGGGGCCTTCAGGGGCGCAGACGGAAAAGGAATCAGGTTTACTGCTGTCATTCTGTAACTGCTGTGTAACAGCTTGCCTTATATTCATAGTTCAGTCTTTAACTGTTTCTCTCAGCTGCAAAATCATGAGTGTGTGCACAACCTTTTTCTCTTCAAATCTTGAAACCGCAATAATTGCCAACCTATTAAAAAATACATCTGCCATATGAACGTAGTTTCAGCTGTTCTGTGTTAAATGAGTAATTATGACTTTGGGCTCTGGTGGCACATGATACGAACTTGGGTACACATTTGAATATGGAGCATGTCAGGTTTGTGTGGTTTCACATATTGAGAAATCGCTTCTTTGTGCTTATTGATATATATTTTTCTCACGGACCGCTCTGTTATTTGGTTCAAAATATCACATGACAGATGATCTCTCGGTACATATAATCCATGTAATTATAGTGAGAGCTTCTCCTGTCATTGGTGGTTAAAAAATCCACACACTTTACTTTTTTTTTAGCCTCTGATATTTTTTATTCAATTCTGCTCTTCCTTTTATTTAAAAACTTGAGTTTGAATGGTTTCCATTAACAGATATTTTAAGATGACAGTCAGGTCTAAGGTGCTGCCAACTTGAAGCTGAACGCAGTCCCCGGCCCTCCAGCTGGATATGAAATCTAATTTCAGGCCTGGTGCAGTGCAGGGAGGTAGCTGATTTGTAAACAGCCCTTGAAACAACATAGCAGCAGTTGACAAGTGGCGGTTCTGAGGCGGGGGAAGTGTGCTATTTAGCTGTCTGACTGGTCACCCCGATTGCACTTCCACCTGGGGTTGCGTCTCCCAGAGCCACACGTGATAATTAAAGCTACAGGTTCATCATTGGTGGGGCCATCCCATTTCATTACCGTTACAAACTTAGGCTTGTCTTCATTTGTTGTAACGAAAGCCAAATGCAGATCCATCCCCTTTACTAAAAACTGTATTCTTTCTTCCTTTTAATTGAAATGTACATGTGAATATTAGAGCATACAGATAATCCAAAGTCACTCTCTTTGCTAATGAAACTCACTGTAGGGCCAGTGTTGGCCTGGGGCATGCATCTACCATTCTCAGACCACGTGCTCACGCAAGTTCCTCTCAGCCCTGTAACCCGTCGCTGTGTCTGTGGTGATGGCAGATACCAGTAAGTTATCCAGGTCTGCCCATTTTTTTTTCCCCGGAGGGGTTAGAATGGTCTTAAGTACAGAGAAGGAACATGTTAAATATTCATCTGGTTTAAGTGAATTTAATGTACCATCCTTAAAATTAATCTGAAGTTTTGGAGTCATTAATGGTTCCTTTGTTTTGTAGCATGGAATTTATTTGCCATTATTTAAGATAGTGAATTATTTAAGTAAGAAGGTGCTGCCGAATGACCTGTGGTCTGCCGGTGTGTGCATCAATGACCTCACGCCTCCATGAATGTTAATAATAATGGTTGGATATCAGTTTAAAGGACAGTGAATCGGTTAACGGGTAATACTGTCATATACTTGGATTTATAAACCCGCACAAACAAATTGTTCTCTTTGAGGACATTAATTCTTCTACTTGAGTTTCTTCTTTCACTGCTTCAACACTGAAAATCCGTGGTGTACTGGGGTGATTTATTATTTTTTTTTTCCAGAACAGTTTTGGAAGTGTTGCCACAAACACTGTTGTTTTTTTTTTTAATTCAGGTGATCTCTGTAAATTATTGAGCAAGAATCAAGTGCTGTGTACGCATCTCAGTCTATTTATATTATAGAACCATTTTCCACCATGGCCACCCACATGTTGATTTTGTATTTTGAAATGTTACTGAACTAGTAAAATATAGAAGAGCATGAAAATATAAACATCTCCCTACCCACCACCTATTTTATCAAATGTTCCCGTTTTGTCATACTTCTGATGCTTTGAAAAAAATCAATAAATGGACTTCTAGTTTCAGCTCAGAGATGTAGAGAGCTGCAGAGATGTGTCTCCCACGCTGACGAGGAAAAATCTGGACAGATTGGAAATTGACAAGAGAACTGAGTCTGCAGAGCAAATAGCCATTTAAAAATCTGGAGAGAAGAAGCACTTTCCGAGACCTGAGGCCTGAGCATTTACTTCCCAGAGGCAGAAGCCACCAGACACTATGGAAGTAGGTAGAAAGATCAAGCTAAAAATTTGACAACTGCTAGAGGTTGAGTGCAGACTAGCTTGAGAGTGTGAAGCTCCTGGGGGCAGCAGAGGAGCGGGAAGGTGGCCTATTGTTTTGCAGGCTTTTCCTCCAGGAATCCCACCTTGCTCTCGCAGGGAAGACTGGGGACAAACTGAAGAAAACTCAGGGAGCGGGTTGCAGGTGCTGGCTTGGGACCACTGAGAGACCCACTCAGACTTTTCTCCTTTAAGGAACAAAAGGCTTAGTCTGCAGGGGAAGGATGGGGAGTGAGAGCACCAGTGAAATACCATTGCAGCTGGGGGAAAGGAATTCCATCCAGGCCAGCCCCCCACCTCACCTCACAAAAGTCTTAATCTTCAGGGAGAAGGGCCACAAGGCTGTAGACTGAGAACGCTGGGGGATGCCCACTGCAGCTGGGGGAAGGGAGAGGGGGAGCTCTATTCTTGGAGGAGAGGCAGAAGCGTTTGTGAAGGCTAACACCAGACACAGGTCTGCAGTGCACTCCAAAGATGGGGGCTTAGAATATTCGCAACCCCTCCACCCCACCCCCACAGCACACTAACAAGCCTCCGGGAATAACAACAGTGGATTGTAGCAGGGAGAACTGCAGGAGACAGGCTCTTTCTGGGCAGCAGCACAAAGGGAAGCCCCAGAGCCAAGAGGGGGGACAAAAAAGATCACTAGAGGAATTTGAAGTTTCTCATGTCTGTAGGAACCACCGACCTCAACATGACCCAACTTCTGGCTAGCTTAACATAAATCCCCACACTGAGGTCTCATTTGCCTCAGTGTCCACTGCGCTATACAAAATGTCTGGCTTTCGGTCCCAAATCACAAGACATGCCAAAAGGCAAGAAAAAGCATTCTGAAGAGACAGAACCTAACACAGATACGACACAGCTGCTGAACTATCAAACTATATACCCATACGTTACCTGCCTCAGTCCACTGAGTGTCCTTTATGTGCCATGGGCCATTTTAGGCATGGACTTAACAAGGTCTGTACTCTTAGAGAGGGTACATTCTGACAGAGGAGAGAGAGCATAACTACAGACAAGCAAAAAAAAAAAATAATTACAGAGAGTGAAATATGCAACAAAGAAATATAGGAGGGGAAAAGGATAGAGTGACTGACTGGTGGAGCATGTAGGCTGTTTCACCTAGAGTCATCAGAAAAGGCCTCTTGGGGGAGGTGAAATTGCAGCTCACGCCTGAATGATTAGAAAGCTCCTGCCATTACTAAGTGCCATTTAAGTAGAGAACAGCAAGTGCAAAGGCCCTGAGGCATGGACAAGCTTGGAGCCCCTCAGTATATTAGCGCTCTGGAAGGTAACAGTGTTATGGGAATGTTGCTGGTGAGAGCAACCCCTGCAGCTGTGTCACTGTCAGGGCTAACCTAGGGAGGAATTAGTGGGTGGGTTCTCTCCTGTTCACATTCTTCTTCTCTTTAAACACATATAGAAATTACTCTTCTTTCCCCTCATTTTGGGGGCAAGGAGAGTCTATAATAACCTTTCTTGTAACCACTTCAGGACCTGGCACAGAGTGAAAAGGAACATGAATTTGCTGTTGTGAGTCAAGGCCTCGTTATTTATCCAGTAAAAGTGTATTATTTACTCCTCTTCGCAATTGTAGAGAATGTGCATTAACTCCACTAATCCTTACCCCCATCCCCCACCCCAGGGAGTGATTATTCCTATGTCACAGATGGAAAAACTGAGGCCCAGAGATGAAGACTGCAGATCTGTTAAAGGTCAACCTTGGCGTTGGAACGCCAGTAGCCTGTGTGTGATGGACCGGAAAGATGTGTAAGACCTGAAAGGATGGGTATTCTTCAAAAATAGAGACAGTGATGAAGGCAGACTGGATACAGTTGCTTCATTCTTATGCTAAGTCAGTTGATGTTAAAGCATTGACTGGCGAAACTGCGTAGGGAAATGGATTCAATAAATACGTGGCGAACCATCTATATCATTTGGTCATTTGTTATGAGCCCTTCAAAACAGATGAAAATGGGCAAATAGTTAAACCTCCCAATTCCCTCTGCTGTATACTACATATGTAACTATATAATAATAATAATAATAATAATAATACCATGAAGGCAATATTGTCTGGCACTCGTCTACTGAGAACATTCTGGAAATCAACATTTGTGATCTCAGTAACCGTTACATAACTGGTATCAGTCTACTGTTATGTACAAAGACGGCAACTCTCACCTGCTCAAATGCTTTTTGTTTTTTTCTATAATAATGCTTATTGTTTGAGAATAAATAAGTCATAATAAAACTAAACCTTAACAAGTACATGATTGGAGAGAGAGAACTTCGCGCTGGATGAAGAGGGTGACGATATCGTTTGGTTTCTGGTTTTTGCCATTAGAGGAAAGGAAAGAACTTTCCCACGAGCACCTCTCTTGACACATGAAAAGGTTGCTGGTGTTCAGTAATGAAACAGTCGTTAAAGGAAATGTAATTAGGGTGGAGTTTTCTCTGACCAGTTGTAATAATTGAGCACCCACTGTGTGCATAGTTCTATTATCTGTACCATTCATGTAGTATGACGTGCTGGATGAGAAAAACAGCAAACTTTTGTACAGCACTTCCCATGGACCAGAGACGTTAAGTAACTGTTAGCCCAGAGGAGCACAGCTAATCAGTGCCAGACCTGGATTTGAGCCTATGGGGCCATTTAACTCCAGAGTTCAAGTGCTCTTTCACTCCTGATTATACTAGGGTACAGGATATCTGGGTGGCCTTGGCTACATTAAAACAGCAACAACAAAGCAAACCGTGATTAGCATGAGGGGCACCCATACCTATCAGGTTCTGAGAACTTGCCGGGAATCTTCGCTGAGCTGGGTGTTAGGCTCTGTGAGATTTTTTTTTTTTTGATATGTAGCCACAGAGATTTTTTTTTTTTAACATGCAGCCACGTTCAATTGGAACCACCACTTCCTGTGAATGCCTTATGATGTTACTTGAAGAAGGGAAATAAGCATATAAATTTTTAAAAAGTTTCTTGAAGTATATTGATTTTTAAGACTGGATGCAATTAGTAGTTCTCATTAGTTCCAAGAATTATTTATCCTGGAATGTTTTGGTTCCATGTAAAGCACTTTAATATCGGAGACTGCAGGTTCTGCTGCTTTGATAGTCCGCGAGTCGAATGTGGCCGGTAGCTTTAAGCATGCGCAGTAATGCAAGTGTCAATGCTGCCAGCACAAATGGAAAAATGCATTGCTTTAATTGAAAAAACAGGCCATGTATAGTCTTTGACTCTCTTTACATTTAATCTGACTACTCATAGTTTCTGGGAGGGTGGGGAGGGAGCGAGCGGGATTTGGCCCTGTTGTTCATCAGGAAGATCCTGAAAAATTTTGGAATGTGAATTCTGACGCTGACCTCCCACTGCTTCTCCTTCTTGTGAAGCTGAAACAAAACACAACCTAGGAGATTCTGAAGCCCAGGCTCCTCAAACTTTAACATTGCCCAGGAGTCCCAGGCTGAGGGTGGGGTGTATGTGGGCAGATCTTGTTAAAATGCAGATTCGGATTCAGGGGGTCTGGGCTGGGGGCTGGTGGGTGTAGGGAGACTGAGATTGTGGTCTAACAAGCTCCCGGGGGATGGTACTTTTAGTAGCAAGGATGTAGCCAGCCCTTTTCGCCTCAGCCCTCCGTGTCAAGGCTGTGCTGCTCTTCTGAATCACCTGAGGGAGTTTGGACAACATAGATTCCCAGCCCACCCCAAATGGAATGAATGGGAGTCCCCAGGGCTGATGTTACGAAGATATGGCGGGGGGGGGGGGGGGGGGGGGGAGGGGGGTGGTTAGCTAATGAAGTGGTTTGATAATAAATCTGTCAGCTTTGTCTTTTTTTGGCCGGGGGGGGGGGGGGAGGGGGTGGGTAATGACAGCTTTGAAAACTTTACTGTAGGAATCAGATTGACAAACTCTGTGACATCCTAAGAGCTTCCTGTTTGACCTAAACTACAGTAGAAAACTTGACAGCCACTCCCCTTGGAAGGGAATTGTCCAGTTCTTTATGATTGTGTCCAGACTGGCTGAAATCAGAGAGTGTGGAGAAGAGAGAGGGCTTAATGGTTAGTTTGCTGACCTGCTCAGCATTAGATAATGTCTGTGGAGGTTCCCAGAGTGCGTCCAGGGGAGCTAGGGCCCAAATATGGAAAAGAGGAGCCATGATTATGAGGTAGGAGTTGAAATTACCATCGCGACGATTTAAAGTGTTATTTCAGCACTTTCCTCTGCTCCTGGGTTTGGGGTTTCATTGCTTGTGGTGTTCGGAGAGCCGGGCCGGACAAGCTAGGAAGAGGGCTGGGTGATGTCTTTGTTGTAATGAAGCACCAATTCCACAGTGGGGTTCTGTGGGTCACCCCTTTCCGGTATGACTTTTTCTTTTTTTTTGATAACTGAAAACACTCTAGCAACTGAATTTAAAAAAAAAAAAAAATTTAACATTCATTTTTGAGAGTGTGAGAGAGAGAGACAGAGCATGAGCGGAGGAGGGGCAGAGAGAGAGGGAGACACAGAATCCGAAACAGGCTCCAGGCTCCGAGCTGTCAGCATAGGGCCCGACGCGGGGTTTGAACTCACGGACTGCGAGATCATGACCTGAGCTGAAGTCGGACGCTTAACCGACTGAGCCACCCAGGCGCCCCTAGCAACTGGATTTTTAACATTTCTTAAATCTTAGTAATCTTTTCCCCTGAGATCATGTAGGAAGATAAGACACAGGTGGAGATGATCATCCAGTGTTCCTCAGTCTATTGTGTCCCTTTTTAAAAGTCCCTTTTTTCAAAACCAAGTGTTTCCCATTCTTGTTGCATTTGTAATATTCTTTACGCCAGCTCCTTACCTTGTCTAAGGGTTAAAAAAATAATAAGGGAAACGCCATGATGAGAAAAAAAAAAGTTGAGCGTGGGAGAACTAGAGACAGATTCCAAGGGACCTGGCTCTCACCCACACCTGGCTTCCTACAGTGGCTTCAGGCCTGGCAAGGGACACAGGCACCCGCACCGTGTAAATGGAACCCTGAAAGAAACCCCATAGCGCTGACCACACTGAGCGCTTTGCTTTTGTCTGCTCAAACCCTCTCTGTTGCAAAAGGCAAGGCTCTAGGGCATAGCCTGGTGGGCGAGACAGACCCAGAAGCACTTTTGTAACCCTCTCTGGTGTGCACTTAGTATGCCAAAGGAGCCCAAAGGGAGGGGAAGCTTAGAGGCTGGGGCAGGGGAGGAAGGGATAGATCAGGTGAAGAGGATGGTGAGAGTGACCGAGGATGTATGAACCGAGGCCTGCAGGGGAAGCGGCTTGATAAATATCTGGAAGAAAGCCTTGCCAGTGAGTAAAATGGGAAGTAGAGGCGGGGGTTGGGGTGGAGTGAAGTTGGGATGTGAGAGGCACTGTGCACCTCTGTAAGGAATTTGGACCCTAGAGGTGATCAGGAAGCATCAAAGGAGCCATTTTTAAGCAGAGGCATGTTGCCGTCAGATGTGGATGGAGGCAGAGTTTAACAGGTGACTTCTGAATGAGCATCTGCTCCCATGTAGCTTATTTCAAAAATAGCTTCATTGAGATCTAACTTGCATACTGTACAGTTCATCCACTTGTGCCTTGTTCAGTGGCTTTCAGCATATTTAGGGTTGTGTAATTATCACCATGATCTAATTTTTGAACATGTCCTTCCCGCCCCAAAGAGACCTTGTGCCCCTGTGCTGTTACTCCCCACTTCCAAGCCCAGCCCTCGGCAGTCAACCACTCTTCTTTGTAATTTCTCCTTTTTCTTTAGCGTTGAAGGGAATGTCTTCTGTGAGTGTATTATTAACTTTAAGGGGTCTCTTTGCCAGATTACAGACTCTTGCTCTTGGCTTCCTAGGTATTGCTCAGCCTGTTCCTATCAGCAGTGATATCTGTTATCTCACATAATTTTCAGGCTACAGGTCGGATGGACCCCAAGGGCAGTGTGTTCACCTGCTCACGGGGACATCGGAGACCTGTGTTCTTCCTGTCGCTCCTCCATGGGTCGTGCTGCCAGTAGCTTCACCCAAGGGCTGGTTTCTTCATGGTTGTCAGGCAGACGTAGGATGGCATCCACTGGCTGTGGGGCCCTCTGCTTCCTTGTTCAGGGCGGGCATGTAGGAGGAGTCCTTTCCTGCAGTCTGATTGGGTGAACTTAGCTCCTGTTGCCCACCCGGAACCAATGATTGGCTTAGAGTTAATTAGTCTGCCCTCTGGAGCTGGGGAGTGGGCTTGATGGGGGATGGGTGGGTACCTGTGGCCAATAGTTGGCTCTGCGAGGGGAGGAGGAAGGGAGCCGCCTCAGCTGGTTAGTACCGTGTTTGAAGCTGCCCCTAGCTTTATGCCTGTGAAAAGCGTCCTCAATTCAAATCTCACCACTTCGGGAGGTCGTGCAGATTTGGTCAGGCGGTGCACTGGAGTTGACCTTTGGACAGTGTCATAGTGTGGGCGATAGTGGGAATGGTGGTAACGTTAACTTATGTGGGAAATAAATGATTTAAGCCTCATTAGAAAAACCTGTTTGCTTTAGGATAGCAATGTTTAAATACATGACTAGTAGTAAATAGTAGGGAAATCATTCTTATCTGGTTATTAGGTTAGCCCCTTGGAATCTCTCCTTGGGGGAAAAAATGAAATCCTGTCCTGCATGTGTCAGTATTTGAGTTACTCTGTGAACTTGAAATTAACAAAAATTGACTTTGTTTCAAGTATAATTCACGCTTCACTAAGCCCAGTAGACATTCTGCCAGTTACTTGCACGTTATTAAATTTTGCTTTAGATGTAATAAAAAAAAATTAAGGTAGGCCTCTGCTTTGCAAGTAACTTATTTGATTATGAGCTGTATTTTCAAGTCTGTTTTGGAGTGAGGTTTGCCCTCATGTAAGTAATGAGCGTTTGCTGGCGCAGCTCTTTAATGGTGAGAACGGATGTTGAAGAAAGCAAACACCATATGCCCTTTGTTTCCCGTGCATGTCCCCTCCTGGAGGCTGGGTGGAGTGTTTCAGCTGTCTCGAATAATCTCCATTTTGCTGTTACTGCAGACTTTGCGGCTCTCCCACTCTCTTCTCTCCGATGTTACAACTTCTTCCTCTTCCTCCTCCTCAGTCATAAAGGTTCCATGCTCTGAAGCGCCAGAGATTGGGTTAATTTTGAAAAATGAGTTTCCCTTGATTTGTGACAGAAATTAGTGCAGAGAATTTAAAAAAAAAAAAAAAACACCACCCAGCGCGAATGTGTAGTGGGAGGGGCAGGCGGGTTGGGTACGGGACAGGATGCTTAGAATAATTCTGCTGCCAAGTGAATCAGAGAGACTCGCAGTTCTCGGCGAGCACGGAGCATACTCCTGCCCAGAGTTCAGACGCAGTCAGCCCGAAATCACCACTTGATGCTCCACAGAATGGAGCTTTCTGCAGCCAAAGCCCCGGGTGCTGCAGACGCGTCTGAGACTGTAAGTAGGACGTACATCTGGTTTGATTGCTATTATGCCTGCATCTTTTGGAGCCTGGTGCCCCGCTACTTCTTAGGCCGGGAGGGAGGCATGATGGAGAATTTGGTCCCAGCTCAGTCCTTCCAGAGAGATGGTGAGCAACACTGTTTTCCCGCTCAGATCTGGGTCACAGTTTTCTTGTTTGTGGCAGAAGGGAATGTCTTTCTTGGGGCGCTCCTGTGACAGAAGTGGCTTTTGGCTGATCCCCTTTAGTAGTGTCATCTACAAAGATTTTGGACAACCCTGTCCTCTGGTGTGAGGGCTCTTCCCTTCTCCCGACTGTGATCGAAGAGTTTTGTCCAGGGGACACCCCAGCCAGCCAAGCCTCCCCACGCCCCTGCCCCGCAGCCATCCCTTTCATCAGTTAAGTTTCCTTATCAAGGGCGGGGAGCAGGTAACGTTTCTGAGGCAGCTGGCAGGTTTGCAAGCCTGGGATAAAGCCAGGTGTGGAATGCAGCTTCCCTGCGGTGGGAAGGAGAGAAGAGTGAGATCGAAGGCTGGATGGAAAGTCAGCTTGAGATCTGTTCAGAGCACAGTTTGTTGCTAGATGCCAGTTGAGGTGGCAGGCAAAGCTCAGATCCTCCCTCTGCTAACTGGAGCTTTGGGCTGCCAGCAGATACTCTTCCCATCTGCAAAGCGCTATCACCGCACTTCACGGCGTCGCGGGGTGGTTGGAAGTAATGGATGTGAAAGTAGCCAGTGCTTGGTGGGCACTTGCTAAGTGGTGTGTTTTTGCCCTTCGTACCCCTTCTCCTTCCTTAGTGGGATATTGTACCATCCGTGCGAGCAGTGTGCTGGGCTGTGGGGCGTGCCACCCGTGTTGCTCTCCTGGCTTCTTTCGGGGCAGCCTTCGTGGCCTCCCACATTCTCTTGCTTGGTGTCATAAATTTGATCTTGGCGTCAGCCTTGCTCAAGACCAGAGCCCTAGAGGTTGCCCTTTTAGCCTGGTCCAGGGGACCCCCTAGAACAAGGAGGTCTCGGGGAGAAGGTGTGAGTGTGTCATGCTGTGTCTCAGAGATCCATTTGAGTTCAGGATCATGGGGACGGGGGACCCAAGTCAGGAGGCCGTGTGATGAATCCTGGGGGGACAGCGATAATTCAGCAGAGCCATTTCCCGTTCAGCTTTGAGTTTCCAAGTTATGAATACCTATATTCAGCTGGTACAAGGGAGAAGAAACAGAAAACTCAAATCTCGAAGAAAGCTGCTTAGCAGTTCGTCTGATTTCTGATTCAGGAGTAGGCGTAGGACACTGTCATGGTGACACTCCATCTGGTTATTTCAGTGAACCTGTTCATGGATTTAGGCAAGCTGCGAGCACATCAGTCCGTTCCCAATTGCCTTCCACCCTTATGTGCGTGTGTTGGGGACTTTCTTTTTGTTTTTTGTTTAAAGTTTCTTTATTTCTGAGAGAGAGAGAGAGAGAGAGAGAGAGAGAGAGAATGAATGAGCGGGGGAGGAGCAGATAGAGGGAGACACAGAATCCAAAGCAGGTTCCAGGCTCCGAGCTGTCGGCACAGAGCCTGACATGGGGCTCGAACTCACAAACTGCGAGATCATGACCTCAGCCCAATTCGGACACTTAACCGACTGAGCCACCCAGGTGCCCCTGTTTTGGAGACTTTCTAGAGCCTGTCTTGTTAAATTAGCTTTACCATGTGCTTTATATTTGCTAACTATGAGTTAATTGCTAATAAGAGTGCTTTCTTGTCAGTCACAAGTTCTCCCACCCCTTACTGTACTTGAATTCCTTGTATTTCGTCTCTTATTTAGGCTAAAATTGTTCGCCTCTAGCTGGCAAGCCTCCTCAACAACTGTCCACGAGCTCTAAGCCAGGGCTAACTTTTATCAGTGTTTTTGGAGACATTGTATCATCCGTACACTTTGTTTCATGGGCAAAGATAAAAGAGTACTTCTTATCTTAACCAGCATCAAAATCCTGTATCACAGTGTTCCAGCCTTCAGTAGCTCTCTGTGGGTCTTCATTGAAATCCACTTTCTTCCCCATGCCCGGCTGTGCCTTGTGTAGCCTGGCACACGCCTCCCTCTCCAGCTTCATTGCCATCACCCTCACACTTGGCCGCTACCTTCCACCACACCAGTGCCCTGGCTGCCCCAGCCCCCGCCGGGGCCTCTCCTGCCGCTGGGCCCAGGCTTGCTCATCTTTTAGATGTCACTTGGAGAAGGCCCTGTGCCATCTTACCTTTTGAAAAATTTTTTAATGTTTATTTATTTTTGAGAGACAGAGACAGGAGTGGGAGAGGGCAGAGAGAGAGGGAGACACAGAATCCAAAGCAGGGTCCAGGCTCTGAGCTGTCAGCACAGAGCCTGACGTGAGGCTCGACTCACAGACTGTGAGATCATGACCTGAGGTGAAGCCGGACGCTTAACCGACTGAGCCATCTAGCCAACCCCATCTTATCTTTTAAAAAAAAATGTTTATTTATTTATTTTGAGAGAGAGAGACAGAGTGGGGGAGGGGCAAAGAGAGAGGGAGAGACAGAATCCCAAGCAGGCTCTGTGCTGTCAGCACAGAGCCCAACGTGGGGCTCAATCTCATGAACACTGAGATCATGACCTGAGCCAAAATCAAGAGTTGGACACTTAGCCAACTGAGCCACCCAGGCACCCCCCCCAACCCTGGGCCATCTTATCTTAAGGGACTTCCTCCATCTTAAGTTTCCTTTCTCCCTTCCTGACACATCACCATATCTATTTCTTGCAGAGCACTTGTATCACAGGCTATAAATCCCTAGTTGATTTACAAGTCATTGATTTACTTGGCACTTGATGTGCCCCCCACTGGAATGTTGGCCCCCATGCTGGCAGAGGCCTTGTCTTTGTTATTCCACTGTATCCCGAAGCCCCTAATTCAGTTCTCAACACAATTATGTGCTCATGTTCAACAACTGTTTCTTAAATGAATAGAGGTTTTAGATGATTAATATCGTGCGTGACTGCTGAGTAGTTTGTGCCCGCAAGCTGATAAAGATGGTCCCATCTTATCTGTGCCGGACCTCCCCCCCCCCCCCCCGCCCCCGCCCCCTGCCCCTCTGCCTCCATCACTGCTCTGGCACTTTGGGAGCACTCCAGACCTCGAGGCCCAATTTCCCTCTCCTGGCAAGCCGGTGGCTGCTATCTGGAGTCACCCTCTGTTTTAAGCATCATTTTTGTTCTCAAAATGAAAACCACCTGTCTTCAAAGTGATTTGCTTAAAACAAATACTTATTTCTTTATGGAGGCCTTCCTCCCCTTCTGCCTTTCCCCACCTCCTGCCAAGAATAATGGGAAAACCCTCCTATCTTGGAAAGTGGTTTTCCCTCTGGTCAGAATCCAAAGCTGGATGGTTTATCACCCAGTGTGCCGACCGATAGCTTCTCCCTGCCCTGTTGCTCTCAAATGTTCACACTTTTGTTCTTCCGAGGGGCTCAAAGGGGTCATGTCATGGAGGCTCAACCTTTGTCCCACCCCCTTTGCACATTTCCTTTAAACATCCTTCCTACAGGTAAAGAGCCCAGGCCAGGGCACCACAGAAATGGTTGCAGGGGGTGGGGGCAGTGTCTAATTAGTGTCCTGTGGTTGGCTGTTTGCCAGCCTATTGACACCTTATACCAAGTCCAGGGAGAAGATGACATTGCCTGCATTTTAGAGATGGTGCAGTGAGGCTCACAGAGGTTAGGTAGGTTGTAAGCAACCAGGATCAGAACCCAGATCTCTCTGGCTTCCAAATCCGTGTATTATTTGTTGGTGTACCCAGTGTTTCTTGGAGGCTTTCTTTTTTCTTCTCTTTCTTTCTTTTTTTTTTTTTTACCATGTTCTTCAGTGAAAACATCTGCCATCTTAGTGTACATATGTGTGTCCATACTTGTAATGGCAATAAGTTAACTGAAATAGTAGTTGCCTTCACTGTGTATGAGGCTTTTGTATATTCTCCATTCCACTTTAAAAATGCTCGTCAGCACATGGCAGGATTCTGTTCCTTTTCAAAGCCAAAAAATATTCCATTGTATGTACATGCCACAGTTTCTTTATCCATTCATCCATCAGTGGCCATTTAGGTTGGTTCCACCTCTTGGTTGCCAGCGGCTGGGCGACGGGGAGTGGGGAGTTGCTGATCAACGGGTAGAATGCGTCAGTCGTGCAGAATGAATATGTTCAACAGATCTACTGTACAACGTTGGGCCTAGAGTTAGCGGTACTTTATTGTGCACTTAAAAAAAATTTTAGGAGGCTATACCTCAAGTGTTGTTGACACAATAAAGTGCTACTTCGGACCTTCTAAATTGATCGTGTGGCCCACTAATTGGCGGCAACCCATGGTTTGAAGATAGGTGGCACTAGTGTTGGTGATATGTACATGCTTACTTTAGGCAGAGGTTTACATGATGTAAGCTACTTTTAAAAACGTTTATCCTAGTGTAGCCTACACATATAAAATGCACATGAGACACCAGTTTGTTGAATTTTCACAAACTGAACCCATCTGGGTAAAAAGCACCAGATCAAAACACACGCCATTGGGGCACCGGGGTAGCTGGTTAAACATTTGACTCTTGATTTCTGCTCAGGTCCCGATCTCATGACTAATTCAGGCCCCACATTGGGCTCTGTGCTGGCACTGCAGAGCCTGCTTGGGGTTCTCTCTTTCCCTCTCTCTCTCCGCCCCTCCCCCACTCACTCTTTCTCTCTCAAAAACAAACAAACAAACAAACAAACAAACAAACAAACAAAACCCACTGCCATTGATATAAGCTTCTTTGAATCAAGGCAGGCATGGAGTACTACAGAAAGGGATGTGCCCTCAGTTTGTTCTGAATTATGCACATACGGCTTACTTGATAGAATCTCTCTATTTAGAGTCCCATGTTTTGTGCTTTCCATGACAGGGCCTAACTGGTATTTTAGGTCTAACAACTACTGAAGGAGTGGAACCAGGCTTCTGTAGGGACTGTCCGAAATGGACACAGAAGGAGGCTAAGGATGTGCCTGGTAAAATGTGAACAAGGAGGAGGAGGAAGGGGCAGGGCCCCACAGTGGCTATGGAAACCCTCGGGTGTGAGGATTTACGGTGATAGTAATCGAGACCAATTTTAGTGAAATGGGGTGGGGGGGTAGGGAACTTGTGATTAGAGTCCCAAGCCCCTAGAAGTCAATGCACTTTTGTGTAAAATAAGGAACATTCACCTCTCACCGTGAGTATTGACTTTTAGAGGAAATTCTTAGCATACTGAATCAAACTTTTTCTTGGCAAAAGACATAAATGTATCTCCATACAAAAGCAAGCTAGAGGGGCGCCTGGGTGGCGCAGTCGGTTAAGCGTCCGACTTCAGCCAGGTCACGATCTCGCGGTCCGTGAGTTCGAGCCCCGCGTCAGGCTCTGGGCTGATGGCTCGGAGCCTGGAGCCTGTTTCCGATTCTGCGTCTCCCTCTCTCTCTGCCCCTCCCCCGTTCATGCTCTGTCTCTCTCTGTCCCAAAAATAAAAACAAACAAACAAACAAACAAAAAAAAAAAAAAACGCAAAAGCAAGCTAGATTAACTTTGCTTTCATAATCTAAGGGTTCTGTAAGGTTGTCTTTGTGGACAAACTGTACACAATTCTTTGTCATGGCATGTGCTAGAAATGAAAGGGAGTGGATACTGTAACGTGCTTCTAAACATTACGTGCTGTTACAAAGTTTTATTAATCTGTGAGACCCATTGGTAGCTTTTAGGCAAACTGCAATCGCTTCCTTGAATCAGGGACTCTGGGATAATAATAAATCCTTTTGTCTTTGTTGATTAGATAAGCTCTTATTTATTGTTCATTTTTGTGTGGGAGACTTTGAACTCTCACACAGTTGGTGTGTGTTTCCTGGCATTCTGGACCTATAGTGTTCACCGTGGGCTTGTGTTTCATTCTGCATTTGTTGTGACTGTGTGTATGGAAGAAAAGTCCTGGGACTGTAACAAACACACTGTGGAATAGGAGGGGGCATCCTGCTGGGGACAGGGAGTGGATGTGTCTGACTCCTTTCTTGGTGCCCAGCGTCAGGCCACGGCACTAAGCACTTGGTTAATGAATAGAAGGGCAGAAGAAGAATTCGTAGGTAGGACGTAATGGTGTGTACTGTTTGCTTTGTTCCTTTCATCCTAGTTAGTCATCAAAACAAAGCTGTGAGGTGGGTACTGTTAATATCCTTCAGGGTGACCTCATGTCCCTGTTGGCCACGGGACAGTTCTGGTGTATGCCTCCTGTCCTAGCATTGATGGTGGTAGCCCCCTCTTTCACTCTGAAGTGTCCTGGTTCCAATGATAAATTAGTTCACTCTGAGAAGACACAAATAGACATTTTTCCAAAGAAGACATACAGATGGTCAGCAGACACATGAAAAGATGCTCAACATCACTGATGATCAGGGAAATACGAGTCAAAACTACAATATCACCACACACCTGTCAGAACGGCTAAAACCAACAACACAAGAAACAACAGATGCTGGCGAGGATGTGGAGAAAGCGGAACCCTCTTGCACTGTTGGTGGGAATGCAAACTGGTGCAGCTGCTCTGGAAAACAGTATGGCGGTTCCTCAAAAAGTTAAAAATAGAACCACCCTATCATTCAGCAATCACACTACCGGGTATTTACCCAAAGAATACAAAACTACTAATGCAAAGGGATACATAGCAGCATTATCTACAATAGCCACATTATGGAAACAGCTCAAATGTCCATTGACTGATGAATGGATAAAGATGTGTGTGTGTGTGTGTGTGTGTGTGTGTGTGCGCGCGCGCACGTACGCGCGCGTGCGCACACACACACACACACACACACACACTGGACTATTACTCAGCCATAAAGAATGAAACCTTGCCATTTGCAATGACATGGATGGAGCTAGAGAGTATTATGCTAAGCGAAATAGAGAAAGACAAATACCATATGATTTCACTCCTCTGTGGAATTTAAGGAACAAAACAAATGATCATGGGGGGAAAAGAGAGGCAAAGCAAGAAACAGACTCTTAACTACAGAGAACAAACTGATGGTGACCAGAGGGGAGGTGGGTGGGGGGATGGGTGAAATAGGTGTTGGGGATTAAGGAGGGCACCTGTGATGGCACCAGGTGATGCATGGAATTGTTGAATCACTTATTGTACACTTGAAACTAATATTACACTGTATGGTAACTAACTGGAATTTGAATAAAAACTTAAAAGTAGTTCCCTCTGAAATGTTGGGGTTTGGATAGACAGGTGAGGAAACAGAGGGCACAGAGAAGCCACATTACTTCCTGATGTCACCCACCTATTAAGAGGTGGTGCTGGAATTCTTTCTTAAGAGTCTGACTTCAGATTTTGTCATTTGTTTGCTAAGTTCTGCTGCCTCACAACTTAGGCCAAGGAACATGTAGTGTAAAAAAAAGCAGTCTCTGTTTTTCGGTGTCACTATTTATTAAACATCACTGCTGTGACGTGTGACTCAGGGTAGTCAGAGTGTGCTAGTGAAGACCCATGGAAACCCTGAATGTGCTTTCCCTGGGAAAGCTGGACACTTGGTATCCCGGAGTGACAACACCATTCACATGTGCCCGGTGCTTCACAGTGTACAGAACCCTTTCTATACAGCATGTATACCCTGTGAGGTGGAAGATGGCATTTCCATCTTACGCAGGAGGATGCGTGATCATCAGGGTGACGTGGTCACCTGCTTGAGGTTTGATAGCCAGAAAGGGAGCCGATCCAGGATTCACTTCCTATTCTGCCTCTGTCATCAGTGCTTTTTCCACTGTAGCAATGAGGCCTCTCAGCCAGGCGTGTTTGTACAGCTATTTGAGGATGGGAAGCCTTTCGAAGACTCATTACCCGAACGCGGGGTTTCTCCACCTTAGCATTGTTGACATTTTGGGCCCTCTAAGGCTGCTGTGGGGGACTGTGCACTGGAGGGTGTTGAAAAGCATCCCTGGCCTCTATCCAGGCCAGGAGCGCTACCCTCACATCCTCGCCCAGTTGTGAGAACAAAAATGTCTCAGGCGGTGTCAGATGTCCCCAGGGACACAGTTGCCCTTGGTTAGGAACCACTGGCCTAAGTACAATAGCAGCATTTGAAAGAGGGAAAAAGACAACCACGAAAATGTCAGGCCTTTTTCCCTCTCTTTGGTTTCTAAAGCATCAGAAAAACTATTAAAATACCCACAAATGGGCAGGAAAGAGAACAAGCAGCACATTTCCCATTGGATTTGGTTCTGTGGGAGGATGTTAGGTCTCCCAAGGAAGGATACGATAGCCAGCATTTTTTAAAGTTAGAAATCATACAATTAAAAATGTTTTTTTACGAAAAAAGTTAGAACAGAGATCAGCTGAAATGTGTGCCTATGAAATCTCCAGGGACCCTGCTGCCCATGTTCTGCTTTACCTGCTTCTAGCCTTTTGCAACATGCATATATATATTTTGCAAATAGGGCCATGCCACAAATGCTGTTTTAATCAGCTTTTTTTTTTTTTAGCTTCAGTGTGCCCTGCAGTACCTTTCCATATCTCTGATGTAGAGCTACAACATTTTTAATGGCTGCATAGTATTTCATTGTACGGCCACAGTGTAATTTATTCACTCATTCTCCTATTGTGTACATTTGTTTCCAATTGTGTTTTTGCTGTTACATGCAAAACTGTCATGAGGATTTATGTGTGTGTACCCATGCCCTTTATAGCCTTTTTCCTCCCTTTACAGAAACAAGGAAATTTTGTTATCCATTGAACGAAATCCCTAATCTATAGTGTACTGGATTATATTTTGATTATATTATATGCTGTTGCCCCTGAAAATTATGGAAAATGTATTCACAAAAATTCTATTATACACTAGATGTGCAGAATGGGGTGTGGAAAGTTCTTTGGTTTTCTGATCAAATGATGACTAATAAGAAGCCATTTAGGTTTCGTGCCCTGTTCATGAAAACCACTCTTAACTGTAGAGGACTACTTCCTGAGTAGGAATTACAACCCAGTAAAGATCTCTGAATCTTCCTTTAAGAGTTTGTTCATTGCTGAGAGAAACTTAGGGCTGTGTTCTCGTAGATTTTCATTGCTCGTGGATTTTTCTTATATGCATTTAAAATGATAAAATGATAAACTCGTGGTAAAACATTCAAATGGTACAGAAAACCTTAAATAAAGTTCCCTACTTTACTCTGCCTTTGCTTTTTTTATTCTCTAGAAATTTTCTATGCATACACAAACATTAAAAATGTGCAATTTTCCCCCCAAAACCCCACAAACTAGACAACAATATGCAAGGTCTGATCCAACGAGCTTTTTTCAGTTAATGCATCTTTCTGTGCCTACCCCTTAGTCTGTTTAATCAGTGCCCTGTTTGGGGTTGTTTCAAGCTTTCCTTTTTTTCCTGCGGCAAAGCAGTCTATTTTGCATGGGTCTATCTTTAGGATAAATGCCTAGCAGTGGAGTGCTTGGGTTAAGAGCCTGTGCCCTTAGAATTTTCACAGATATTGCTGAATTGCCCTTCTACTGACAGTAGCTGGACTTGTTGCCATCAGGCATTTTTTTTTCCCTGCCTGGCATAAACTACGGATTGATAAATCAGGAACACAAAGGTTGACCTCATCTGTGGGAAGGGCCATCAAGGTTACGAGGCCACAGCCTTGCGGGGGCTCAGGGGATATGTATTTCCAGGTTTTCTCCTGGGGTGGGCCAGAAACTGGCTTTTGCTTTTTTTCAACCAGGGAGTAAAAAAAGCTGAGAGATAATACCCAGGTAGGCAACTTTCTGGAAACATTTGATGATGTGTCTCAGAATCTCTGAGGTGGATAGAAACGAAGAGGTTTGCAATAGTTACTTCTCAGTAGGGCTCTGAAATAAAAGAATGCCGAGCTGGCAGTGTGCCAAATGCACCATGCAGATATGTAACCTAGTGAACGTAAATGGAATGTGCTCTAATCATTTCATGATCATTTTCCACCCCTTGTATCTCTTCCATGAAGTCTTTTCTGATGTTTTCCATTCCCCCATCTTCATCTACTCCATCCTGATTATTTTTTTTTTTGCGCTGTCCTTTTTGAACAAAATGATAATTATGGTCAGTATTGCATTTTGAACCTTTTATTGTTGTCTTCTCTTATTTTTGCCCAGCTCTGTCTCCTTGATGAAATTGGAACCAACACTTGGTTTCTAGTCCTCGTCACCCTAGTCCTCAACACCCTAGTGGGGTGTTGGCACATATGGATTTTCATTGGCTGCTCGCTTTAGACATTTCCTTATTTTAGGGGGTCCCTGTGCTTGGTAAAGGAGGCCTGTCCCTGGACAACCCCCACTGCTGGTCCGCAGAAGGGTGCTCATTTTAAGGTCTCTGTCACCTCACTTGTTGACAAGTGTTGCCGCCCTGCTCAGGGAGGGGCCCAGCAAGGTGCCATCTTTTATTGATTTGGTATTTGAAGCAGTGGAGGATGGCAGATGTTTGAAGGTCGTTCCATGAATCCCAGTGGGCACAAAAGCTGCCACAGCCCGGGCTCGAGTGTGAAGGGCCCGTGTTTTCTGAGAAGTTGGGGGCTTTCTGATGGCCATTGCCCGTGTTACCTCATTGTTGTCTCGGCCAGGAGTTTTTTTGAGTTGGCCTGGGGTTAGCCCCGCCAAGGCTAAGATACAGAGAGGAAAGAAAGCAGGTCTCAGGAAACCTCTCATATATCCGTGAGCCTGAAACTGGGCCCACTCTTAGGGTGTGCCTCCTTTTCCAGTGTTCTGGCTGATGCTAGGAGGTGGTTCTTGGGGCTCAGGGCCCTTGCCCTGGAAGGTAAAAGCTCAAGCCTGCTCAGGTTGGGCCTCTGGCTGTGCTCCTTGCAGGGGCTGAAGGGGCCGTGCTTTGCTTTGTCCCCATACCTCTCAGGGCTCACACCTGGGGCCCTGCTGATGTGACTCTGCCGGGAGCTTCCTAGGGGGTGGCCTGGAACCTCGGTAGAGAAGTCTTAGAAACAAACCAAAGAACTTGTATGTGTTTATTTTTCTTATCGTTCAAGTAGTACATTTTGTCTTACAACAAATAAAGAGGACTTTTTGGAGTCAGGCAGTGTGCTCCAGGGAAAATGGCCTTTGGAGCCAAATGGTTCTAGGATGGAATGTGGGCTCTGTAACTTTTTCCTTAAGGAGCTCTTGTGAGCTGAATTGTGTCCCCTCCTATGGTGAAGCCCTAACTTCCAGTGCCTCGGAATGTTTCTGTATTTGGAGACAGGGCCTTTTAGAGGTAGTTGAGTTAAAATGAGGGCACTAGGGTGGGCCCTCGTGCAATCTGATTTGTGCCTTTACAAAAAAAGGAAATTAGGACACAGAGAGACACCAGGGATGTGCACTCAGGGCAAAGACCACGTGAGGACACAGCGAGAAGGTGGCCATCGGCAAGCCAAGGAGAGAGGCCTCACCCGAAACCAGATCTGCTGACACCTTGACCTTGGACTTTTGGTCTCCAGAACTGTGAGGAAATAAACTTTTGTTGTCTAAGCCCCACAGTCTGTGGCATTTGTTAAGGCAGTGCTGGCAAACAGATACAGGTGCTTTCGGCGAGTTGGCTCCTCTGATGTCGCTTCCCGCAGCCCCCGGCCTCTCACAGTCCGGGCGTGGGGCAGAGATAATGTCTGCTGTAGAGCAGGTGCTCACAAACAGTGCTCGTGATGATGCTAGTTTAGTAATATAACGATAGAAACCACCACGGCCGCCTCCACCCAGGTTTTCTGGCCTCGGCCTGGTTTGGGGGGTTTTGTTTGTTTATACTTTCTTTTCAAGTCCTTTTCAAACCGGTTGCCAGCAACTCCAGGGATGGGAGGAGGCGGGCACTTCATGGGTCTAGCAAGCAGTGAAGTATTTGCTTCTGAGCGCTCGTTTTCATCACACACCGGGCTTCCGGGCACACTTGTCTTCAGAACAAAGATCGTGCTGCTAAGATGGACGGAGAGCACCCTTCGCCCTTTGGCTGGCATGAATATTTACTGCACCTAATAGCCGCTGTGGTCATGCCCTGGGGCTCCTGCAACGAAGCACCACAGCCAGGGGCTGGGGCAGGGTGGGGGGGGGAGCTTAAGTGGAAAATGTCTTGTCTCACAGCCCTGCTTGCTAGAAGTTCACGATCAATGTGTGCATAGGGTTGGTTCATTCTGAGAGCCGTGAGGGAGAATCCGTTCCGTGCCTCTCCTCCGGCTTCTGCTGGGTTGCTGGCAGCCTTAGGCTTTCTTTGGCTTGTAGATGCATCACCCTGATCTCTGCCTTCGTCTCCACACGACATCCCCTCTTTGTGCACCTCCCTGTCCAAATCTCTCCTTTTTATGAAGATGTCAGGCACACGGGGTCAGGGCCCACTCAGATGACTACATCTTAACTTGATCATCTGCAAAGACTCCATTTCCAAATAACGTCACATTCACAGGTACTGGGGGTTGTTAAAGCTTTAACATCTTTTTGGAGAATGCAATTCAAGCCACACAGCAATTGTATCGGAAGCCATTGTGCCATCAGTGTATCTCTGCCAGTGGCAGCAGCAGCCCTGGAGGAGTCCCCATGTCTGGTCTACCCCTTCCTCCCATCATGCGGCTTTCAGCTCAGAACTCACCTCCTCAAAGAGGCCTTCTGTGACCGCTCTCAGTACACATTGATTGAACAATTAAGTAGATCGCAGAGCACAATTAAAATGTGACTGAGAGTTACGACGATACTTTCCCCTTAAAGTTTGACAGGGCTTGTCTCTACCCCACTTAAATGTTATTTGTAACTTTCTTGTTTATGTTGGCTGTGTCACCACTACAGATGCTGTTTAAATAGCATCTTCTGCCTGAATTGAGGTGTCGGGCACCTTCTGAATGTCATTATGTTTCCTGTTCTGCGTGCAGAGCCTGGCAAGAGGACTCACTTTATTGGATTCGGATTTTTTTCTGTAGTGAATCACAATTTGGTTATGGTTTTTACAATAATTCACGGAGCAGAACTGGCTAGAACCCTTCTCTGAAGAACATCTCGGGTCTAGCAGACCTGTGGGTTAAGAGTAAGGGAAGCATTTACTGACGGTGGTTTAATCAGTTAGTGTTTACTGAGCAGGCTCCGTTCGCCAAAGCCGTGCTAGGTGCTGTGCAGATAGTTAGGGCTTCTGGCCCCACACAAATCAAACAGTTGAAAAATACACAACAGTATACACCGAGTTGCGTGAGAGTGTGTGGAATAGAAATGAAGTAGAAAGGAGTGCTCACTGTGGGCCCAGGGGGTTCAGAAAGGCTTGGTGCAGGAGCTGAGCTTAGCTTGGGCTGCGCCTAGAAGGGGAACAGGTCCAAGAAGGGGAGGCAGAACGTGAGCCTGACATAGCGCTCACGTGGCATTGCTAGGCCATGTAACAGTCCCAGTGTGCACCGAGCCACCTTGTTTCAATGAAACCGATTTTGTTCACAATGTAAGTATGCTATGGTGCATGATAGGAAAATATCGGGGACAACCAAAATTCCCTTCAACCTGGGAAGAGTAAATTATAGTACATCCATACAGTGAAATGCTCTGTAGCCGGAAAAAAGAATGCAAATACTTTTTACTGATACGGAAAGCCTTCCTGAATATATCCTTAAGTGAGGAAGGCGAGTTGCAGAACAGTGTGAATGATATACTAACGTATAAGAAACTGGAAGATGTCCAAGAAACGAATTACAATTAGGAGTAGGAGTGGTAATTACCCAGGAGCGGTGAACTGGGGTAATGGGAACATGTGCACGTTCGTGCATTTTAGAGATTTGCATGATGTAAACGTATCCTGCTCAAAGAACTAAGATGAAAGGTAGGATGTTAGTAGCATTTGGTCACACCGTTGCCGCTCTAAAATTGATTTAAATGTCTCACATGCTTTGCCTTGGGGGCACGTAGTGAATGAAGACAACCAGCTACACTAGACATCTAAGGGATAAGCTCTTGCATTTGCCCAGAGAATGAAATTCTCTTGACCAGCATTTCACTTTTACCGGTTATCACTAAATGTTTCAAACACACACTAGAATAGAGAGAATATTATAACGAACACCTTTGTACCCATTGTCTAGTTTCAGCTGTACTCAACTCCTGGCCAGTCTTGTCTCATGGCTTCTCCCTCCTCCTTACTGTCCCTCTCTCCCCCTGACCTTGATTCTTTTGAATGCAGTGCCTTGCTGATTGTATTAGTTTGATTTATTGCTCTGATCCCCTGAGTCCCACCGTGGCCCTAGACCTGCAGAGCAAATTGGATGCTTAAAGGTGGGGAAAAAAAACTTTCTTTAACTGAATTTGGCTCATCTCAGGTGCTTTTTAATTTACTTAAAAAAATTTTTTTTAATTGTGGTGAAATACACATAGCCTGAAACTTCCCACCTTAACCATTTTTAAAGGTACAGTTCAATGGTGTTAAGCATATTCACGTTGCTGTGCAACTGATCTCCAGAACTTTCATCTTGCAGAACTGAAACTCTGTACCCATTAAAACAACTCCCCATTCCCTCCCTCCCCTCAGCCTCTGGCAACCACCCTTCTACTTTCTGTCTCTGTGAATTTTACTACTCTGGGGACCTCATATAAGTGGAATCATCCAGTGTATGTCCTGTTTTGACTGGCTGATTTCACTTAGCATAACGTCCTCGGGGTTCATCTGCATTGTAGCATGTTTCAGAATTTTCTTCCTTTTTAAGGCGGAATAATAGTCCATCATAGGGATATACTACATTTTGTTTATTCATTCATCTGTTAGTGGACTCTGGGGTCGACTTTACTTTTTGCTCTGTCTTAGAATATAGGGTTCCATGGCTCATAACAGTAGCAGCACGCTAAGATCCTCTCGCTAAGGGAATAATTCTGAGTGATTTGCGAGTTTTTATGCCAAATACTTGACTTGAAAAGACCAGCAAGCCTTTCTTTCTGCTCTTTTGACCGAGAGCACCTTTTTGTCACAAAGCTCTTACATTGCATTTTGTCTCTCACCAGATTAGATTACGAATTTAAAGAGAGCGGGGCAGTGAGTGGGGAGGTATCTTCTTTTGCCCCGTCAGTACCTGGCACTATGCTCGGTGCTGACTGGGTGCTCTGGGTATGTTTGTTACAGAATGAACCTTTCTTTAGGCAAGGCACGTGACCGCTATCTGTGTAAAGAGGGAGCTGAACCAGATGAATTCTAAGGCTCCTTCTGGTTCTGACATTGTTTGAGTCCATTGTTAACTCTGATGGTGGAAACTTCAGACAGGAGAATAGGGAATGGGAGAGACACATTATTGAGTAGGTATGTTTCAGTGCCAGTTACACCCCAGAGATGGTCATCTACAAATAGAGCCGCTCTAGGTTATGGCATTTCTTAAGATGACTTTTGGATTTGAGAGTTCTTCTTTGTGTGGTGGTGACAACGTTTGGATAACAAAAGCTACCAGTTAAAGTTATTTTGAGTTTAGCTGAAGTGTGCACCACATTTCCTAGATGTACATGGATAGAAAGCAAACCTCCTCTTGACATCATCATCTTTACAAAGACTCCCGTAGGAAGTCTTAGTGATAATTTTATCATGAGAAGAAGTCAAAGCAATAAGCAACAGAGGAAAATGAAGATTCCAAAATTACAGCTCAAAAAGCTGGTGAGAAAATATGGAGGGAGATGTGATTTGAGTAGTGAATCTTGATTTACTGAACTTTGTGCTGGTTTCTGCATTTTGGTTTTAAGCCTGGTTTCCAAAAGTCTCTCGTTAGCGACCAGATGGTCGTCAAATAATTGATATATGTTCATTTTGAGCCCATTTGGGCAACAGTGGCCTGGATTTTCCAGTAGAAAGATTTAGTAATTCTGTTGGCCTTTGAATGCCAACAGGGTTTTTTTGTGAAGTTGAGTTCTCTAATGTCTTGGAAATAACCCCTGGAAAATTGGAACCAGTGAATTGATTGCATGATGTACTTGGAATAGAAATTAAGAATATGGATACAGTTTATTTCAGTTTACAAATAGCCTTAGAAGTGGTTAAATTTGTAAAATTAGAAGAGAGTGTTTTGTATGTGTTAAAAGTGTTTTTCCCCATTTTTTTTCTGAGACTTGAGTTAATGAATATGAATTTAAAATACCCTCCTGATTTTATTCCCCATTTTTTAAAGAGTTGTTTAAAACTCTAGGGTCTGCTATTCTATCATCTTACTAAGTGCTTTTCAAAGAAGAAAACTTAAAAAAATTTTTTTTAATGTTGATTTATTCTTGAGAAAGAGAGACAGAGTGTGAGCAGGGGAAGGGCAGAGAGAGAGAGAGAGAGAGAGAGGGAGACAGAATCCAAACAGGCTGCAGGCTCTGAGCTGTCAGCACAGAGCCAGATATGGGTCTCGAACCCATGAACCATGAGATCATGACCTGAGCTGAAGTTGGATGCTTAAATGACTGAGCCACCCAGGTGCCCTAAGAAGAAAATTCTTAAAAAAATAAATAAATAAATAAAAAAAGACAGGGCTTGATGGCACCTGGCTGGCTTAGTTGGAATAGCATGCGACTCTTGATCTTGGGGTTGTGAGTTCAAGCCCCACGTTGGATGTAGAAATTACTTAAATACAAATAAAACTTTTTTTTTTTCAGAGTGTGACTTGCAGTGACAAAAAGGACTGTGGGTTGCCTCCTTGATCGGCGAGCCTTAATAGTCTGTTTTTGAACTGGAGAAATGCGTTGGTGATTGTGGGAAGGTGCTAGTTACCGGCACACTGTGTTGCCCAAAACAGTGAAAAAGGCAGTCTGGCTTATCTGAAGGGCCTGTTCCAGGGGTGAGGATCCCTCAGTGCCAGACCATTGGGGTGGAGACAAGTAATGGCAGAGAGCAGCAGTGGTGTGAAGGGAGATACTCTTAATTAGTTGATACTGGTCACAGTGTCGCTGGCTGTTTCCAGAAAGAGCCTGTCTTAAAAGACCTGACATGGGCTCTCTGTTTGGATCTGTGCATATAGTTACACAAGGCTTTCCTTTCCTCTCCTCCCCTCCCTCCCGCCACCGTGGTTGGCCTGTCTCCTACCGTTTTGGGTTGTGACCTGGGATCTGAGTGGGCCTCATAGCCAGGCCCACAGGGGTAGGGCTCTGAGTGGAACCAGCCCCAGGTGTCTCATTGCTGGGGACATTAGTTTCCTGTGGCTGCCGCAACAAATTACCATAACCTGGTGGGTAGAAACAACAGAAATTTATTCTTCCACTGTTCTCAAAGCCAAAAGTCCAAAAATCAAGGTGTTAGCAGGGCCACAGTCCCTCCAAAGGCTCTAGGGAAGAATCCGTTCTTTGCCTCTTCCAGCTTTGGGAGCTACTGGTCTTCCTTGGCTTCCTTGGCTTGTGGCCGCATCACTCCAACCTCTGCCTCCATTTCCACATCACCTTCTCCTATGTCTGCTCCTCATTGTGTCTCTGAGGATCCTTGTCATTGGATTTAGGGCCCGCTCAGGTCATCAGGAGTAATCTCTTCCTCTCGAGATCCTTAACTTAATTACATCTTAATTACATCTGGAAAAAAGAGATCTTTTTTCGAAATGAGCTCCCGTCACGGGTTCTGGGAATGAGGACGTCTTTTGGCGGGGGTTACCGTTCAACCTACCTACGGTGGGAACGCCAAGCCAGGACAGAGCCTCTGCAGAAACCACACTGGGGCCTTGAGAAGGAAGCAGAGAGAAAGAAACCCTTGTGGGGTAATACTTCAAAGCAGCTAGTGTTTACATTTGCTTATTTAATCACCACCATCATCATTGTTATTATTATTGTGATAAATTACACATAGCATAAAAGTTACCGTTTGAACCATTTTAAGCACACAGGTCTGTGGCAGTAAGTATACTGCCACTGTTTTAAACCCTCACCACCATCCGGCTCCAGAACATTCTCATCTTGCCAAACAAAAATTATTAACACCCTTCTGTGCCTCCCTTCCAATTATTATTTTTTTTAAATGTTTTTAATGTTTATTCATCATTGAGAGAGAGACAGAGACAGAGACAGCGCATGAGAGGGGGAGGGGCAGAGAGAGGGAGACACAGAATCTGAAGCAGGTGCAGGCTCTGAGCCAGCAACACAGAGCCCGATGCGGGGCTCAAACCCATGAACCGCGAGATCATGACCTGAGCCGAAGTTGGATGCTCAACCGACTGAGCCATCCAGGTGCCCCTGTTTTTAAATCTTTTCAGTTTTTGTTTTATTTTTAGAAGCACCATGTGATCTTTTAAAAATCAGCCTGATCATTAAAAAACACTTAAAAATAGCTTTATTAAGGCATGTTTTACATATTATATAATTCACTCGTTTCAGGTATACATTTTAATGGTTTTTAGTAAATGTACACAGTTGTGCAACTGTCACCATAAAATACTTGAGAACATTTTCACCAGCCTGGTAAGATCCTTCGTGCCCATTTATACTTACTTCCCATTCCCACCCCCAGCCCCACTGCCTGTCTGTTTCTATCGATCTTCCTCTTCTTGATGTTTCATATAAAGTTCTATTTAAAACTAAAAAGTAAATTTTTTCCAGATTGTGAAATACAGAGAAATACAGCCCCATCCTTTGGAGCTCATTTGAAATACAGACTCTGGGGCCCCTCCCTAGACCTATTGAATCAGAATCTGCATTTCAACAAGATCCCAGGAGATTCTGATGCATATTAGCTTCACAGAAACACTGATATATTGTATTTACTCAATTGATCCTTTGTCCCCTTATTATATTAGGAGCATTTTCCCCAAATCATTACATCTCTTCTGAGAACATTTAAAATCCTATCATAAGAATACACCACCATCTATTTAACCAGCCAATTCAGGGTAGACATCAGGTTTTCCATCTTCTTTGCCACTGAAAATAAAACCATGATGATCATTTTTGTACATAAATCTTTGTGCATGGTTTGCTCTCTACTGTCCCAGTAACTCCATTTCTAAGAATTTATCCCATGGCAGTAATTATAGATAAACTGCTAAAATTTAGAAGAGTGCATATAATTGGTGATCAGGGTAGTTGGTCATTTCATGCTCTGGCTTCCTGGAAAGTGGACCGAGGGCCCGGCAGATAGTGGCCACCTGGCCCTCCTGCCCGCCGTGTTAGAGTCCCTTGCCAAGTCTCCCCTCCACCTTCTTGAACATCAGATCAGGTTCCCTGTGAGTGAAATGAACGAACAACTGAATGAATGAAAACAGCACCACAAGGTGAAATGCAGGTTGTTCCTCAGCAGCCGGGAGATAGACAGGGGCAAAAAGCTGGATTGGTGTGTAGTGACTTTCTCATGTGTCATAATCCTCATGGACCTGCCTCACAAGCCGCTCAGCATGTGCCCCGCTCCCCGGAAGCCCCTGCTGCTCAAGTAACCCGTAGCTTCTCACTCCTTCTAGGTGGGAAGCTGTGGTCATAGGAGTGATGGGTTCTTCCTCAGGACACGCTGGGCTTCTGATTCCATCCCCCCACTTGTCCTAGGGATTGTAGTCTCTTAAATATTTTCTGGTTTCCTTAGTACCTAGGTCCTTGGGAAGTATATGAGGAGATCAGGCCTCGCCTATCCACCTCGTATCTGCCTCGTTGCCAGGTTCATTAGGGTGAGTAGGAATTGAATGCTTCTAAACAGAGGGGCCAGGATTTTCCTGTTACCTTTTTTGCGCTGCCGTGTTCTTTGAGAGTTCCACTGCTCTAAGATTTCCTGAGGAGAATTATTTCTTCTCTTTTTCCTGGGGGCTAGTGGGGAGAGAGGAGGAGGTTATGAAAGGAAGAGGGTTCGCATCCAATTCACTGCTTCAGAGACCCTCACTGTAGGGGCGACCTTTTGGTTCCTCTGGACAGTGCCTCTCACAACAGAGTGTGTAGCAGCACCTGTGGGAGAGCTTGGTAAAACAGGGATTGCTGAGCCATCCTCCCAGGGCTTCTGGTTCGTAGGTCTGGAGTGGGGCCAGAGAATCTGCATTTCTAGAAGGTTCCTGCGTGATGCTGCTGTTATGGAACTCTGCTTCCAGAACCACTGCTCTGACCGACCATCTTCCCCCGCAAACGCTTCCAAGTAGGTGAACGAAGGCTCTGGAGGACTGGTGTGTCTAAGGCTCTTGCAGCCAAAAACCAAGTCCAGACTTCTAGACGCAGTGCCTTGCTGTGGTATGCGTGTGCTTGCTTGCTCGCTCAGGGATACGTAGCTACTGAAGGCAGGCCCTTCCTAGTGTCAGGACCAGCAGCTCATTCAAATTACTTTAAGTAGGGGCACCTGGGTGGCTCAGTTGGTTGAGGGTCCAATAATAATAATCAATAATATTGATTATTAAATATCAATGGGGGATCATAAATGTGAAGTAGCATGCAAATCTTTTGATATTAGAGCTGTTTCAGTGAAAACACAGCTGCTAAGATATTTCCTAGCTGTAATTGAGAAGGTAATTTTCTTTACGGCCATTTAAGCCAGATCTTTAGCCCTTTTAGGCTATTAAGAAGCACAAATGTGGGTGAGTCTCTGAAAAAGATGAGTAAACGTGGAGCAGAAGGTGCTTGTCATGCAGAATGGCAGCATTGAGGGCCCAGGTATTCCGAATAGACAAAGGACTAATTTGTTGCATGGTTTATTAATACGCTGGAGTCAACACTTGACTAATACAGCCAATTCTTCCATTGGGAGTTAATGTTTACATGAAAATTTCCTCAGTAATGAATGATTTAGAGTAAGCAGGCATGTCAGCTTAAGATATAGTACTCATAGTTCATGAGAAACGTTGTTGAAGTTAATAATTGAAAATGGGAGTTAGAACTTTCCCCAAAAGGCTTGTAGGCTAAATAAATAAGAACAGTTAACTGGAAGAAAATCAAGCCCACCCAATATTTAGATTGTTTATATGCCAAGTGAGTGTGAAAGAAAAGAAACCCCCTCTAGTTCCATGACGTCATCACTTTCCTGGCATATTGTGGAGCTTTTGATGGTGATGTGGTGCTTTACCTCAGCCAGGCTTACAGGAATAGGGGCAGTGTTGCTGGAAGTGTGCTCGTGAAGACCTGTGGAGAGATTTGCCTCCAGTCAGGGTGGACCCCTTCTGCCCTCGAGCTTGATAAAATCCCCAAATGTCAGGCCAGAGATGGAATTTCCATAGACTGTGCTCTGGGCCATAGTGACAAATTCTTTGTGAAAACCCTGTGTGGCATTACTGGATGGAGAGGTTTTCTCGGAGGGGTTTGAGGGGAAGTGCTCTTCAGCTCTGGCTTTACTTACCATCCCCACCTCAGAAGCGCGGACGGAGGGATGCTCGGATGGCCTCTTGGCAGGTCTGGCTGTGTTTTAAGGTCTAGCTTTGTAAAGTAGGACAGCCCTGCAATTATGACTTTTTTTAGTCAAAACTTTTCTGGATTTCTCTATAATTTGAGAATGTAGTTTTAAAAATACAAATGTGAAGATTCATGTTTCTGTGTTTTAATAAATTCTTGAGATGCATTGGGGAAAACAGTATAAACTAGAATTTCCTCAGATTTTAATCTTTTTTTAAAGTTTATTTATTTATTTTTGAGAGAGAGAGAGAGAGAGAGAGAGAGAGAGCAAGCATGGGAGGGGCGGAGAGAGGGGGAGAGAGAATCCCAAGTAGGCTCCACAGCAGCACAGAGCTGGGCATGGGGCTCGATCCCACAAACTGTGAGGTCATGACCTGAGCCAAAATCAAGAGTTGGATGCTTAACTGACTGAGCCACGGAGGCGCCCTGAATTTCCTCAGGTTTAACAGTTAATCAGCTCAGCATGTCTGAAGATTACCAAAAGGATGTACACTGAGATTTATTTTTACTTTGCTCACATGGTTGTTTAGAAAAGTTAAGATGTGAAAACCGAAGCACACATTACAGAGTAGGAAGTCAAGTACCCCTATTTATAACCAGAAAACAGGAGAAAGATAAAATCAGGGTCAGACCCTCAAAGAAGACAATCAAGAAAGACTCCACAGTTAGGATGATGGGGAAGTTGTTTTGAGCCATGGACAATTTGACTTTGGTAACAGTGACAAGTCACCCATTTTCCAGGATCCTGCCTGTTCATGTCACGTCATGTTTGTGAGAGCTGATGAACAGCTGGTAGTTCCATATCCTACAGAAGGCTAGCACTGGGTGATAGGGTGTTCTCAGGACGTGACCCCAAAGCCACATGCCTTTCACACGGTGCTGCCGTCCTCTGGGACCCGGGGTGGAAATGCCAGGCCTGACCCTCCCTGGCTGTTTGCAGAGCTATCCTGAAAACAACGATTCTCGTAGCTGTGTGTGTGCGTATGTGTGTAAGACTGCACGTTGCTTGGTGGAATTTGCCTTTGAGTCCAGAGATAGGAGCTGACATCTGTGGAAGCAGCAGGTAGAAGAAGACAGGGGAGTGTGGATGATTCAGACATGCCCACGAACCTGGGGCTTGGCAGTTACAGAAAATAAAAACACATTTTCTGCTCAATTTGAATAATTGGAAATGAGGTAAAATTCCAAAGAGTGAGTTGTGATCCAGGACAGAGGAGCCCCTGGAATGAGTGGTGGCTGGGTGAGCTAGAGGTGGGAGGGGGAATGACACAGCCATTAGAGCGACCTCCATGAAGGATGGCCTCTGGGGCCTGGGTCGTCTCCTCTTATGGGTGTGTGTGTGTGTGTGTGTATGTGTGTGTTCTCTCTGTCTGTAGGTCTGTGGTTCTGTGTGTCTGTGTTCATCTGTGTTCAACTGTGTGTGAGTCTGTCCACACATCTGTCTCTGGGTCTGTGTCTCTGTGTATGTCTCTGCTTCTGTGGGTCTGTCTGTGTGTGGGTCTTTCTGTCTCACTGTCCTAGAGTAGATGGGCTGCTCCAGGAATTCTCGTCAGACAGAGTGGGCTGGGCTGGGTCGCTGTCACATCTGGTTTCTGACCAGTCCGGAAATGCTACAAGCAGACAGAAGTAGGTCTAGGGCAGAGCCTCACGCGGCGAGTGGGTCTCCTCACGGTCCTATGATACCTGTCACAGGGTAGGGGAGATGAGGAAGGGAGAACTGGAAGTTTAGGAAGTGTGTTTAATTTGGGCCTTACATCCTCGCCCCACCCTCTCTCTGACAGACCACCCACGCATTTCTCATTTGCCGTTACTTTCCTCCTCGGCCATCTCCTTGGGATATTCCCAGAATGCTGGATGCTTCCTTTTGATTTTCTCTGGTGCAGAAACCACTCCTCCCGGGAGTCATTACTATAGTTCCCGTTAATTTTCATGGTCAGTGTCCACTGTTGCAACGGAGAGGAAATGAGGGAGTGTGGGTGGTGAGTCGGGAACCTGGTGAAATCTCTCTTATTATGTCTAGAATTTTTCTCCTTGAATATTTAAAAATTGGCCCCGAGCTATTCTGGCCTTAATTTCCAATTGCTATCTTTGCTTGGACCTCTCCCTTTGCGTTTCTTCTTCTTTGTTGTCTTCTTTTTTTTCTTGCTTTTGCCTCGAGGGTCCTGAAGCTTCCCAAAGCTGTTAGAGGTGACTGGTAACTCCCAGTTAACTGGATTTCTCAGAAACTTACCCAGAAACTGGATTTCTCCTAATGTCACACCCAGAAGCCGAAGGGACTCTCTTACTGTTGGTAATAGCTTTGGTTTTTAAAAATGGCACTGTCGTCTACAGTTATTTAAAGCTAAGCTATTTTCCCTCTTTTTCTCTTCTACTTGAATCAGTGTTTTGAATCTCTTTAATTTTTTTTTTTTACCACCAATCCAGGTATTTCCTTTCTTAGATAATGTACATATTTACAGTTTGTAAAATGAAGAAGTTCACATGGGAAGAAAATGTCATTCCACCCTCTAGAGATAACCATGGTTGAGAATTTACTTTCTAGCTTTCCAGTCATATGTCTTAAGCATGGATAGGTATTTATGGTTTTTCTATAAGAATGGGATCATACTGTAGGTGGTGTTTTCTAACCAACTGTTTGGTGTGTGTTTTTTAAGTTTAAATTGTGGAAAAATAGACATTAACAAAATTGTAACCATTTTTTTAACTATTCAAAGACTATTAATATTTTTATTTTTGGAATAAATAAAACTAAAACAAAACCAATGTTTTTAGCAAAGGAGAAAAATTAAAAATAGTGCACTAAAAATATACATTCTTGTTTATTTATTTATTTTGAGAGAGAGAGAGAGAGAGAGAGAGAGAGAGAGAGAGAATCCCAAGCAGGCTCCGTGCCATTAGCGGGGAGCCCGACGCAGGACTCTGTGTCATGAACTGTGAGTTCATGACCTGAGCTGAAACCAAGAGTCCTATGCTTAACGACTGAGCCCCCTAGGTGCCTCTAAAAATGTACATTCCTTTTTAAAAATGTTTTTCATGTTTATTTATTTATTTTGAGAGAGAGCATGCACACACAGATGCACACAAGCAGGGGAGGAGCAGAGAGACAAGGAGAGAGAATCCCAAGCAGACTCCCTGCTCTCAGTGCAGAGCCCCACACAGGGCTCGATCCATGGACCATGAGACCGTGACCTGAGCCAAAATCAAGAGTCAGACACGCAATTGACTCAGCCACCTAGGCACCCCTAAAAAGATACATTCTTCTTTTTTAAAATGTTTATTTATTTTTGAGCGAGACAGAGACAGAGAGAGCGTGAGCATGGGAAGGGCAGAGAGAGAGAGGGAGACACAGAATCCGAAGCAGGCTCCAGGCTCTGAGCTGTCAGCACAGAGCCTGATGTGAGGCTTGAACTCATGAACCACAGGATCATGACCTGAACCGAATTTGGACGCTTAACCGACTGAGCCACCCAGGCACCCCTAAATATATACATTCTTAAACCTCATTTTTCATGGATACAGAGTCTTCACTGTAAGCAGTTCTTAAGTTTAACATAATGTCACTTAGTCTTCTGGAACACTGGTAATGTTTTGCAAGCTTTGTAAAGTTTCAGAACCCTCTCCTCAAAGGCAATACAGAAGGAGAGCCTTACTATTGAGGCAGAATTGGGGAGCCCAGGCCCATCCTCTCAAGGCCATGGTACATGGTTACCCTTCCCAAAGCCTTGAGGACCCTGAGGCATCCCAGCTAAGCTCAATAGTCAACTTTGAAAACACACAGCCCTACCTTGTAGTGGCCCAATTGTTAAGATCTTAGATTGCCTCTAATTTCCTCAGAAAGAACAATTGTGAGCATCCTTTCAATCTGCCTTGGAGGACATCAGTGATTACCTCCCTTGGATAAGTGCCTATAAATTGAGTTTGGGTTTAGAGTGTGAGTGTTTGTGGTTTTTTTGTCTGTTTGTTTGTTTGTTTGTTTGTTTGTTTAAGATGTATGATCCCTGTTGTCAACTGGCTTTCCCCAAAGCATGCCAACTTGGACTGCCACCAGTAGTATGGAAGGCTCCATTCTCCCTTCCCCGGGTAGATTCTCTCTTAAAAATTCAGTGTGTCTCGGGGCGCCTGAGTGGCTCAGTCTGTTGGGCATCCGACTTCAGCTCAGGTCACGATCTCATGGCTTGTGAGTTTGAGAGCAGTGTCAGGCTCTGTGCTGACAGCTCAGAGCCTGGAGCCTCCTTCGGATTCTGTGTCTCCCTCTCTCTCTCTCTGCCCCTCCCTCACTTATACTCTGTCTCTCTCTCCCTCAAGAATAAATAAACATTAAAAAAATTTTTTAAAAATTCAGCGTGTCTCCTAGGGTGTCTCATTGTTTGATATTTATATCTATGGTTACTACTAAGTTTATATTTTTATGCATCTGTTGACCATATATAATGTAGTTCTTCTTTGGTGAACTATCTATTCATAACCTTTGCCCATTTTAAAATTTAGATGTTTGTTCATGAATCCCAGGATAGGAGCCCTTGGCCTGTGTTGTATATATACATTTTAAATGGGAGAGGATTGTGGGCCAAGATTCTCGTAGTCAGATTTTAACATAAGAACTTGGAAAGGATAAAATTCTGGATTTTGATCTCTGATTACATGATATGGGATGTCTTATCTGCTGTTTAGAGATGCTCCCTAATATTTGTTAGAAGTTTCAAACCAGTGGCTATGTTAAGTTTGGAGACATTTCTAGGGTTTTACTTATCTTTATTATTCTAGTACCCAAACTGGAATGTGTAAATATGATCTTTTGGCTTGTTACAAGCACACACTGAATTAAACATCTTCTACTTGAGAAAACGTGAAGTGCCCCATGTGCATTTTGACACTTACGTCATGAGTACCATCAGCTTTACAGATAGCACTGTAGCTTTGGGTGTCTGTGCCTGGAAAGAGGTTGGCTTTGTTTTTTCTTCCTGTTTGCCAAGTGATGCTAAATCAATAATAATATTGATTTGAAAAGGAGAAAAACATGTAGTGACTATTTGCAATGAGTAATGCAGCCTTAAAATAATATCATTCGATATAATCTTATAAATCAAGTTGAAAGCCTCTTTTGAGTTAATAGGACGTCTCTCTGTTTCAAGATCTGAAACTTTACATGGATCTTACTAATTAAAAAAAGTTGTGTGCGGAACTTACACAGACAGGAAAGTGAGATGTGAAATGTCAAGTTCTCTCTCCTTTCAACCTGACTACCTCCAACAGTTGCATCCAGGTTTTTGTGCATGCAGGAAATGTCTTCAGTAGTTAATGTACTCATATGTTGACTCATAAGTCAGACCATGGGATTACTCATCCCAAAATGCAGAATTTGGGATCAGTCTTGGAAAATTTTGCCTTCATTTTAATCTTCCTATTGTGAACATCGATTTCATTCTGAAAACTCAGCATATTCTGTGTCTCCCAAACATAGATACCACAGATGAGTATTTTGTATCTCTTCCTTCAAGGAGAACTCATTTCTTTGCCCATACTATCTAAGCTCTAAGACAAACGCCAGCCCAAATTGCTTGGTGTGTCCGGGAATGCCCGTGGTACATGCTATTTGGTTATGTGGCTGGGTCAGTCACATTAGATGGGTTTTGGCTTCACCCTGAGCGGTTACTAGGGCTGTGGGTCACATGTATTGAAGTTACATCTCTCATTTATAAGGCAGGGTATGAATTATAAAACGATGCTGTTAATTTTGGTTGAACCCCAGGTATTTCTGTGTGGCTTTTTTTTTTTCTTTCAACATATCATGGAGCCTTAAAACAGAGTCACCAGCATGCCTTTTCTGTATTTAGCCTTTGAGGTGTGCCTCTCACGGTTGAGCTGGGGTGGTTACAGCTGGCTGGCCCAAATGAGACGTAGATCAGCCAGATAGCTCAGGATGATAGTAAATCCTGCGATTCATTTCATCTGTGTTTGTGGCTTGGTAAAAATCTTATAAATTACAGCTAGTGTGTATGTTTTGTGTGTCTGTGTGTTGTGCGTTTGATTGCAGCCGGTGGCAAAATTGATACCAGGGCAGTGCATTGTTATCAGCACATCTCCTACATGTGACCTGAAGCCACAGCGCTCATTTGCGGTGCTCTCCAGTGTGCTCTGGCTTCCGAGCAAATTAACCTCCAAGTCAGAACTGCCGAAACTCTGCAGGAACTGAGGCCAAGCTGCTCTGTTGGTGTGGGGGCAGGGAGTAGGCTTATCAGGAGAGGACAAGGGCAAGTTGAGAAATTGTTCTAGATCTCCGCCAGTTAATTATTGCAGCTTCCCAGCATGTGTGAAAGGAACAATGTGAATAACATCAATAGTGATTATTTTCCTTCATTATTCTGTCCACCTGCTATTTACTGTGAGCATTCCAGGGAGAAGAGATAAGCCAAGGCTACGTTTTAAAAATCCCGAGTCCCAAAGCAGGCTTTGTCTGTCTTTCTGGCGCTGATCGGTGAGGATGGGGCAGGACTGTCATCAGATTTTTAGATCTATTTTTAAACTTGGAGGACAAATTTTATAAATATGAGCTGCTGCTGCTGCTTTTTAAAAAATCCCTTTCTACTCTAAAAATAATTTGCTGGGAAAAAGTTTGTGAATTGTTTATTAAAGAGAGATGCAGAAATTCAGCTGAGTGTGTTTCCTTATAAATAAAGGAAAACATCACCTCGCAGCTACTGTCTGAAAGCAGATGTAGCTTCTTGGGAAAGATTTCTGACATGTTAATGCCACTGTAAGAATGTGGAAGAAAATTCAGAATTTTTCCTTCTGGCCTCCCTTTTCAGACTCTCCAAACCCTACTCATTTCTTATCACGGAAGTGGTATGTTATCCCTTTTGGGAAGCCATTTCATCCTGTCAGGCAGTACAGATGCCCCCCAGCTTCTGTTCTTACCGGTGCCCTTAGTCACACTCCTGTCTCCTGTAACACCGTGTATCGCGCGCTAACGATCGCCCACGTTTACTATAGGTGACGCACTGTTCTAAGCTCAGTTCAGATAGTGGTTTATTTAGTTGTCATAATAACCCTTGAGTTAGATGTTGCCATTATTCTGTTTTAAAGATGAAGCAGGCTGGGGCACCTGGGTTGCTCAGTTGGTTAAGTGTCTGACTCTTGATTTTGGCTTAGATCATGATCTCACCACCATGAGTTTGAGTCCTGTGTCGGTCTCTGCGCCGGGTGTGGATTCTGCTTAAGAGTCTCTCTCTCCTTTCCCTCTGCCCCTCCCCTGCTCTCTCTCTCCCCTTCTCTCTCTCTCTCTCTCTGTCTCTCTCAAAAAAAAGATGAAGTAGGCTGAATAATGGCTCCCCAAAGATGTCCACATCATAACCCCCAGAACCTGTGTGTATGTTACAAATATATTATGTGGCAAAAGGGACTTTGCAGCTTTGCTTAAGTTAAGGCTCTGAAGATAGGGAGATGCTAATCGCCAGGGTCCTTTTGAGAGGGAGGCGTACAGGCAAGAAAAATAAAAAAAGATAAATTGGAGTACGTCAAAATTTAAAAACTTCTGTGAATCAAGACACCATCAACAGAGTGAAAAGACAATGGAATGGGAGAAAGAATTGGTAAGTCATGTATCAGAATAATAACTCCTATAACTCAACAACAACAACAACAACAACAACAACAACAAATAACCTGCTTAAAAATGGGCAAAGGACCTGAAGAGACATTGCACCAATGAAGATTTACTGTTGGTAAACAAGCACATGAAAAGATGCTCGACATTGTTCATCATTAAGGAGATGAAAATCAAAACCACATTGACATATCACCTCACTCCCGTTAGAATGGCTACTGTGGAAGAAAAAAAATGGAAAATAACAAGCGTTGGTGAGGATATGAAGGAATTGGAACTCTCGTGCACTGTTGGTGGGAATGCAAACTGGTGCAGCCACTGTGGAAAACAGTATGGAGGTGCCTCAAAAAGTGAAAAATAGAATTACCACATGATCCAGCAATTCTACATTCAGAAGAACTGAAAGCAGGCTCTCAAAGAGATATTTGTATACCCTTGTTCATAGCAACATTGTCCACAGTAGCCAAAACGTGGAAGCAACCCAAGTGTCCAGTAATGGATGAATGAATAAACGAAATGTGGTCTATACATACAATAGAATATTACTCATCTTTTAAAAGGGGGAAAATTGTGACACGTGCTATAAAATGGATGAACCCTGAGGACCTGATGCTAAGTAAAATAAACGAGTCACAAAAAGGAAGATACTCGAGTAGTCAGACTCAGAGACAGAAAGTAGGATAGTGGTTACCAGGAGCTGGGAAGAGGTTAGAGTGGGTAGCTGTTGTTTAATGAGTAGACAGTTGCAGTTTTATAACCTGTTAATCTGTTAATTAATATTATTTATCTTTAGTCTATTAATACTAAATAAAGGCACGTATTTCTAGGCACAAATGAAGGGACTGTCCTGTCGTGGCTGTCATCAGTGAGCAGTTTCCCACTACAAAATACTTCTTTAGTCTCAAACCTAAGCTTTGGAAACCAGGCACCTAAAATCAGGGCTTTGTACTTCCCAGAATGAGTTATTTATTTATTTTTTTAAGATCTTGTTTTTAAGCAATCTCTACACCTAACATGGAGCTCAAACCCATAACCCCGAGATCAAGAGTCACTTGCTCTACTGACTGACTCAGCCAGGCGCTGCCGGAATGAGTTATTCTAAGCTGAGTTTTTGGATGGTTCTTTCTTCTTTGGGGGTTGAGGGTGAGAACTGAGAGGCCTTCCAATAATATGCATTAACCTTTGCCATAAAATTATTAGAAAAAGTGAGTGTATTTTATTTTATTTTATTTTATTCTCAGTGGAGAATTCCTTTGCAATCCTGTCACATCTCTAAGAAGACCTCAGGGAAAAGAATGGATTTTGCCAAAAAAGTTTTAGAAACTTCTGTATGGAAAAAAAATAGAATTGATAGAGTAAATAGTTGACAAATGAGGGAAATTCTGCAACATATGAAAGACCAAGGGACAGTTCTTTAATATTCAGGGAGCTCTTAGAAATGAAAAGAAGGGGCACCTGGGTTGCTCAGTCGGTTGAGTGTCTGACTTTGGCTCAGGTCATGATCTCACGGGTTCGTGAGTTCGAGTCCAACATCAGGCTTAGTGCTGTCAACACAGGCCCCGCTTTGGATCCTCTGTCCCTGCCCCTCCCCTGCTCGTGTTCTATCTCAAAAATGAATAAAACATTAAAAAAAAAAAAGAAATGAAAGAGAAAGAGGCAAAGTTCATAGTGGAACTGACAAAGGACATGAGCAGGCAGATCACCAGAAAAGAAAGCCAAATAGATGGTAAGCATATGAAAAGCTGATCAGCTTTAATTTGTACTAATTAAAGAAATGTAAATTAGATTTCACTTTCTGTTATCAAATTGGCAAAAATTAAGAAGTGTCAAGATACAGAATACAGGGAAATCGGCACACATTCATGTTATTAGTGGGAGTGTAATTGAGGAAAACTGGAGGCTAACCTTGTCTGTTACAAGTAAGGACGCACACAGAGTGCAAAGTGAAATAAAGAAATTTCACTTTTGCAATTTGTCCCCCAGTTACACACGTGTATTTGTACAGAGCTATAGACACAGTGATGCTCACTGTAGTGTTAAGTCTTAAAGACTTAAGACCACCAGATAGTTTTCACGTGGGCTATAATCTGGAGCGGGAGAGGACTTCCTCTCCCGCCCCAGATTACAGTAAATTACCGTATAGCTAAGAATACAGAAATACAGCAGAAGGGGGATAGCCTTGGGGCAGGAGCAGATGAAGTATATACCAGGGTGTATTTCATGCACCCGTCTCTGCCCCTAGATCCCATTGGTCTACACAGCAGTGGAGATTCTGCCAGATCTCAGAAACAGCCAGTTTGCTGTGCCATGAGTTTTCTCCATCAGCATTCCAGAAGGAGCCAGCAATGACAGCTGGTGTACTTCCGTTTATGGTATGGTGAGAAACATGCAGCTCCCCTGGTTCTTGAACCAAACTCCACTCCAGCAAGGCCTTGTGTTCATCTAGGGGAGTGGAAGGCAGAGACAGTAGCCACGTGTCCCTGACGAGATATATCTGCTCTGATTTTCTATCCCCTCATTTCCCCAGGTTCCTCCCCCCACCCCCTCCCCCAGCTCTGATTTAGCGCTCTTTAATCTGGGTGGTTCTGATTGGTCAGGCTGCCTAGTTCTGAAATCTCCTTTTCTGCACAACCAGATCATCCACTCTGATACTGGCAAATCCTACATTTGGATTTTGTGCAGCCATGGGGCAGAGGGGCAGAGCTCTGACAGGAGAAGATGTCCAAGAGAAGTCATCAAATGGAAGAAGGCAAGATGTAAAACACCTATATTGTATGAGGCCCTTTGTATTAAAAGCAAGTAGGGACACACGACTCATAGTTGCTAGGGGAGCAGGGCTCGGATTTCACTGGGGAATGGGTGTACTTTGACCTTTTGCTTTATGTCCTCCTTTACTATTTATTTTGTGGAGCAAGCATGTATGCCTTTAAAATGATTAAGTTTAAAAATCAAAGCGATGTATATGTATATAGATTACAAGCTGTATAGTATTGAAAGATACATGAGTATCCAGCAGTGCTGTGGCCCTTCTCATGTCCTTGTCTTCTGGGAGACAGTCACTTTTCAGTTCAAGCAGCTGCTTCTAGTACTCGCTGTAGTACTTGTGAGTAATATGCAAGAGTGCTGTCTCTTGGTTTGCCAATCCTAGATATTATCTGTCACCTGTTGTGGTGCTTAAGGGTTTCGGCTCAGTTACCCCCCCACCTCCCGCTTACCCCATCCTCCCTATATGCTTTCATCTCAGGTTTTGGTCTAATCTGTATTTAATGTTTTCATTACTATAGCAATGCTGATATTGAGCATTGAAGCAAGAATATACTATAATTCTTTTATAGAACTGTTTTTCCTACAGATAATAATTCTTTGTTTGTTGAATTATCCTAGGACCTGCAAATCTTTTCATACCTTGAACTAAACAACTCTTTAAAATGCCTCTTTTTTTTACATTAAACATTTTTTTAAACATTTATTCATTTTTGAAAGGCAGAGAGAGACAGAACGCTAATGGGGGAGGAGCAGAGAGAGAGGGAGACACAGAAACAGAAGCAGGCTCCAGGCTCTGAGCTGTCAGCACAGAGCCCGATGCGGAGCTCGAACTCACGGACCACGAAATCATGACCTGAGCCGAAGTCGGCCGCTTAACTGACTGAGCCACTCAGGTGCCCCTACATTTTTCATTTATTTTTGAGAGACAGAGAGAGACAGAGCACAAGTGGGGGAGGGGCAGAGAGAGAGAATGAGACACAGAATCCGAAGTAGGCTCCAGGTTCCGAGCTGTCAGCACAGAGCCCAGTGCAGGGCTGGAACTCACAAACTGTGAGATCATGACCTGAGCCGGAGTCGGACGCCTAACCGACTGAGCCACCCAGGAGCCCCATCTTTAAAATGCCTCTTAATCCATCCCCCCATCCCCCACAAAAACACTAGCACCTTCCAACCTGAACTGGTTGCTCTTGAAGCTGCTGCCCAGAACTCAGCTAGGAAATCCCCACCATCTCTCTGTCATTATTGAGTGCCCTGGGTCCTGGCTCCCTCGCTGTCTTGTCCGACCCGCTTGATTTGGTGAGCCACACCCTCTGGTAGCTCTCTTAGAAAGAGTGCATGGAAGGAAAGTTTTCGAGACTTCTGCTAGACCAGCCACAGTAGGAATTGGATACTGGAAAGTTTCTCCCTTTTAATACTCACCACCTCTCAGTGCCTGGCCTGTGTCTGGGACCCCTGGGACCCAGAGGGTGTGCCTTCATCCACATGATCTCATTCAGTCTTCAAGATACACTAATCACCCATTTTACAACCAACAAAAGCGAGGCACCAAGGTCACACACCCTCTGCAGCATCAGGGCCACAACTTGAACTGAATAATCAGCTGTGTTGAACGAGGGGTACTACCTATCCAAACCCAGCTGCTTCCTACTGGAGGGAGAATTAACAGTAGTGTGCCCTGAGCGGTAAGTGCCAAGTACACAGTCACGGGTGCGGGGCGAGTCTAATTATGAGTGGTGGCCTGTGTCTGCTTCCTCAGCACTTCAGCTCCAGTTTGCCATCCTTTGGCAGAAGTATCTTCCAGTCTTATTGATTGTGCATGTGTGTGAGCATGTATGGGAGTGTGAGAGAGAGATTGATTTATAGTTCTGTTGCTAGCTCCTTGTGATAATTAAAACGCTCTGCCTATCATTCGTGTGGGCTCAGTATGATTATTTTTATTGCTCCAGTATCTGGTTCCAAGCAATGTAAGAATTTCACCCCCCCCTTTCCTGCTCCTTTTGTGATATGAAATGCCTCATTACTTAGCAGTTTTCTGCTGATTGCACAGTTTAGCATTTGATCTTTTTGTTAACCACAGTCAGGTGACCACACATGGGGTAATTAGATTAACCTGCCCCTCCTCTTCTTTAGTGAAACAATATAAAATCTGGTATTCTGTTGGCACATGCTTTCCTTAGATTAATGATCTTGGAGCTGCTGTGTGGAAATTTGCATAGCTCTCTACAGCTCTGAGAAATGAAAATGCCCAGCTGTCGAAAAGCTTTAATCAGGAAATGAGCATGAAATGGCATTGTTTTGTCACGGGCTTGGAATAATTTATTCTTGACAATCCAGTTATCCGAGATGGAAATGTATGTAAACATTCTTTCAACAACCAGTAAACAGGTGCTTTTTTGTTAAAAATTCAAGAATTTCTTTACTTGGGAGTGGCTTTCAAATCCTTGGTCCTCAGCACTGCTCGCTTACAGTTCATTCTATGATGATATTCCTTGTCTCTCCTCTTTTAAGTGGCAGTTTATGGAAGTTGGCCTTCCAGAGCAAGTGAAGAGAGCATATACGTGTAGGTGGAGCATGGCGTGACCACGAGGAGTGTGGGCTTGGCCCCAGGACTGCCTGGGCTTCAGTCCTCAGTCAGCCCTTGACTGTCTTGTCCCCTCTTGGGATCCACCTCCCCCATCTGTCAGAGAGAGAGATAATGCCCCCTATTTCTTAGTGTGGCTGTGAGCACTGGATGAACTACTCCGTGCAAACCCTTAGAACAGTCCCTTGCTCATAGTATTCATAATTGCAAGCTAATTCCATAGTTTTTAGATCTAGGAAAATGAAGAAGAGATTCACTTTCTGTTTTGTATGTAAGAGACCCCAGTGCATTTACATTTTTCCATTAGTTTATTAGTCCTAGAAGCAGTTGTGACTGTAAAAATTAACCCTGACCTAGACGCACATACTGCTGCCATTTATAGCTGGCACATAGTAGGCACTCACATATCTTTTAGAAGAGTGACAGAGCTAATAATAATGGCTATGATTTATTGAGTGTCTGGGGATGAAAGATCACTGAGACCTCTTCCTTACCCCTGAGACCCTCACAGAGTAGCCGAGAGAGAGAGAGAGAGAGATCGAGAGTACAGGGGTCAGTGCTGTGACGGGGATTCCCACAAAGGGCCCCAGGAGCACGGGCTCTTCACCACCTTCAAAGCTGTTAAAAAGATGGCAAAAATGGCTCCCAGACCTTGGATGGCCCTTCTTTTGTCTCCAAGAGCAAGCTGTTGACCTACCACGTGATCCAACAATTCCTGTGTTTCTGGGAGTACTGTGTCACGGGGTAGGTATGATGTTATCAGGAACATTTAAAAAATTTTCCAGAAGAGGCTGTTGGAGAAAGTGCCCACCCCTCAGGGAGTTCAATTTGAGATCTGGTGATTAACCTTTTTGAGCATAATTAACCAATCCCACACTGTTTAAGTCTTGTTACACTTGTACTCTGGGCACTAAAGTGAACTGTATTCTACCTATGGTAAAACTACAAATAAGATTTACTATTGCCTTTTTATAAGCATTTTATTTATTATTCTGGGTTGTTGTCATGACATTGATTATACTTGTATTTCAAAATTTTTGATTTTTTTTTTTATCATATGAATGGAAAAGACGATTAATGGGCCTGGTATGATTTTTCCCACATCTTAACTTTCTTATCTCCCCTTCTTGAGGAAATAGATGGACTGGAGAGCTTTCTTTTAAGCTTTTATCTGTGCATATGTACGGCCATCACTGGGACCCAGTAACATTAGGATCATTGAAACTAGCAGTGGAAAGGATATAACTGAAGTGTATTTGGGGACAGTATCAATTTCTTGCTTGTTTGCAGAAAAAGTAACAGCCGATAGTCTAATGATTGGGGAATAGTAAACACATTTCCATCATTACTTTTTTTTAATGTTTATTTATTTTTGAGAGAGAGCAACGAAAAGGGGAGGGGCAGAGAGAGAGGGAGACACAGAATCCGAAGCAGCCTCCAGGTTCCGTGCTGACAGCACAGAGCCCAACATGGGGCTCGAACCCATGGACTGTGAGTTCATGACCTGAGCCGAAGTCGGATGCTTAACTGACTGAGCCACCCAGGCGCCCCTCAGTCGTTACTTTTTAAATTAAAAAGTTGTATGGCTAACACAGGCACACGGTACCAATTAAAAGTGACAAAATGTGTGCTTTCTCCGTCTCTCGGTCACCCTGTTCCCCTCGCTGGAGGCAGCCTCAGTTAATCAGTTTGTTCTCTATTACACAATGAGGGATGCACACACTTTTACACAAATGCTAGCATACGTTATTAGGCTTTCTTACCTAGCAGCATGTCTTAGCGATTATCCTTATTTGTACTTAGAATCCTTATTTGTATTTAGAGACCTGCCTCATTCTTGGAGAAAGTTGCCTGGTGTGGATTTACTGTAATTCATGTAACTAGTTCTCTACTGATACTCATTTACATTCTTTCAGTCTTGCTAATTTAAGCAGTGTTGTAACAATTAATCTTGTACATACACCCTTTTGCACGTGTGCAAGCATACTTGCAGTTTAAATTCCTAGGAGTGGAAATACTGAGTCAAAAGGCATAGGCATTTAAATTTTTGATAGATAATTGCCACATTGCCTCACACAGAGGTTGCGCCTATTTATATATCAATTTATACTCTCATTGGTGAGTGCGAGAGGGTTATCTTCCTCTACACCAGAGCTAAAATTATATTGTTTTGATTGTTGACAATCAGATAGATTTAAAAAACAATTTTTTGCATCAGTAGCACTAATATAAATTCACTGGGTATCAGATCCATTGAGAAGCTTAATCATATTTAGTATCAAGAAAAAAAATGAGAACTCATTGTAGTAAAAATTATATTCACCCCCGTGTATGTAGACTATAACTTGTGGAGAGTTAGACTTGTGCTTACTATCCTCTGTACTTATTTACCCTTTGCACGGATACCAGCTGTGTGCCAGGCACTGCGCTCTGTGCTCTGAGCACAGAGACAGTATTCTGAGAGGGCCCGGACCCTAGAGAGGACTGGTGTGAACGTGATAGTATGCCGGGTGTAAATGTTGTGCTTTTAGTAAAAGGACACAGCCAGGAGGATTCAGGTCTTCTATCCAGTGTGCAATGCACAGCTACTGTCAAATGAATCCCACTGTAATTTGCATTTTTCTTAGGAGTGTGGTTAAGTATCTTTTCATAGGGTTGAGTCATTTTTTTCTGTGAATTATCTTTTGCTATTTTCTGTTGGGTTATTGATCTGTTTGCCAACACTTTGCAGAAAGTGTTCTCCATAACAAGCAGTGCTCCCCCACTTTGACTTTGGTTGATTAATTTTCTTTCTTTTCTTCTTCTTCTTTTTTTTTTTAATCTTGCAGTTACAGTTTTCTGTAGTTCATCAGCCCTTTCTTTTGCAGCTTCCACATTCTGTGTCAGTGTCACACAGTCTTTCCCACTCTGAGATTGTAAAATATTTCTCTCGTATTTTCTTCTACTGCTTTTAAAGTTTCATTGAAAAAATTTTTTCAGTTTATTTATTTTGAGAGAGCATGTGTGCACGAGGGGCAGAGAGAGAGGGAAAGAGAGAGAATCCCAAGCAGCGTCTGCACTGTCAGCACAGAGCCCGATGTGAGGCTTGAACTCATGAACTGTGATATCATGATCTGAGCCAAAATCAAGAGTTGGATTCTCAACTGACTGAGCCACCCAGGCGCTCCTTTAACGTTTCATTTTTATTTTATTTTATTTTAAAATTTTAACGTCTATTTATTTCTGAGAGAGAGTGTGTGCGCATGCGCAAGCCGGGGAGGGGCTGAGAGAAGGAGACCTAGGATCTGAAGTGAGCTCCAGGTTGACAGCAGAGAGCAGAGAGGAGAGAGCCCGATGTGGGGCTTGAACTCAAACATTTCTAAATATATAAATGTTTATATATTTTTGAGAGAGAGGGAGACAAACAGACAGAGCCTGAGGCAGGGGAGGGGCGGAGAGAGAGGGAGACACAGAACCCAAAACAGGCTCCAAGGTCTGAGCTATCAGCACAGAGCCTGACGCGGGACTTGAACTCACAAACCATGAGATCATTGACCTGAGCCGAGGTCAGACGCTTAACTGACTGAGCCACCCAGGCGCCCCAGGTTTCATTTTTAAATGAATAAATTTATTTTGAATGTCTAACGTTCCCACTCTAGTAAAGAAATAGGTATTGCTTGTTCAAGGAAAATGAGGTACTGTGTGAATTTTCTTACTGTATCTTCTTCCTACTTAAGCCAGATCTGCATCCTGAGAGGCGATAAGTTGCTTGTGATCCGGTGAACACCGGTTGTGTCTTTGTAGGGATGACACAGATTTCCATGTTGTCATAGCTTTGGGCTGAATTGAATGTACTACCCATCGTCTGTAATAGGTGTCCTGCCCATAACGGTCTGCTAAGTTGGCCATTCATTTGACAGATATTTATTAGGTGCCCACTAAACCATGTCCAGACAGCTGGTTGTATTGACACCCTTTGATCCACTGGTAGTAATCTAGATGTTTAGCAGGGCATGGGCAGATCCGCAGGCACTGACTACCATGCAGGTAATTGCACTGTGCATAGATCAGGAAGTGGTGTTATCTCTTTGGGACACGAAGGCGGAGGTTCTTATCTTTGTCCGGCATGTGGCACTTCCTGAGCTCCTTGCAGCATTTATTCCCATCCTGCTGTCCAAGCGCTTCTTGCCTGGGCCTGTGTTATCAGTGATTCTTGGGAGATAATACTGCAAATGTAGGATATTGCAAATATGTAGTTGAAGATTTACATAGAAACATGACAATAGGTATCCTGTTACTTAAAAAGAACTTGTTAGCTTTGAGCTGAAAAGATCTTAGGTCTAATCTATGATGATATGTCAGAGCACTTTTCTAAGTGGCCACATATTTTGTTAAATGTAAGAAAGCCATTGTGTATGAGATCAGTGTGGTTTCACTATGTAATTTTTAGGGGAAAGTATGAAATATTTCAAGCATTTGGAAAAGAAACAGAATAGCAAATACCAGTGTGTCTACCCCCTCGATTTATCAAATCCTCATATTTTGCCATGTTTACTTCAGGTGGTGTGTGTGTGTGTGTGTGTGTATTCTTTGTAAGTCTTTCTAATGAAGTTGGTGCATTTCGTGGTTCAACAGCATGGGTCTTTTTTTTATGTTTATTTTTGAGACAGAGACAGAATGTGAGCAGGGGAGGGGCAGCGAGAGAGGGAGACACAGAATGTAAAGCATGCTCCAGGCTGTCAGTGTAGAGCCTGATGTGGGGCTTGAACTCATGAGACATGAGATCATGACCTGAGTTGAAGTCGGACGCTCAACCGACTGAGCCACCCAGGTGCCCCCCCTTTTTTTAATTGTGATAATGAGATATTTTTTTAGCGAAACAGAATCTTCCACCTCAAGCTCCCCTAGTGTTCTGCTCTTGCTTTCAAGATACTTACTGTGTCTTCCCAGGTATCTTAAGATTTAGTAGCCTTTTTCTGAATGGAACCAAGTGCTGGTAAACCAGTCTCTGCGAGCAGGTGACGTTTAGGGGGTGGCTGTTCCTCAAACTTGCCTTTAATGTGGGGGGGGGCAGTCAGGAAGGTATTATGCATGTAGGGGGTAGGTAATGTGCTATTTTAGGATTCTGTATTTATTCAAAACTCTCTTGCAGTAGATTTGCTGTAAGGGTTTGTTTTAGTGATTTCCTTTTATCTCCTGCCAGTGGTAATTTTGCAAAAAGGTTTTCCATGAAATGGCGTAGGGGGCACAGCTGTGATCCCACAGCCACACCGGGCCCTAAAGGGAGTCTTACCTGCGGAAAGAAACCAGGTTTGAGGACAGGCTGATGAATGCCTCCTTCTTTTCCCCTGCCCTGCTTCTGCCCTGAGCTGAGGGGATCCAGCCGAGGTTCGCTCTAATGCAAAAGGAAGCCCAGGACCAGCATTTTCTGCAGGTCAGGGCAGTACTGAGCTCCCCCTGGTGTCAGTGGCAGCAGCCCGCTCCGTGTGCCTGTAATGTTGGTGGCAGGAGAGAAGGAAACACTGAGATGTGAGGAAAGCAGGTGAGGTCGAGAGGAAGGACCTCATAGAGGGAGAAGATCCACTCACCTGATTGTGTCAATTAGATGAGTCACCCCTTGACTCACCCACTTGGTAGGAAGCATCTGGCACATTCCAATCGCCGGTCCCCTTAATGTTGATCCCAGAAAGCTTTCCAGCCCCTGAGATGAATATTAAGACATCCAAGGGGCACTTGGATGGCTCAGTCGGTTAAGTGTCCGACTCGTGATTTTGGCTCAGGTCAGGATCCCACGGTTCGTGAGTTTGAGTCCCGCATTGGGCTCCGTGCTGGCAGCATGGGATTCTCTGTCCTTTCCCTCCTTCTGCCTCCCCCCCCACTTCAAGGTAAATAAGTAAACTTGAAATAAATAAATAAACTTAAAAAAAAAGATACCCAAGAACTAACTAGCTTTTCATGTTTTTGACCTTCTAGGATGAAATATTAGCACATTTTGATTTAAAAGAATCTGTTGTCCTCTGGCTTAAGCCTTCATATTGTTATTTTAAGTGGAAATAGCATACAGTGAAGTGCAGAGATCATATACATAAACATAGTTCAAAGAAGCTTTAGGCGTGTATATGCCTGTGCAACCTTCGCCTAGACCGAGTTATAGAACCTCCCAGTTATTACCTTCCCAAGGGCAACTGCTGTTTGGAGATCTCTCACCATTGGTGAGTTCTGCCTATTGGTAAACTTTGCACAACAGAATCATAGCGTATGTGATCTTCTTGGTCGGGCTTCTTTCACTCAGAGTCCTGACTATGATGTTCATCTGTTTTGTTAGGTGTCATTCTTTTTTTTTATAGCACTTGCTGTTTAATGATGACCATGATGACAATAAATAATCAATTTGTATACTACTCTCCAATTTACTCTTTGACCCTGAAGACACATCTGTGATGGTACCAAAGCGTTTAGCATTAGACTTCTTTTAGAGGTGACAAAAGAGCTGCTGAGAGGCTTTCAGTATTGTCCCCAAGGTCATCCACCTAATAAATGATGATGCCAGTACTAGTTGTTGTTTGTTTTTGTTTCGTTTTTGTTTTTACTCACCCGTCATTCTCTCCATTTACCGTGAAGGCTGCATCTCAACTTGTGTCAAGGTTGGTAGTAGGATGAGAGGAGGGAGGGACTCCTAGACTGGACCTTCACTGATGTTTTACTGTGGAGTATTTTGGTTCATTGAAAGAAGGCAACTTTCAACCAGGCCACTCCCCAGCACCTGTGCAGTACATAATGGATGAGGGGGCTGAGGAGAAAAGAGGGAAAGCTAACTTCGCAGCCAGCCACATCCGGGCAACTCCACTCATCGGAAGGCAGACTGTGCTGGTCTAGTTTCCAGTTGTGTACAAATTATGCATTTCCTCGGTGAGGCTATTGTTCACAGGCTGCTAAATGTGTCATGGCAAGTTTTTGCTAGGGTGGCATTATTGGGGCTTTTTGGCCTCCAGATGTGGGTGAGCCCTCTTGGGCTCTGATCAGTGTAGTGCTTTGGGAAACAGGAATGGTATGAGTTCTCCTCTCCCTTCACACAGGTTGTCCTTGTGACATAGTTTGAGTGTTATTGCAACATTGATATCTTACTGATGGCCTCAGTTCTGCTGTACATGCTGAGTTTCACTGTTGAGGCATCAGATTTGAGACAAAGAGAAGCTAGGTTTCCTTTACCGCATAAAGAGGTTTGCCGATACCCTGATGATTTTGTAGTGTTTTAAAACAAGTAGAATCATGGCTGATTTATATATGTGGGGATGTGTGAATTTCTATAAGCCCCATGGCCCACAGTTCTGGCCCAGGGCGTGGCCTCTACCACTGGGATAGCAGAATCCAGGTTCTTAACAATGGTTAAAAATATAGGCCTAGTGTTAGAAAGTGGAGATTGAGGGTTGGGCTAGGGACACTCAGACCCAGGAGATCCAGAGTCGCATGACATGGATCAGAACCTCGGATAGCTCCAGCTAGCCGGATGCTGGCAGCTACAGGCAGGAAGGAGTCACTCCGGTGCCAAGTCCGCCCTCCTCTGCAGCAAAGAGCTTTTATGTGTGGATGAGAAAGGACTTCAAGGATTTGGGCCTCGGTATTGGTGGGTTTATGGATGAAACGGTACCTTATATTCTTGAGCTGTGGAGGGAAGTGAAAATTCCCACTGGAGCCATGGGTGGGGTGATTTTGAGTCTTCCTTCTGTAGCCATGACACTAGTTTTTCTTCAGAGCTGAGGTGTAGTGGGAGAGCCCTGCCGGAAGGCCCAGAGTTGGGTCCACGGCTCCCCATTAATAGCTTTGTGGCCTTTGGCTGCTCTTGCATCCTCTCTGACTGGGTCTCACAATTCTTTTTTTTTTTTTTTTTTTTTAAGTTTGTTTGTTTAGAGAGAGAGAGCGGGGGGAGGGGCAGAGGGAGAGAGGAAGAGAATCCCAAGCAGGCTCCACACTGTCAGTGCTAAACCCAATGTGGGGCTCTAGCTCACAAACTGTGAGATCATGACCTGAGCCGAATTCAAGAGTTGGACGCGTAACCAACGGAGCCACCCAGGCGCCCCTGGTCTCTGACTCTTATATGCAAAAATATGTCAGTCTGGAAGAATAAAGGTTTTATTTATTTTTTCAATAACACAATGACAGTGTTACTGTGAGGAACAAGTGAAGAAATATCCGCTAAAACACTTTACTTTCTGTAAGCCTCTGCCAGTGTGAAGTTATGTCATTGCCAGCATCATCACCTATTTTTAGAGCCTACCAAGAGGACTCCATGACATCAGATGTCTGTGAAAGTTGAGGTGTTGTGAAAGAAGTGCATTCCCATCTTACATTTGCACGGTAATTGGTTCCATGGGGTCAGCACGCATGTTGGATAGCTTGAGCCAGAACCCAGGACACAGGGATTTGTGGTTTACTATTCAAATTTAAAAAGTTTTTAGATGAAAGGGCATGTCCTGTGGTCTTTTGGAAGTAACGGGAGGATTTCAATAGGGGAGTGACAAGTTCATACCTTTGTTTTGGGAGAGTATCTCTGGTGGCAGTGTGGAGGCTGATGTGGAAGAGGCCAGAGGCAGGGAGATATTATTGTCACTCCGGCAGGACTCAGAAAGAGTGGTTAAGAGATGAGCTTTGGGGGAGCCTGGGTGGCTCAGTCAGCTAAGCGTCTGGCTCTTGACTTCGGCTCAGGTCATGATCTCACAGTTTGTGGGTTCGAGCCTGACGTTGGGCTCTGTGACGGCAGTACAGAGCCTGCTTGTGTTCTCTCTTTCTCCCTCTCTCTCTCAGCCCCTCCCCTGCTTGTGTGCTCTGTCTCTCTCTCTCTCTCAAAATTAATAAATAAACCTAAAAAAAAAAATTGGCTTTGGAGTGAGACAGGTTGGGTTCCAATTCTGGCTCCTATTTATTTGGCAAGCTTCCTTAATGCCCCGTGTCTTGGGGTGTGCATCATTGGTGAATAGGGTTGTTGTTCAGGCTACAAGTTGCCATCCAGGTGAAGCTCTCAGAGCACATCTGTTCAGCACGTGGCATGTACTAACATGTTAGCTGGTGTTCATGTGTATGTGTTCTTATGGGAAAATATGTGAGCAGGGGACGGGCAGCAAGGGAGGGAGACACAGAATGTAAAGCAGGCTCCAGGCTGTCAGTGTAGAGCCTGATGTGGGGCTCAAACTCACGAACCGCGAGATCAGGACTTGAGTTGAAGTTGGATGCTCAGCTGACTGAGCCACCCAGGCACCCCGCGATTTTAACCATTTAAAATACACAGTTCAGTGGCACTAGCTACATTAACAATGTGCAACAGTTGTCATTAGCTCTGTCTAAAACTTTTTGGTCACCCCAAACAGATATTTGGTGACCATTAAACATTGACTCCCATCCCCCCTCCCACTCCCTGGTAACCTCCAGTCGTTTTGTCTCTATGAATTTGCCTAGTCTGGCTGCATTATATAAGTGGAATCATAGAATATTTGTCCTTTTGTGTCTGGCTTATTTCACTTAACACATTGGTCTCTAGGCTCATTCATATTGTAGCATGTATCAAAACTTGACTCCCTTTTGAGGCTGAATAATATTCCACTGTATGTACGGACCACATCTTGTTTTTCCTTTCATCTGTTGATGGACATTTAGGTTATTTCCGCCTTTTGGCTGTTGTGAATAATGCTGCAGTAAATGTTGGCCTACAACTATCTCTTTGAGTCCCTGATGGCAGTACTTTAGGGTGTGTACCTAGGGGTGGAATTGCTTGGTCACATGGTGGTTCTTTGTTTAACTTTGAGGAACTACCATATTGTTTTCCACTGTGGTTGCACCATTTTATATTTCCACCAGCAATATACAGTGGTTCCCGTTCCTCCACATCCTCATCAATACTTATTTTCCTTTTTAACAAATTCTAGCCATATGTGTATCTTTTGGAAGAAATGTCTCTGCAAGTTCTTTGCCTGGTATCCGTGGTTTTAAGGCAGTATAGGAGGAATAGAGAGAGACTGAGAGGTTGAGGAAGTAGATAGAGCCCAACTGGGTGACTGGTTAGGTAGGAGGGTTAACACTGAGTTTTTTAGCCTGGGTAAGTGGGTAGATGTGGGCTGTCAAGCAAGATAGCTCCCTTCTGTTCCAGAAAAGGGGCAGGTCAGGGGGAAGATGTTGCGTTTGTAGGGGGGGCTGCATTGAGCCTGGTGTACCTAGATGTTGTACAGGTGGAGCCTACAGGATGCAATGCAATGCCCATGTGTCTGGTTTCTCTGGGAAGATACAGGGCATATTTTAAGTTTTGTCTCCTCCCTGCTTCAATCTAAGAGGGAACTTAAGAAATGTGGGCATTGTTAGGCTTCTCTGTGTGGCAAATTTAAACAGTCATTGGGGGGGGGCAGTGGAATCTGGGATTTATGAACCAACCTCTCTCCTAGTGCTGTTGTCTTAGCCCTTAAGCACCTGCTTGATCAGGTCAGTCCTTCCGTCCTCATGGGGTGCTGCCCTGAAGCCTTGGGTTTGAGTATTCTTAGAATCACAGCTTCTAGGGGTGCCTGGCTGGCTCAGTGACTGTAGAATGCGACTCTTGATCTTGGGGGTGTGAGTTTGAGCCCCACGTTGGGTGTGGAGATTACTTTAAAACAAACAAAACAGTCATAGCTTCTAAAGCTCTAGTGACCACTCCAGTCTCTCAAACATTTGCACCTCCCTCACCCTTCCCCATCTGCATGTCTTTAGCAGTTAGTGCCAAGCAAATGCTTGACATCTTGCCCACGACGCACTGAAGTTTTCTGAATTAGTCCCTGGTAACACTGGATGTTGTATCACCATGTTCTGTGGTGTCCAGGTGGGAAATTTGTGTGTGCACAGTCCTGTCCACACTGCAGTGGATGGTGAAGTTTGAGCAGCTGTTCTACCCCAAAAAAACAACCTCAGGGGAAATGAGCTCCATGGTGGCTTGTTTTTTTTTTACTTCTCAAGCCATAGCAGCCTGGCAGCCATCCCTAAGAAAGCCACCCCTCATGTGGCTCACATGGGCAGTGTTTGTAGATTGTCCCCCGATGCCGTCTGCCTGTGAGGCTGTAGAAACCCCCTGCAACTGCTGTTCTAGCAGGTGGTGCGACTACCGAGGTGGGAGTCCGTGTATGTACACACGCATGCACACAGCTTTGTGCTGGCTTGGCCTAGAACACCGGCTGAAACTCTCAACCCACCAAAGCGACAGCTGCAGTTACTGGTTTCCGGTGGGGCCCTGGTGAGGGGAGGGAGGGTGAGGCTGCTGTGAACTGAGCCAGCAACTGGGGAATTGGATATGGTAACTAACACTCAGGTGTGTAGGAAGCTGCCGGCAGTGGCTGTGTTTTAACAAGCTTTTTTTTTCTTTCTTTGTGCCTCTGCCCTCTACCCAGGCTGAATCTCAGCCCCCTACCTAATTTACCGTCTTCATGTTCATTCCATAGAAGGAGCCCATCCACATTTCTTGCCCCATGTGCTTCCTAAAGGACACATGTCTCATCCTTGAGCCCTTCCTGCCACTCAGCCACACTCTGGGTCTAGCCCCATAGCTTTCACTTTTGCTCAAGTCAGCGTGATCATGGGCTCAGACAAGCCCAGAAACCCTCCACTCCAGACTTGCAGTTTGTGAGTTACTATCATTTCAAGGTATTGATGCTTTCAAAAATAATGATGTAAATTATTAGACTAATTTGAAATAATTCTATCAGCCATCAGGTTTTTAAATTCTGTATCTTAATGGATCTTGGATAAGAGACCCCTGAGAGCAAACTTTTCCCTAAAGGGCCAAGTATTTTAGGCTTTGATGTCCATTCCAAATACTCCGCTCTGCCATCATTTTCTAGTAGCCGTAGAAAATACCTCAATGGATGTAGGTGGTTGTGCTGTAATGAAACTTTTCTTACAGAACCGTGTGGTGGGCTGTAGTTTGCTGACCCCTGGCCTGGACTGATAGTCTTTATTTCTGTTTGTCATCTTACATTTTTCTTTGTCAAGAGTTAAAGAAAGCCAGAGGAACTTGCTGACTGTAAATGAACTTACATCATCTTCTTTTGGGTTTAGCATAATTGTCAGACAATGGTGATTTGGAATATATTTCTCTAAACCCTTGTTGGGAAGGATAGAAACCAGAAGGCTTTTAGCTTGCCTAAAGCTTGTCATTGTTCAAAAACTAGGACAGGCTGTCGCTTAGAGCTGAGTAGTGGCCTTTAGTATCACTCACTCTCTTTGTGGTCACTTGGAATGGCCATAGTCACATAAGGTCATGTCACCATACTGGACATTGTTTTCCTTTGTAGGAGTAGGTGCTTCGGTAATAAATGTAAGGAAAACGAGCTACAGCAATAGAGGAAATGGTATTCTTCAAGGCTCATGTTATATTGAGTTGAGGTCATCATAGTTCATTTCCAGAAGGCTGAAGCTTAAAATAATCAAAGAGCCATTTTCAAATTTCAAAAAACTATCTTATTTTCCTTTTATCTTCACAGGAAATAAAGAAAGAGATGAAGAAAGACCCTCTCTCCAGCAAAGCTCCAGAAAAACCCATGCATGAAGTATCCGGTGGAAATGTTTTGCTGTCTTCCGAAACAATTCTAAGAACCAATAAGAGAGGTATGGAAACAAAGAACAAGCCCCCTCCCCACACACAACCCCAAACTGGAAACTTCTGGGTGAACTGTGTCAAACTTGGAATTGCTGAAACATTGAATGGCATTTGCCCTTTTGTTTTTTTGTATAAATTTGGACACACACACAGAGCGAGTAATGATGTAACTATAATAAAGGGAACTGACAGAATTTTTTTTATAATGAGAAAGTAGACTAAATCCGTAAATGATGATTTTCCTAGGACTTTAGCTTTCGCTCTCATATCTATTTTTATGGATGAAAGGTGACTTTAGAGAATGCTATGGTGCAGGCTGAGCTGTGAGTGTCTGGCCATGTTCTCTTTTTAATTTAAGGGCAGGCTTTATCAGGGTCTTTCTCTCTACCTGCTGGGCTCCCAAACATAGACTGTGTCTCTCCTGGTTTCGCAGGCAGTGCATGCAGAGATATAGCCCATACATCCATCCAGCCAAGGGAACGTTAACCATTTTGTTTCCCTGTTTTGAGACCTCAAGGCAGATTTTCAGGTATTAGCTCCTTGGGGTTTTGTTTTCTCCCACATCCCTCCCTTGTGACACTGTTGTTTGAAATGATAGGAGAGAGAATATAAGATTGCAGGGAGGATTCGACTCACTTCTACTGTGGTCGCACAAGATTTCCTCAGTTTTTCCTGACCCAACCCTCTCTGTGCATCCAGCGGGGCTCACACTGAGCGTGCCCATGGTAGGGTAGCCTTCAGCTGCAGGCTTTTCACGGGCTTATTACTTCCTTAAAGAGAAATAGCTGGTCGGAAGCAGGAGCAGGAAATGTATTAGCCAAGAGTTCCATTAAAAAGAAAAAAGAAGGCAAGTTTACATAACCACAGGGAAGAACAGCTAATCTTTCATAAAATTTAGACAGCATAAGAATTTGTCCAATAAACTGCCCATTGATCATAGTGCTTGAGACATTAGCTTTGTGTCTCTCTTCCTTCCTGCTTCTTCCTCTACCCCCTCCAGCTGCCCTGGGTTACATTTGCTTTTCTGAATTATTCAGATGAAGCATTGGCTGCAGGCCCACGCTGGTTAGCAGCTATAGGATTTTCTTTCTTTTCTCGTTTTCTTTCTTTCTTTTTTTTTTTTTTTAAAGCCCATCGTACCAGTGCAGGGGATTTCCCATTTTAAGAATTAAGCGTACTTTGCTGTAAAACTGCAGCCATCCCCCAAAGCCCCTCCTGCATTCTTGCACGTAAGTTCCAGAACTCTTGAGGCCTGCCCTCGTCAGTTTCAGAGAGCCAGAAGTCCGTGTGTCTTTCTCCATTCCCACAGCTCGCTTGCTGGTCTGAGCCGTTCCTGTTCCTCCTCACGCTCCCTGGGTCCGTGAGCCAAGGACGGGCGGGCTTCTCCTGCCGGCCCTGCTTTCGTAAAGTGAATAAGAGAATTAAGGTAATTAATTAACTTAACAAGCTAAGGGATTAATTAAGTTAAAGAATTAAGGTAATTATCCAGATGAGTTTGGTAAAAATTACCTGAGAACTTGAAATCAAAGAAAGAATAAAACTTTTCAGATAATTGCCTTTTTACGTCTAAAAATCTGGCCTCTGAGGTCCTCTGCAGAATTCTTCATGATCCCGCAAAAGGCATTAAAAGGGGTGGCCTACCGACTGATGTTTTCTTCTCAAGTCTCCACCTTAGGCCTGCAGCTGAGATTTACGACCAACCTTTTACGCTGGGGTATTTTATGTAAGGAATCTGCCAGTGGATCTGAGACTTGGGCACATGGAGGCATTCTGTAAATACGAAACGCATAAAATACCATCTTCATTCTGTCCCAGGCTTCACACTGACCCCCGGGTCACCTGGGCCAGACATAAATTCCCAGTTGAAGAGAAGCATTGTGTACCCGAGGCCAGTGCCGTGTTTGGCCCTGCCCCCACCCGTCAATACTAACAGTATCCTACTACTCCTTATAATAAACAGCAGGGTGGATTGATTGGCCTCGTCAGGCCAGATAAATAGTTCATTGTGCTGAGCTCAAAAGCTACATTTTTTCCCCATCCCAAATCAATGAAAAACCACTTTTTTTCCCCCTTAGAACAAGGATCAGAGGCTAAATCTGTGGGATGATTCTAGTTACTTGTAAACACTTCCGTCCGACTGATTTTTCAAGTTTTGTGACTTATTGTAAATGACCCAAGTCTTCTCCTTCTCTTTGTTTCTACCAAGCTTTGTCCCTAGAAATCTCTGGATGTTTTTATCATTTGCTGTTGTTATGGAGGGAAGTTGCTTTCAGAGTTTAGTAACAGACTGCTTTGTTTCATTAACATAGGATCCTTCTGAGAGTATATGAGTCCTCCTTGTGATTCAGCCTTGGACCCTGTGAGAATTTAATACAGTTAACACAAGTTCTTTTTCTTTTAATAAAGAAAGATCAAAATCTATTTCTGTTATGA